>NW_022900924.1:57602915-57615482 GCF_012274545.1 Fukomys damarensis
AGGCATGACCCTTGGTGGACAGAGGCTGGCGGGGAGCGGGGCCGCTCGTGTCCACTCGTGCGGGGGCTGCAGGCTTGGGGCCGAGGAGCTCCAGCTGCAGCGCCCTTTTGCTGGGCGGGAGGTAGAGTCATGACCCTCCCGCTAAGAGACGGCCAGAGACTCCTCCTTTCCCACTGCCGCGCACCGAGGGAAGGCCGAGGACAGGGCAGCCCCCCCCCCACGCTCATCTGCTGGCCCTGGCACTTGTGGTGGCTCCCAAAGGCCCACGCAGCTCCGTGGCGCGGAGCCTGGGAGGCAGTCGGAACGGGTTAAGCAGGCGCCCTGGTCTGGCCTTTCTGGAGCTTGGGAGGACCCTCGTGGAGGGGCTGTGGGCTTGTCACCTCTTCCCGAGCAGTCACTGCTGCTGGCCTGGTGTCCCGAGCCCTCTGTGGGTCCCAGCTGTGTGCTGTCCTGCACCTCCGAAGCCTTGAAGATTGGGAACAGGAGGAGCCAGACGCCACATTGTTATGGGAACCTCAGGCAGCATGAGCCGGGCGGGAAGCAGGAGCAGGCTCGAGGCTGCCAGACAGGAGGGCTGTCCTCAGGGTGGACGGCCAGGGACGCGTCCCCCACGTCACCCAGTGCTGTTCCCCACGGGAGGCAGGCAGCTCGGGGAGCAGCGTTTTCCCGCAGGCTCTGCCGAGAAGCCGCTTCCTCGTTCTTTCTGAGTTGTCCCACGGAAGCAGCCTTCATACCCACCGAGGGGCACAGAACATACTCAGAAGCGAGGGGAGCAGAAAGAAAGGAGCAAAAACAAGCTCAACACTCAGCCTCGGCGAAGCTTGACCACGTTGCAATCCGCTGTTCTCTAACGTCGTGTTCTACATCCTGAGACCCTGGGTGGGGTCAGGTGGTGGCAGTTTGCGGGGGCTCCATGTAATCTGACAAGGAAGCTGTAATGTGCCCACCTGGGAGTGTGAAGGGGCTCTGGGAAAGGGGGGATTTGGAAGCAGAGGCTGGGCATGCAGGCTGCTAGGGAGTGGACAGCAGCTCCCTGACGTTTCTCCTCTTGCCCCCACCCTGTCCCAAGCCTGAGCCTCTCTGGAGTCAGCCTCTGCCCAGACAGTACTGGCCTGGGAGGAAGTCTGCACCCCTGCCCTCTGGTCCCCTTCTTGTGATTGTTCCTGGGGAGGGGGAACATGTGTGTGCCTAGCTCCGTCTCACCCTGGGCTCCTGGAACCTGTCCCCAAGCTTTGGCTCAAGCCCTCGCTCTCCTCTTGGTTGCCGGAACCCCAAAGGAGCCGTGGATGCAGGCGGTTTGGGAGAGGGAGGCAGTCACTTGCTGTCTCCCGTGACAGCAGGCACAGCAGGAGAGTCGTAGTCACTCATGCAGAACGCTTGGCTTCCTGCCTGTCTCCTCCCTGCGTGAGTGCCACCCGCGCTGCTCCAACCCTCCTGACACCTCTCAGAATCGTGCTCTCACTGCCTCCACAAGGCTGCTACAGGAGCTCAGTGGTGGCAACGAGGTTCTTGGAAGGGCATCTGGGGACTGCAGAGGGGACCTGACCTGCATGATGGGGGCCTGGGGAGTCCCAGAAGGCCACCCACACTGCCATCTGGGTGCTGACCACAGTGCCAAGCTGCCCTTCTTCCTGTGTGGAAGGCTGGCACGAATGTCATTCTTGGGGATGTTTTGGTGGCATCGCAGCTGTACCTGGGGAGAAAAATTCACAGCATACAGGCAGTGGAGGGAGAATCGTCCTGGTGGACAGGTATGGGAATGGAGCCCCGGGGCCAGCTCTGGAGCGCTGGGGCTTGTGGCAGGTCCAAGGGCCAGTGAATCCATTCAGGTTACCCGATGGGCAGGTGCAGAGGTGGAGGTGGGGCTGGGGGCCCCATGGAAGACAGGAGGAGTGGGCATGAAGGGGCAGGGACATCCTCAGGCTGTGGGGCAGACCTGGAAGTTTCTGCCACCCGTCGGTGAGTTCCAGAGCAAAGATGGTACAGAGAGGGGCTATGGTGGGACCGAGGGCTGTCACAGCGTGGGACAAGTTCTGTCTTGAGGGATATTTAAGGTATGCACCTAGATGGCTACCACAATGGGGAAACTGAGGCATGGGAAATGGAAGGGTAGGAGAGCTTCTGCTCTGCTCTGGGGAACAGAGGCAGAGGAGACCTCAGTTGTGCCCTTGGGTACAGAGAGGGGTGGCCTTAGAGCTCTGCTCCTCAGGATCCCAGGGCTCAGTGTGGCTGGGGGTCACCAGGCAGCCTGGCATGGAGGTCATGGTGCAGGGAGCCTGGGAAACTCCAGGGAGGGCTGCTTCTCCTGTTTCTCCTCTGATGGCCTCACCACAGTGTGCATGCATGTGTTTGTGTGTGTATGGTTACCTGTCTGTGTCTGTGTACAAGAATGTGCTTATAGGCTGGGGATTTAGCTCAGTGGCACCACACTTGCCTTCCAAGTGCAAGATCCTGAGTTCGATCCCCAGAACCAGAAAAAAAAAGTGTGCTTACATATCTTGGTATAGGGGATACGTCTGCTTCCAGCTGAGGGCTAGTTGCAGGGATGGCCCCGGATGGCTTGGATCTGAAATGTTCCTCAAGCTGGGTGTGGGAGCACACACCTATAATTCCAGTGCTCCTGAGGCTGGGGCAGGAGGATCACCATGAGTTTGAGGCTAGCCTGGACTGCATAGTGAGACCCAGTCTCAAAAAATAACACAAACAAACAAACAAAAAGTCCCCCGAAAGCCTTGTGATAAAGGCTGGGTTGCTTGGTGGCACTGTCAGGAGATCAGGCAGTCTCCAGGGGGTGGGCCATGGTTGAAGGAAGTAGGCCCCTGGGTGGGGCTTTGAAGGTCACACTTTGCCCCACCTCCTCTGCTCCCTGATATGTGGGCAGCTTTGTCCCACCAACCGCTCCCTCCCAGCCCAGACACAATGGAGCCAGCCAACCATGGACTGAAACTTCTGAAACCGTGAGCCAAGATAAATATTTTCTCCTTTACCCTGAGTTTCTTAGGCAGCGAGGAAGAGGCGGAGTTGGAGCAGGGCCCCGGTACCTGGGGGAGGGGGTGGCTCCAGAGATGTGTCCAGGACCCCAAGAGGCTACCTCTGGGGGCAGCAGTGCTCTGTGGGGCACTTCGTACCCAGGGAGAGCTCGGACCGAGGCCTTGGGGCACCACTGAGTTCTCATGTTCCTCCCCCTCTGCTAGCCCTGTGAACTGGTAGGGGTTCAGCAAAAGGGAGACAGAACAGGAAGAAACAGATGCGGGGTCTAAGTCACATGGTTTATACCACCAGGGGTTAATGTGTTAAACACTCACTGGCACCAGTGGGAAAAAAGAACGGCCATCTCTGTGACTCCCAAACAACCAAAAGAAGGAAAACGTGAAACTAAGGAAGTGCCACCAATCCAATAGATTGCATGGATGGGAGCACTGGCGGTGCACAGGAGCCGAAAGTCAGCCTTCAGGAGTAAATGCAGCCGTCCCTCATCTGGTCAGTGAGAGCCAGTGCGTGCAGGGTGAAGAGTAAGGGAACTCACAAGCGGACGGTGCCTGTGGTCAGCACTTTCCATCTGCCAGGAAAGCAGAGTGACCCGAACATCTGCACAGCGGACGACAGGGCCTCAGGGTGTATGACAATGGAAGGGTTTAAAGTCTACAGTCATTGAGCGACTTGAAACCCTGGTCCAGGAATTCCAGGCAGCTGTGGCCACGAGTGGGAGGCAGACACATCTCCAGATGGGCGCAACACAGTACGCTGTTGGGCAACCGAAGCAGGTGCGGAGTGCTGCACACAGGGCAGTGTCCCGCAGGCGGATTTAAAATCTAAACCCAGCGCTGCATAACTTTGTGGTCACACAGATACGCAGTAAGGTGGAGGGCGTGCTCGGGAATGATGCACAGCAGCACTGCCTTGGGCTTCCTCTGAAGACAAGGAGGGTGGAAGAGAGGGAGTGTGCTCGTTTCCAGTCGGGAGTAGCAGTCGCCACAGATTTGGGGGCTTGAAACAGCACCCACTATGTCCCTGTTTCCTGCAGTTGGAAGTCCATACAAGGGTTAGCAAGGTCCTCTGGCAAAACAAGGTGTTGGCCAGACTGTGGGCTCACATAGAGCCCCAATCGTCGGGCAAGGCCACTCAGATTGTAGGAAGAACCAGTTCTTTGCAGCTGTAAGATTCCTCTTTTTTGCTGTTCTGTTTTTGTGATGGCCATTGGCTGGGTCTTTCTTAGCTCCTGGAGGCTGACCTCACTCACGTCCTAGCTCCGCAGCTGTCCCCATAAATGTTACCTTTTTAATCAGAGCACCAGAAGTACATTGGGTGTGGCTTCAAACCTCTCTGGCTTTCAATGCTGGAACCTTTTTAAAAAGGTTCACCTGATTGGGTATGACCCACCCACCTCAAGGGCAGCAGACCGAAGGATCTGCACACCAAGGGACAGGAGTCGCTGGTACTATCTTAGAACCCACAGGAAGGATGCATAGTGGGGACCCAGTTGTGCTGAATATTATATTAAAAATATCTACAGCCAACACAGCTTTAAGCTAAGGTCTCTGGAAAGTAGCTGATGGATATGGGGTTTTGACTTTCTTATTCTTATCTCCTATATGATTGAAAATATTTTACACCAAAATGTACCCTCTAACTCTGTATTAAAGGAGTTAAAAATTGAAATTATAAATTATCTAGAAATAAATAATAATGAATATTAAAACCTGAATAACATTGACATCACATGATTAGAGAAAAAATTATAGCCTTCATTAGATATACTACAAATAAGAGAAACTGAAAATTAGTGAAATAAGCTTACAACTAGAAACAGTGGAAAAGAAACAAATTAAATCTGAAGAAAGGAAGGTATTAGTGAAGATAAAAAATAAAAAATAATGAAATCAAAATAAAATATTGGATGAATGAATGAAAGTTTCCCCTTGAACAGGTGGCTTAGTTACTTTTCTCACGGCTGAGACAAAATACCCAGTGCCCACAAGTTAAAGGAGGAAAGGTTTATTTAGCTCACAGTGTGTAGAGGTTTCAGTCCATAATCAGCTGGCTCCAAGGCAGGGTGGCAGGGCAGAGGTGAAACAGTTCAGGGTGGGCAGAAGATAGTGAAGGAAGCAAGGGACCTTAGCATCTTCTTTCTGTCCCTTTGTATTCTTTCTAGGCTACTGGGATTAGGGTGGATGCCCAACCAATTAGGACTGATTCAATAATCACACACCCTTGATTGACTGCGAATCAATCACACACTCTAGATCCAGCCACCTCTGAAAAAGCTCCATCTATGACCACATCAGGCTTGCGGGGAATAGCTAGACATGAGCCGTGACAAGACTGGGAAATAGATACAGGGTTAGCAAGCCCGAGCAAGAGCACAAGTGGAAACATAGAAGACAAGCGATGTAGTTTCAGGAAGAGAGAACATTTAAAAACTATAAAATGATATGTTGTGGCAATAGTATTCAAACATTTAGGTGAAATGGGCACTTTTCTAGAGAAATATTAAGGTTGCCCCTAAAAAGGTATCAGGCTCTGATGGTTTCACAGGAGGATTCCCTAAACCTCAAATGAGCGGATAATTCCCCTATAAGGGGAATGTCCCAGCATGCTCTGCGGGTGGTGTATGCCGATATTAAAACCACTCAAAGAAAATGGTAATTTCACTTTGTGATCCAGTAGACGTTAGTAAATAGATCTATGAATTTGATATGTAATGTAATGTTTAATATTTAATCATGTTTATGCATAAATGTAGGAGCAAAAATCAAGCAATGACAAAGCCACGGAACTACAGTCGCCGTCTCACACCCTGGGATGGGATCACTGAGACCTGCAGGGCTGCCTGCTGGGAGGAACGCAGGTCTGCTGCTAGCTCACCTGCCTCTGGTGGGTGCCGTGGGCTGTGGCTGGGTGAGGTGGGGCGCCCAAGAGTGTGTCTGCAGAGGCCAGTGAGGATTTCCACCAGAGGCGGGGACCCTGGCCGCCGACACTACAGTGGCTCTTGGTAAGGTACGTGCTCAAGAAGGGGGTGGGCAGAGAAGTGGACACAGCCTGGTTCTGTGAGATGCCAGGCATGGCAGCTCTCCTGGTCCCTGCAGGGCAGGGTAGGAGCATCCATGTGGCCTCCTTTGCCCCTGCAGCTGGACCCAGGATTTATACTGGGGTGCCTGAAACAGAAACTGGGTGAGCTCCCCAGCTGGGCCCTATCACCAGGCTTGTGGCTTGAGGACTGGAAAGGACAGTAAGAGACCTGAACTTGGCTGGGAGAGCCTCACTCTGTTCCCACGTCTGTCTCCACCTCAGCCACAGGTTCCACACAGAGAGGCCCCTGCAGTCCCTGCAGCCCAGCTTTGGAGAAGCTTCTTCCTGTCGCCTTACTTGCTCTGACCAATATCTGCCCTCTGGCCTCTCTGGGAGCAGGTGGACAGGGCTGAGAATGGGTGGGCATTGTGGTCTACAAACCTGGGTCTTCCTCCCAGCCTTCAATTGCCTCTGTGGGGGCTCAGGCCACAGACTCGAGCTCAGAAGGCAGAGCTTATCTGTCTTCTAGACCTCACCCCTTCATGACACAGGTTGGCAGTAAGCACAGCTGTACCCCTTCCTGGCATTCCACACCAGCAGGGATTAGGGAGCTCCTTCCTTCCAACCTCCCTTGGCTGCTGATCTCCAGCCTGGTCCTGGTGTTCAGGGGCAGCTTCCCTGTAACCCTCAGTCTCTCCCAGGTGAGGTGGGGAGCAGGTGGGGACAGGTGACAAGTCTAGTGCCTCTCCAGGGAACAGTCTGGGAGAATCACAGAGAAGTCCTCCCCTGCTCCTCTCCAGGTCCCAAGGTGCCCGGGCAGGAACCTCCGATGGCTGCTTCTGTTCTCCTCCTCCAAGCCCCTGTCTCCTCTGGGTGGGATCATTTGCCCCAGAGAGGTGCCTGTCCGGGGAGAAGAGCACTGAGGGGGCCCTGCCAGCCACTGCTGTCCCTACCACTCCTTCAAGGAGGTCAGGATGGCCTTGAACGGGGGGGGGGGTCAGAAGCAGCCTTCTTTTTCCTATGGAGGAAGTTTGGAGAGGCTGGGTGGTATGGACAGAAGGGCATTGGACTGGAGCTGCTGGCAGCCAGGCTACAGAGGGCAGCAGCCAAGAGGGACACTGCATGAGCTGGCCCAGGCCAGGGAGAGACTGGCTGCAGACGGAGAGAGCAGGAAGAGCAGGAAGAAAAGCAGGTAGACCCTTGGTGGGGAGGAGGGGCAAGCCTCTGCCTCCTGTCTCAGATCAGCTGCATCTCATCTGCCGTGGGCATGAGGGTAGCCCTCCCCTGAGGATTTGGAGGAAGGTGGTGGTGCCTGGCAGAAGTAAGGACCCTGAGGGTGTGTCCTAGAGGGACACGGGGATCCTGGATGCTTCTTTTCCTCTCTCTTTGCTTCCTGGCTGCTATGAGGTGAGCTGACCCTTCCGCCATGAGCTCCCATCACCATGTTCTGCCTTGCCAAGAGCCCAAGGGCAAGCACCTCGGACTGCCCTCTGAACCCATGAGCCAAACCTTTCCCCCTTCTCCCCCACCTCACCCCCTTTTTTCCTTTTAAAACTTTTGGTGCTGGGGATAGAAGCCAGGTCAGTGCCCTATGCCCAGCCTGCAGCCCAGCCCAACCTTGTCTCTTTTGAAGAGGGTGTTTTGCCACAGTGATGGAAGCCAGCATGCACCCCTCGCCCGCTCCCCACCCTCCTGCTCCCCACAGCAGCTTCCTCAGCCTGTCTCTCTTCAAGCTCAGATATGGGCTGGGTATTGAGCTTGTTCTTTAATTCATCAAAAAGAGCTCCAAACTACAGGACATGGATGAAATAATACAGCACACTCCCGGCCCCGCACTGAGTTCATCTCAGCAGTGACCGTGCTGGGTCAGACTGCAGAGCAGCAGCCACCTGGGTCTTGGAGAATGCGAATCCCAGCACCATCACACACGATCTGCTCCTCCATTCCAAATACTCACATTCCTCCCTGGAGCAAAGAGCCAGTGGTAGGTTCATCCCTTCCTTGCCTCAGGGTTTTGTGTTTTGTTTTGTTTTTTTCCAAAACCACTTGTCTGTATAAAATGATCCACACCCTGGAATTTACAGCAGGGAGACCTCTGCCTGGCTTTCTGTCCTCCAGAGAACACTGGGTCTGGGGTCCTAGAGGCCAGCTGCCCACAGCCAGAGCTGGACTGCTGCCCCTGGGGCGTTATTCAACCTCTCTCTCAGACTGACTGTTCTGAAGCATCAGTGAAGTCCTGCCTTTCCCACGTTCATTTGTTTGTTTGTTTGTTTAGAGACAGGGTCTCACTATGTAGCCCAGGGTGGCCTCAAACTTGCAGCAACACTCCTGCCTCAGCCTCCCGGGTTCCAGGATTACGGGAGTGCACCACCACGCCCAGCTCTCCCTAGTTCTAGGTGTGCACCGGACCCAGGGACCCTGTTCTTTGTTCCTTTTCTCCTGTCTCCTCCTGCCCCTCTGGCCGTGCTGGCCCCCTGAGAAATTAATCTTAGACCTGCTTGCTTCTAGGTCTGCACTGTTCCCTCTGCTGGGAATGCTCTTCCCCTAGAACCCGGGCAGCTTCCTCCTCTCTCCTCCTTCACCGAACACTGCAAAGCAGCTTCTGAAGGCTTTTCCCTGTTTGGTCTTCAGCACCTACCACCTTCTAAGGCCGGTGCACTCAGGCCAGAGTTGACTGTCTTACTCATTGTTTATCTCGCCTGCCAGAGCGGAAGCCCCACGAGGGCAGGGAGGAAGAACACGTTCTGTTCTGTGCCCGAGGTGGGGCTGGACCCCGGAAGTTGTCTCTTGCCTACCGCTGAGTCTGGAGCACTCTGTGGGGAGCACCGACCCAGATGATACGGGAGCAAGAGCGGAGACGGGGCCAGCAGCCCTCCCTGCTCTGATGTCAACTCTGGGCCTGACCCATGGCCACGGGTGACTCCTGCCCTACCCAGGCCTCCGCCCGGTGACTCATGACCCCAGCCCGACCCCTGACCCTGTTCCCGGGCGTCAGTCTGGCTGACCTTTGCTCCCGGTCAGCCGTGATCTCAAAGCCTGCTGGCCCTGGGTCCAGCCTGGCCTGCCCTGCCCAGCACAGAGGTGAGACCCAAGTGGCCACCACTGTCATTGCTGCCCGCGGTCCACGGTGCCTGGGCCCCAGGCTGGAGTCTCGGGGTTCCCAGGTCACTCCCTCACCCGCCCCGCCCTTTGTGCCCTCCTCTCTGCTCTGCCTGCCAGTCAGGGCCTTCCAGGCCAGGTGCCAGGGCAAGGAGGAGCCCGCCAGCCCAGCCTGCACCTCTGTTTGCACAGGTCTAGGTAAAAATAGCCACTGCTACGCAGGCTTCTCTTGCTTCCTCCTTGGCCTGGCTCCTGCCCTGGCCATCACTGGCCAGCTGGCCCCACCCCAGCCTCTTCTTGCCTGGATAGGGTAAGGCCAGGAGGACAGGGCAGGGGCCCCGCAGGGCCTGCAGAGCCGCCTGCTGACACCCAGAGTATGGATGCAGAACCTTCGAGTTGCAGAAGGGTGAACTTCCGTTGCCTCTGTGGCTCTGTGCCACGGCAGTTCGGGCACATGAGATGCGGTGACTGATAGGTGACATCAGGCAGTGCTGAGCGGTGAGCCGGAGGGTCCTGGGCCTCATGGGGTGGTGGGCCCCTCTCCAGCTCGGGCCTCTGGGGTGCAGAGACCAACCCCGCCTTCTTTAGATGCTGTTCTTTCAGTCTGCCTCACACAGGGCTGAGGCTGCACCCTAACACAGCAGCATCTGAGCCTCCCCAGTCCCATTTGCGCTCTCCTGTTGGAGGTCACAGGGGCCCCAAATGGCCAATAACTGGAGGCTCCTGTCCTGGGAGCTGTGGGCACACCCTGCTCACATGCAGACCTCTCTGGCCACCTCTGGCCTCTGTGGCTTTGGGGCCATCCCCCCGGCCTGTTCTTTCATGGCCATGTGGTGTCCTTGCCACCTGTGTGTCTGCCCCCAGTGTCCCCGTCCCAGCAGGATGCCAGTCATCCTGGATGAGGGCCACCTCTGCCAGGACCCGGTCTCCTAATCACACTGCTTCCTGGGGTCCTGGGGGCTAGGAATTCAACCTGTGAGCTGCAGGAATGGAACCCAACCCGTGGCAGCCACCGCTGGAACAATCACCCAGAGCTCATCCCTGGTTGTCTCCGATTTCTGCAGTGGGGCAGCAGTTGGGGGCAACTTGGCTGCTGGGGGAGCAGAGCACTATCCCCGAGGGTGTGACGGGAGGAGGTTCTGTTTCCAGGAGAGGCACTGTGTGGCTGTTGGCGGAGGCCTTGTCCTCCCAGATGCCCACAGGATGCCTCAGTGGCCCACCACTCGGTGACTGGCTTCCCCTGCAGCAGAGGACCCAGGACCGCAAGAGCCAGGGCACCTTTTCTGACCGGCCTCAGAAGTCTCGTGTTCCTCCTGCCCTGTCCTCTATTACAGAGGCTGTTCCCGTCAGAGCCGGGAGGAGGTTCCGAGGATGAGTCCCCGGAGGACAGGGGGCTCGTCCCTGGCCCGGCTGACCAGCCAGTGGGGCATGGAGGGGAAGACCCTGGCCCCTTTCGGTGAACCAGGGAATGTGGGAGTTGCGCAGTTGCTTCTTTTCAGATCAGACTTGCCAAAGGTCTGCATGGCCACACAGGGCTAGAGGAAGAGCAGAGAGAGTGTGTTCCCAGCTCCTGCCTCAGGGCTGGGCCCAGCTCAGCAAGGACACAGGGACCTTTCGGGGTGGGTGGGCAGCCAGCCATGGGCCGTGTAGCCTTTCCCCCCGGTGACTGTGGCTTCAGAAGCAGCCCTGTGACAGGCAGGGGAGGATACCATGTGTGCCCCCCGAGAGCTCACACAGAACTATCCCCAGGGCCGTGGCTGTCCCTGGAGGCTGGTCCCCAAAGCTGCACAGTGGAGAAACAGGTCAGCAGGAACCTCCTGGTGAATCTGACAGAGTTTGCCAACCTCGCCTCTTTCCAACCTAAATCCCGGGCAGGAGCTCCACCATGTGCTGGGGGCAGCTTTCACACCCTGTCTTGAAGCCTCTGGTGACGGCCGGTGACACAATTGCTTTGCAGGAAAACCCTGGGTTTGGGTCCTGTCATTCTACATGGGGAAACTGAGGCTGCCCTGTGGGTCCCAGACCAGGGGCCACAGATGGTGCCCGTGAGCTCTGCGTCTTGCCCCGCCCACGGCTGCAGCTGGAATGGGGCTCCTTCCTGACGGGGCCACCACTTCCCTCTCTGCTGGGGCCTCTCCGTGGCACTGGGACCTTTCCACAGATCGTATTTGTACGCATATATGCATGTGTGCACACACGTGTGTCCTTATGAATGCATGCACATATATACAGTGGTGCCACAAACACTTGTTTATAAAAAGCTTGGTTTGAAAACAGAAGCGTTTGGCAAAATTTTAATATTTTTTTCAAACTCTGCATCAGGTGACAAATGTGACTGGAGCCATCTTTCCCACACAAAACTGTATGAGTTTTGTGGCGCTGGGGGTCGAACCTGGGCCCTCACAATGCTAGAAAAGTGCTCTACCACTTCATCCCTGGCCCAGGATAATATTTTTAAAGGCATTAAAAAATCCCCACAGAGGAATATAAAGAAAATTGATTGAAATACAGCTGTCAAAATATTAAAACTAAAATTAAGCCACACCAACACATGCGTTTCTTTTTCACATTTCAGACAGGAAGACCTAGCAGCAGGCCGAGGAGCTGGGGGTGGGAGACCCAGCAGCTGTTCCTCATCCAGTGGTTCTTCCTGCGGTTTTGGTCACCTGCCGTCACCTGGTGTCCTCAGGGCACAAGGACTCTCAGCAGACAGCACCACCCAGGAGGTCAGGCGCAGCTAATGCCATGCCACAGTGCCAGGGCACCCAGGGCACCCAGGGCACCCAGGGCACCCGTCTCATCTCCTCTCACGCCACCCTCAGAGCCCAAGAGGAAGCAGGGTGAGTGTGGTCAGTTGAACTGTGGTGCAATGAAACAGTGTGTGTGTGAGACCGACAGAGAGGCCACCTCATACAGGTTTTATTACAGTGGATTGTTATAGTCGTTCTATTTTATTATTTTTAATCTCTTACTGTGCCAAACTTATAAATTTAACTTTATCATAGGTATAGGAAAAAACAAAATACAAAGTGTGATTAAAAAATACTACTGTCCCGGGCTGTCATTGAGCCTCAGCAGCCGTGTGTGACCAGTTTCAGTTCGCCCAGCGCAGGCAGTGGGTCCTGAGCTGCAGGTGAGAGGTGGATTTTGTTGAGCCGTAAATCACGGAGCAAAAGCAACTGAGCAGTGTGACATTTTGTCAGTTGTGCTGGAGCTACGGGATCCTGCGCCTCAGGTTCCAGCTTTCCGGACATATCTCGGTGGGAGGCGGACTTGGGCCTCTGGTGACGATCCTGAGACTCGGCTCAGAGCTATAAATCACGGCAAAAGCAACTGAGCAGTGTGACATTTTGTCAGTTGTGCTGGAGCTACGGGATCCTGCGCCTCAGGTTCCAGCTTTCCGGACATATCTCGGTGGGAGGCGGACTTGGGCCTCTGGTGACGATCCTGAGACACGCG
>NW_022900924.1:57621477-57641252 GCF_012274545.1 Fukomys damarensis
CAAAGTGGGGAGGACAGGCCCCATGGCAGGGTTCCTGCCCCAGCACGAGGCTCTCCAGAAGGCTGGGTCGAGTCCTGGATCTGTGGCAGTCTTGATGGGGATGTGAGCTCAGCCTTGCCCTTTCTGGACCTTCGTGCCCTTGCTTATGAAGGGGAGCGTGTAGGAGGAGGAGAAAAGATAGAAGAGGGGAGAGGGGTCTGCCCAGAAGAACCCAAATCCTGCCGGCTGTCTTCGCTTGGGTCTTGCACTCATCGGCAGTGTGGGGTGGGAGGCGTGCCCTTGCTTGTTAAGGGGTGTGCCTGGTTTGGGGCTCCGGAAAGTGACTGGGAGCATGTGGAGGAAGGAATGGTGGCTGGAGGGTGACTGCAGCAGGCTACTCTAGAGCCATTCCTACTGTCGGTCAGCTTTCTGCCATGAAAACAAAATGCCTTAACTCACAAAGAGAAAAGGTTGGTTTTCTCTCCCAGCCTTGGAGGTTTTGGTTCAGGATGGGTCAGAAGCATTGCTTTGGGCTCTGGCTGTCATGCCAGATGATGGCGATGGGATTGCTTGGCAGGACAACTGCTCACCTATGTCCAGGAAGCAAAAGAGAGCATTAGGAAGAGTGAGGGTCCCACAGTCCCCTTCCAGGACACCCCAGTGACCCAAGGCCTCCCACTGCGCTGTCTCCTCAGGATCCACAGTACCACCCAACAGCACCACCTGGGTGTTTGGGGGATGTTCAAATCCAAATTGTAGTGCCTAAATTCTCAGGCACGTGGGCTAATGTGTCCAAACTGGGATACACCAGGAGGCTGACAGAAAATGCTTTAAATGATAGCATATTGTGAAACATGTATATATTATTCAATGTTACAGTTTATATCTAGATATCCCCCCAAGAGCCCCATGTGCTCACAAGAGGGGTTTCTGGGGTGACTGGATCATGGGGGTGTGATACTCATCACTAGGTTAGTCAACTGTTGGGTTTGTAGCTAAATGTGATGTTGGGAGGTACAACCTGGTGGGAGGAGGTGGTCACTGTGGGCATGGCCTGGAAGGGTCTGTCTCCCTCCTCCCCCCTTGATCCCTCTCTGCTTCCTGCCTGCCATGGACTGTTTCTTCTCTGCCATACCCTCTGCCATGCCACTGTGCCACCCTGCCTTAAAGCCAACCGACTGTGGACTGAAACCTCTACAAACCGTGAGTCAAAATAAACCTCTCCTCTTTAGAGTTGTGGGTATCAGGTATTGTGTTTCAGCAACAACAAAAGTAGCTAAGATAGCCAACAAATGGATTATATTTTATTGGTGAACCTATGCAATATTCTCATTCAATTATTAACTCCAAATATAAAATTATAAGATAACAAAAAAGTGCATGTACATATTCATGTACATTAAAACAAAGACTTCTTTCTAGTCTTTTTATTTAGATATTAAAAACAGTATAAATGCTGGGAATTTAGCTTAGTGATTCCACAGCTTGCCTTGTAAGCAAAGGGTCCTGAGTTCGATCCCCAGTACCAACAAAACAAAACAAAACACAAATAAAAAGAGTATAAGCAAGAATACCTGGGTATGCTACCACCTGCACCATAGCTATAAGGGGTATAGTGAGTGTCCGGGTGAAAGATGCCCTTTTCCTGTGGAGAGCTGCTTCAGAAAAGCAGCCATCTGTCCAGCCCACTGTGATGGAGAAAATGGAATTCACAACTGGAGATGCTGGAGCTGCCAGCATTCAGCCTATGGAATGTGTGGCCCTGTGCAAAAACAGCTTCCTGGTGCCAATGGATGACCATGCAAACTAGTGGAGGTGCTATCGCCCCTGACTGTGGCTGTGCATCCTGTTGGAGTTGACATTTTGGCAGGCAAAAACAATGAAGGAATTTGCCTTCTATTGGTAAGGTGTGTGTTACACATATCAAAAGAAACAATCACCAAACAACATTGACAGAAAACCCCTCAAGTCAGAAAAGGGAAAAAGGACACCTATCAAGTGGAAAAATCTTGCAGATACTACCTTAGTCAAGAGATCAGAGCCAACATTAGCGATAATGGGACAAAGTGACATCATTTACCTCCCGATCTGACACCTGGGGACATATCATGTATGCAGTGTTCTTGCCAATCAATACATTTCCTGAGTCATGAGGAAACTATCAGACCCAAAGTGAGAATCTGCCAACAGTGCACCCGTCTCCTCGCAAACGTCAGTATCATGCAAACAAAGGCAAGGGCCGTCCCAAACTAAACACATCCAGCAGCCCAGTAACGCAAGGCATTACTCAGATTCAGATCCAAAGTGGGGAATGATTTCCTCTAAGGGCCAGTATGGGCCAATTTTGTAAATGGAGGAGGAGTGAACACGAGCAGCATTTGTGGGAAGAAACGGGGCACAGGAGTTTGGTACCAGATGCTCTTCTCTTCACGTACTGCTTTGTGGGGTCACCGGAGACAGGCGAACAAAGACACTTCACACATTTTCTTGTCAACTCTTCCTACTTTGACACAGACAAAATAAGACGAATCAAAGTGTACTTGAAGAAACAGCATTATTGGGGGGAAACAAGCTTGGTTGGAGGCATTCTAAACACTGACTGCTTTTAGGGTTAGGGTTAGAGATCTGAACATAAACTTTATGTGCTCAAGATAAGCTAAGAAACACAATGTTGTGTGGGATGTGTACATTTGACATTGCTATCTTTCTGGTGGGTTGGTTTCTTAAATCACAATATAATGTCCCTCTTTGTCTTTAGTCACTTTTTATGGCTTTGAAGTTTACCTTATATTATTATAGCCACTTCTGCTTTTTTCTTTTTATTACTCATTGCATCATATATCTTCCCCCCTATATTTTCAGTTCACCTGTGTTCTTGTATATGAAGAGAATTTCTTGTAGGCTTCATACTGTTTCATATTCTTTTGAATCTACTGTGTCAATATCTGTCTTTTTCCTGGTAAATTTACATTAATTGATGACTTGCTGTTTTATTATATACTTCCTCTCTGTCCCTTTTATTATTCTTCAACTTCTCTCTTACTACCTTCATATGGGTTATTTGAACATTTTAAAGGACTCTATCTTGATTTATTTTTGAACACATACATTGATTTGTGTTGTTTTTAAGTGATTATTTTAAGGGTAATTTTTTGGTGGTTGAAAAATCTTGTGCCATTTCCTCCTTGCTTCCATGGTTTTGGATGAGAAATTTGCTGTCATTTGAACTGATGGTCTCCGTGATTAATTCAGTGTTCTTCTCTGGCTGCATCTAAGATATTGTCTGTCTTTAGTTTTTGGCAGTTTAATAGTGAAGTCTCTTGACTTGGGTTCATACTACTTGGTTGAATCTGTACATTTATGTCTTTTGGTAAAGTTAGGAAGTTTTCAGTCATTATTCAAAAATTTTTTCAGTCCCATTCTCTCTCTCTCTGCTCCTCTGAGAATCCAATAATATGCATGTTGTATCCTTTGTTATTGTGCCACAGGTACAGTGTTTTGTTTGTTCATTCTGAGGTAGTTGGGATTGAACCTAGGGCCTCACACATGCTAGTCAAGTTCTTTCCCACTGAGCTGCAGCCTTAACCCTTAAAATTAAAAAAAAAAATTTAGGACAGTCTCACTAAGTTGCCCAGGCTAACCTTGAACTTAGGATCCTTCTGCCTCTGCCTACTGAGTGGGAGTTTTAAACGAGCTCTCTACTGCCTTCATTGCTACCAGAGAAGGGTGAAAGAAGCAGGCCAACTAGTTAGCTTGTTTATCTGTTTTCTTGAGGCTGGAGATTGAAGCCAGGGCCCATGTGTGCTGAGCAGGTGATCTACTACCTAGCACAGCACAGCCCAACTCAGGGTAGGAGCTGGGTTGGTGGTTCACTCCCTGCTGGGCTCTGGACTTGCAGCGTCAGCACGAATTGCTAGCTCCACTTCTCTCTGCCAAGTTTAGTCTCCCTGCTGTTGGGTGCAGTGGGTGCTTAACTCCCAGCTGGGCTTTTCTGACCCAGGCATGGAAAGGAAACAGAATGATTGATAGAATGGGGTTGGTGCCCAACTTGCAATGCCTTGCTGGGTTTCTCTGAGGCCGAGTGTGCTGGAGACTCAGCAGCCCTCTGGACCTGGCTGGCACCGGTGGAGGAAGTGAAACCTGGTGGCGAGGAGACTCACTGCACAGTGCCTCGTTAAATTCTGTTGCTGCTGTGTGGTAGTGGAGGCTCAGCTCACTGCTGGGCCCGCTGACACTACCCTCAGGGGACCGTTGTGATACCTGCTTCTGCCAGGCAGAGAATGGAATATGAGCTCCCTGAGTAGACTCAGTAATGCCACCTGTCAGGGGAACAGGGTGTGCACCCTAGACGGCCCCACAGAAGCTGCCAGGGCAGGTTGTATGTTTTTCCATTGGTGTTTGGCTGGAGTGGGGTGAGTGTTGCCAAGGTTTTCTGTTTTTAAGCTGTCTTTTTCCTGGTCCTTAGGGCTGTCTGTGCATGATAATGGTTCTGAACTGCAAGCCTGTTCAGGAACTTGTTCAAGGTATGTGGGAGGCAAGGAGGAAAATGAGGGGACTCCCCAGGGCGCCATTTCTCAAGTCCAGTGGCCACCAGGCAGTCATCATCTCCTTTCTTTGTTGTATTGTGTCCAGAGTTTTTAGTTGTAAGAGGAGGACCAGGAAGAATATGACAACTCCATCTGGGTAGAGCTGGGAACAGCAGAACTGCTTTGCAGTGAAGCAATATGAGTACAAACAAGGCTCAGACATCCTTCTGAAAAGCAACTTCTTTACTCTTGGTAAAATAATCTGCAAGGGATACAAGCATCATCTGAGCAAGATCTGAAAACCATAACCTCTCAGCTCTACCAATGAATCTCGGCAGTGAAAACAAACTGAGCACACATTACTCTGAGAAGGAGCCCGCTTATTTTGAGTTAGAACAAACACAAATCCGTGTACCACTTGGGAAAACTAGAGCCAAGTCACACAGTATTCTCAAGAATTCCTACTGGAAGCTAAGGCACGGTAAAGCAAAGCCGAGGAGTGTTTGAACAAACAAGTCCTAATTAAGATCAGTCTAAGCTGTTTTTGCTATTTGAACCTGGACCTTAGGCATTATCCTGGTCTTTAGGGACTTCAAACCTGGACTTAGACATTTCCTTGGTTATGGACTTTCATGACGGATGAGTGGATCTATACGTGCAGCTGGATCTTAGACCTAGACTTCTGAGGTGGACCTTGATCTGCTCTTGGATATGGGCTTTGGTCCAGTATCTTAAACTTGGACATTGAATTTGGACTCCAACCTTTAAATAAAGTTGTATCTCAAACATCTCAGACAGGGCCCGAACCTGGACATGACTACGGATGTGACTGTTAGACTGGGACTTAAGATTTGAGCATCAGCCTTGGAACCGCACTTCGGACCCTGCTCCTGGACTTTGGTAATTGTTGTGGCCTAAATGTGAACTGTGCCACAAAGACTCACCTATTGAAGGCTCCGTCCCTAAGGCACCGGTGTTTGGGGGTGGGGCCTAGGGAAGCAGTGGGTCATGAGGGCTCTGACCTCATCAGCGGACTCACCCATTGGAGAGCTCACAGCTGAATGGGCCATTAGGATGTGGGACCTGATGGGAGTGAGTGGGCTCCTGGGCCTGTGCTCTTGAAGGGTGTGTTTTGTCTCCAGCCTCCTCCTCGCTAGCTCTTTCCTTCTCTCACTTCCTTGTTGCCGTGAGGTGAGCAGCTTTCCTCTGCTGTATCCTTCCACTGTAGTATTTGTACTCACAAAACCTAGCAAAGAAACCAGCCAAATATGGACTAAAATCTCTGAAACTCAGAGCCAAAACAAACTCTTTAAAGTTGATTTACGCTGGGGATTTTGTCACAGAGATGGAAAACTGCCTAACATAGCAATGGAGTTCTGGTTTTATTCCTGGATCTCAGCCTTAGACATGTTCCTTAGGCCTTAACTTGGGTCTGGACCTCAAACACAAACACTACTGTGGAGCAGTCTGAGGACTGTGAACAGGGACTGGACAGTGAGCCTTTGACTTGGACCTCTGAACATGGACGTGGGCTGTGAGCATGGTCATGGATGTTAAACCTAGACCTACAAATCTGTGCTGGGCCCCAAATGGGAAGCAGTAACATCACACCTCTGCAGGGAGCCTGGATTTGGGTCTAGGCTGGGACCTGGAACTGCCCTGGGATCTTGGAAATTAACCTTGAACACCTTGCACCTGAACTTCAGTCCTGGACATTGAAATCAACTTTGAAAATAGACCTGGAATCTAAACTATGGACCTCAACCTCAGGCCTTTGAATTTTATTTAATTGACCAGAAAATTAGAGTGAAACCTGGGTCTTGGATTATGTTTCTAGATAATGGACCCTAATTTAGACATAGCATTTTAGACCTGATTATGGAGCTTGAACCTGTATGTGAATTTGGACCTTCTATTGGAAGCTGAAACTTGGATCTGTGCATTGTTCTTACGTTTGGATCTGGACCTGAAACTAGGCTTGGATCTGTAAGGTCAAGTTTGGACCTTGAGCCTAAATCCAGCCCTGGACATTAGAATAAGACTTTGACTGGAAACTGCACATGACTCTGGATGTGGCTGTTAGAACTTTGATTCTGATCTCGAATGTGGAACTCACATATAGAATTTAAACTTTGATCTAGACCTTCAACCACAACATTGTACCTGGTGTGTGGATCTGGATCTTGGACCTTGACTGGCAGTTCAACTGGATTTTAACCTTGGTCTGAATGTTTGACTTGGATTTGGACTCTGATAGGAATCCAGATAGAACCTTGGACTGGGATTTGTCTTAATCTTGAACCTAGGCTTTGGACCTGGACTTTGGAATTGGCCTCAGACTTTGAAATATAAACTGGACCTTAGAGTTTTGTTTGATCTGGACTTGGGCCTTGACTTTAGATATAGATCTTTCCAGAAATTTGGACTTAAATTTAGATTTAGTTCTTGGCCAGGACCTAAATTTTGTCTTAAAAACCAGATCATGAGCTCAGATGTTTCCTCAATGTTGAACTTGGCTTTAGCACACAGATGTTTTCTGGACCTTGTTCTGGACCAGCACTTGAACTTTGGAACTGTACCCTGGTCTTTGGACCTTGACTTTGAATTATGACTTTTAACCATGGTCATGTACCTCCGATGTAACCTTGAAATTGATTGGAGGATTGCTGATCCAGCCTAATCTTTGAACCTAGCTCTTTCTACTTACTTGAATGGGATCTTTGATCTGGAACTTGAATTTTGATTGACACCTTGAACTTGATCTTGGACCTGGACCTTTAACCTCATAAGTTGACCTTTACCTGTGCCACGGAGCATGACCTGACCTTGAATATGGATGTGAGATGTGAGGTATGGATCTTGACATGGACACTGGACCTGGCCTTTGCACCTGGGTTTGTGCTGTCCCTTGAATATGACCTTATGCTTGGAAATGGGTCTTATAATGGAGATTGACCCTGGAATTTTGGCTCTATATCTGCTCTTTTACCTTGGACTTGGAGCATGGAAGTTTGTGCTGGACCTGGATCAGGACCTTTGACCTGAACCTTGGTCCTTAGGTCAGGAACTTGGATCTTAAATTTTGCTTTGGCTTAAACAGATCTTTGAAATGGAAACTGGATAGATTTAGACCATTTAATTTGACCTTGGTTCTGGACTTTGATGGTGGAACCAAAGTTTGAACTTTGATTCTAATTCTGATCTTGTTTTCTTTGTTGTACAAGTACAGCTGGCTTCATTTAACTTGCAGCAAGAACAGACTTTTGAGAACAGTCTATGAGACTGATTTCATTTATGCATTTGGAAAAATTGCTTGTCTTCTCAAACACTTATCTGATTCATCTTAACTGACTCTAGTGTACAATAAGAATGTACTTTTGATAGCAATGTGTGGTAATGGATTCACATGTTTCATTTCATTTTAACTCGCTCTAACTTGCAAAAGGAACATTTGAGAACTCTGTATGATTCTTAGCTTGGTTTCACAAATGCTGCAAGGATTCATCAATATAACTGATAAGAATAAACTTTTTTAGATTTTTGCTTATATAATAATGCTTGTGACTTTTATGGCTTGTTCTACCATGATATAGAAAGGTCCACATCTGAGGTCTAGGTTCTAGGTCCAAATTCCATTTCTAAAGTCCTAAACCTAGATCCAGTACCTGATTTAGTGGTCCAAGTCCATATCCAGTGTTCAAATCTAGGCTCCAGGCCTAAGGTCAGTCTAATATGAGCTCAAATGAAGGTTCAAGATCCATATCCAAAACCCATTTCCAGCTCTGAGGTCCAGGTCTAAGATCTAGGTGCAATGTCTGGTCCAATGATAAAGTCTAGGTTCAAGCCTAGAAGTCAGTCTCATGGTCCAATTCCAGAGTAGAATTTTGTTCCTGAGGTCAGGACCACGTGTAATTCAAAGCTAGATCCAAGTTCCAGGTACAAGATCTGTATACAGAGGTGGATCAAGGTTTAAGAATCAATTTTCAAAGTCTAGGTCTATGGTTAG
Organism: Fukomys damarensis; assembly: GCF_012274545.1. Taxonomy (NCBI): domain Eukaryota; kingdom Metazoa; phylum Chordata; class Mammalia; order Rodentia; family Bathyergidae; genus Fukomys; species Fukomys damarensis. The sequence goes on from NW_022900924.1 coordinate 57,629,989, forward strand.
GTCTAATGGCTTAGTCACATCCCAGTCTCAGATAAAGATCCAAGGTCCAGAACCATGTATGAGGTTTGGATCAAAGTCTATGGCTTAAGTTTAAAGTACAAGTCTACTTTCTAAGTCTAATATAAGTGACACTTGAGATCCTGGACAAAGCCAGGTGTAGTTTGAGGCCCAAGGTCCAGGTCAACTTTCATGGTGGTTAGAGGTCTTATGTCTAGTTCTAAGGTGTTGGTTCAAAGTGAGTCCAGGTCAGTGTTGAAAGTCCAGGTGAGATGTTATAAGCAAATTTTTACCTCAAAGGTCCCTAAGCTTAACTTTGAAGTCTAGGTCCAAGATCTATGTCTGGGGTCCAGTTTTGAGATTCAAAGTCCAGGACCATGTTTGTAGTCCTAATTTCATAATTTTATTTCAAGGCTTAGGTCTGGATTCAGATTAGGTCAAGCCAAGGCACAATCTAAATCTATCTTACAGGTCAAAGAGTAAGGTAAGGTCTAGATTCAGGTACAAGTTTCATGTCCAAAGTCATGGTCCAATTTTCAGAAGGGATTGTTTTAATCAATAACTACATCCCCTCTTAGTCCTAGATTTCTTGGTTATGGTAATGTTTTGGTCTCCTTATACTTACATCATTATTTTTGTCTTAATGTTTTATAACTGAAGGCCCAAATTGTAAGACTATCTACAACTATCAAATTTTGTATACAACAGTAATATAGAGGGAAAGGAAAAATAAAAAAATGAAGAAGGTATTGTGGTATATATCTCAGCATCCCCTTAAAGCCTCATGTTCTCATAGACGGGGCTTTTTGGAGGCGAATGGATCCTGCAGGGGTGATATTTGTCAGTGGATTGGTCCACTGATGGGTTTAACAGCTGAATGTGATGTTGGGAGGTAAAGCCTGGGGGGATGAGTGGTAACTGGGGGCGTGGCCTAGAAGGGCCTACCCCCCTATTCCTCTCTGCTTCCCGCCTACCCTGCCATGGACTGTTTCTCCTCCACCACGCCCCTCTGCCATGTCGCCCTGCCTTGGAGCCAGCTGACTATGAACTGAACTCTAGAAACTGAGCCAGATTAAACTTCTCCTCCTTAGAGGTGTGGGTGACAGGTATAGTGTGTCAGCAATGAAAAAGTGAGAGAAATGGGAAAGGAAGTGAGGAAAGTAAGTTGAAATACGAGAAAAATACTGGTAGTGTCTGTTTCTGTAATGACTGTAGTAGTCATTTACATCTCCATTCTTCCAGGACCTCACCTTAGCCTTTTAGATGACTTTTAACCTACAGGGGACCTGGGCTTTATTCGCTGCCTGGAGATTCTGTGGTCTTCTGTGACCTTTTACCCTGAGCACGGTGGCCCCAAGAGGCACCATGAATCACCTGAGTTCTTTGGATTGCCTCTGCCTCCACGGCACAGCATAAGCTTTATCAACCCTAAACTTCATTTACTACTTTTCCTTTGATTTTGTTAAGCAAATGCTTCTCAGTTTGTTGCAAGCTCTTCAGTCAGTCTTCAGAGACTTTGAATAATTTTGTGCTAATTTTAAGCAGTTTAATAGATGCTTTCTCTGTGAGAATGGTTTCCCAGCCCCTCAAAGGTTCTATCCCATATGTTAAACAGCATGATATTACTGAAATGTATATTGTAATAAATTAAACACTGTAAAGCCCAAAGCAACCATAAAAATAATGCAACAGTGAGTTAACAAGGGAGATAAATATTAGATAATAAAAATACTTAATCCCCCCAAAGTGGAAAAAGAACAAAGAACAAAATGGAAACCCAGCTCTGTCTACAATCAGAGCCCATCTCTATCTCCTGGATGTTAAGGATCTAAGCACGCCAATTAAAAGCCAGACTGTCAGGCTGGATTAAAAAAGCTGCCTAGAAGAAGCTACTTTAAATAGAAAGACAAAATCATGCTTAATGTTAAAAGATGGAAAAATATATTAATGATATGATAAATATCAGGTGAAGTCCCTTCCATAACAAAGACTTTCGGCAGGGAAAAAGAAAATCATTCTGTGATGACAAAGAAGTCAAGTGGTCCTAGCATACACACTCCTCCCTGATAACAGAACTCTGAAACACAGGAAGAGAAAGACTGAGAGGTTAAAGAAGAAGTAGACAAATCCGCAAGAACTGTCAGAGATTTTAACTCTATTATTTTTCCTTTGCTGGTGAAACAGATTAACAAAAATTTAGTGGCTCAATACATGAGGTGCTCATTGTCTTATAGCTCTTTGTGTCAGAAGTCTGGTACAGATCTGGGTAAAAATCAAAGTGTCCTAAGCTGTTTTCTTTTCTAGAAATTCTGGGGTGGGGGCCTTCTTCCTTCCTCCAGTTTATAGAGGCCACTGCTGGACCTCAGCTTATTCATGCCCCCATCTTCAAAGCCCAAGGTGTCATGCCTCTTTCCTTGTTCTCTGAGCACACCTGGGAAAGAGCCTTCTCTTTGAAGGACTCATCCACCTGAATAGTCCAGTACGATCTCCCCGTATCACAGTCTACCTTAATCACATCGGCAAGGTCACTTGTTTTTTTGAGACAGGGTAACCCAGGCTAACCTTGAACTTGCAGCAATCCTCCTGCCTCAGCCTCTCTGCTGCTGGGATTATAGGTGTGTGCCACCCCACTTTTGCAAGGTCACTTTTACCTTGTAAATATATTCACAGGCATTTTTCTCCATTAAGTTCACTGGTACATTTAAAGCAAACAATAATACAATTACATTTATCATTGGGATCTTACACCTTTACATGACAGATCTTGGTTCTTGTTTTTTCCCCATACCCTGCCCTTCTTTCACCCCCTTCACCCCATCCCTTTTTATTTACAAAGACTTTGTTTCCATTTTTTCTTTTCCCTTATTTCCTTTCCCCTCACCTTCCCACTTCCCCTTTAGCCATTTTCTTCCTATTTCACACTATCAGTTATACCATTTGAACCTTATTTACACTTTTAGCTTTTCACACCAGAGAAACTATTCAGTATTTACTCAAGTTATAGTCACAAGTTTTGGACCTGGGTGTGCACATGTCTGGGGGCCTTTCTGTGTATGACAGCACCACTCCTCTATAATTAATAGAACAAGTAGAAAGGAAATTACCAGGCTTGGAGAAGACTTGAAAAACATGCAGTCATCTTGATCTTCCTGTATTTACAGAGCATCCCACCCCAAACGACAGAGGGACATATTCCTTAGAAGGGCACATGAATATTTGTGGGGACACACCACACCCCGGGTCATGAATCAAGTCTTCATGAATTTAAAATAATTTAGATCTTACCAAGTATATTGTCTGACCATTCTGAAATTAAATGTAAAATCAATAGCAGAAAATAACTGGAAAAGCCCCCCCCCCTTTTTTGGCATCAGGGTTCAAGCTGGGGCCCTTGTGCTCACGAGGCAGGTGGTGGAACCACTGAGTTACCTCCCCTTATATATTTGGAATTGTTTCCAAATACTCCTCGGGAAAAGGAGAAATCACAAAGGAAATTATAAAGTACTCCATATTAAGTGGAAATGAAAGCACAGCACACCATAATGTGTCAGGCACAGCTGATGCCCTGCTCAGAGGGGCTACAGCACTAAGGCACCTGTGCTCATTAACTTGGAAGCCTCTAGGCAAGGGCTTTGTAATCTAGGACAAGGAAAAGTGAACCTCAAACAGAAGAAAGAAAATAATAAAGATCAGAGGATAAATCAATGAAAAACAAAGCAGGAAGTCAACAGCAGAAGTGAATAAATCCAAAAAAACTGGTTATTTGAGTAACGTAGTTGACAATCCTCTCACCAGATCAATTAGGAAAAAAAAATGATAACAGACAATAAATTATCAATATTAGGAGAAAGGAAGGTCACATCACTGCAGAGTCTGCAGATAAATGTAAGTCAGCTTGTTTTCAGACCTAATAAAAACAGTGTGTGACCCTTTCGGTACATTTAGAAAATAAAACATACTAGCTTCCTAGGGCTGCTGTGAAAAAGAGCTTAAGACAACAGAACTTTATTTTCTCCTAGTTCTGAAGACTGGAGCCTGAAGTCCAGGCGTTGGCAGGACAGGCTCCAGGGCAGTGTCTGCCCCATGCCCTTCTCTCTGTCACTCATGTCGCACACACTGCTCTGCATTCCTGGTCTTGAGATGCACCATCCGGACCTCTGCCTGTGTTTTCACACAGGTGTGTGTGTGTGTGTGTGTGTGTGTGTGTGTGTGTGTGCGTGCGCGCGTGCGCGTGCTGCTGTTCTAATAATGACACCAGCCATACTTGATTAAGGCCCACCTTAACTTAAAGTGTTCCTCACCTTAACTCGGTTACCTTTATGCCAGCAAAAACTCCATTTCCAAATAAGGTCATATTCACACATGTGGAGAGATAGAAAGTTCACGTGTCTATTTGGGGGACAGGATTCAATCTCCAAAGAAAGCATTTGACAAAATTCAACACCCAATCCTTACAAACATTCTAAACAGAGTAGGGAGAGTGGGGAAGTTCCTCAACCGATGAAGGGCATCTGCAGAGCCCTGCACCTAGCTGGGTCCTCAGTGGTGGGGGGCTGAACGCTCTCCTGTAAGACCGGGAAGAAGGTGGCAGTGTGTTCCCTCATCCCTGCCATGTAGCACTGTCCCGAAGAATCTAGCCCATGCCTCAAGACAAGAAAAAGGAATTCAGGGCATCTAGAGAGGAAAAGGAAACATTAACTCTCTGTTTACAAAGAAATGCTATGCATGCACACCCATGTCTATAACAGCACCGCTCACAGTAGGTAAATCTTGGAAGCAGCCTGTAAGTCCATCTACAGAGGAACGGATAAGGAAAATGTATTTACACACAGTAGAGCACTACTCTGCCTTAGAGAAAGACAAATTTGAGTCATTTGTAGGAAAATGGATGCACCTTGTTACATGGTAAGTGAAATAAATAAGACATACAAGTATAAATATCAGCACTTCTCTATATGAGAAACCCAATATATAAATAAAATGCAAAATAAAAGATAAATAAGAAAATCCTATGCAATCCACCTAAGAAGTTATAAGAACCAACAATGAGTCTAACTGATTTGCAAAATAAAAATAATCATGCCAAGACAGTATTTCTAATCTTAGTATCTAGCATTTCTATATAATAGGAGTGAAAATTTATTTCATATAAAATATAAAAATTCAATAACTGCAAATAGCCACTTGTTCTCGGAAAAGAACAAGATTATCTACTTTCAAGACTTCTAATAAATTATAATAATCAACAACACACTGTAGTACAGAGAAGCAGTAAAGCATGTCAATGGACCAGAAGAAATAGGTTCATATGTATAGAGTTAATTTTCGACAAAAGAACAAAAAATCCAAGATCTAGGATAGCCCTTTCAACAAGTGTTGCCATCATAACTAGATGTCCACATGCAAAATAAAGGTAAAAAATTAACTAGAAATTCTATTATAGATTTAGATGTAAAATGTAAAACGATAACATTTCTAGATGAAAGCAGAAAAAAAAAAAAACTTTGTGGCATAGGCAAAAACCACCAAAGCATCATTTGTAAAAGGAAATTGTAAATAAATTAGGCTTCTGCAGAATGAAGGACTTCTAAAGACATTGTTAACACAATGAAAATTGAGCCAAAGACTTGGGGAAGAGATTTGCAAATCACATACTTGTTAAAGGTTTTGCATCTAGAATTTATAGAGTTCTTAAAATTCAGTAAGCAAACAAACAACCCAATGAAAATGGTAAAATGTTTGAACAGAAACTTTGTCAAACAAGATAGGCAGGTGACAAGCACATGAAACGATGCTGATTTGTTAGCCAAGGTCCAACTCCAGGGCCACTGCCCAGGATGAAGGTCACAGACCAATCCAGTCCAAGGATAAGGTTCAGAGAGGAGGTTTGAAATTTAAGGCTCCATCAGAGATCTAGGACTAGGTTGAGGTTTCGGCTCTACAATCATGTCAGTGAAACAGGATAAATCTCCAAGGTCCAGGTCCAACATCTGTGTCCAAATTAAGATCTAGGCTGAGGTTTGGGGTCCAGGTCCTGGGTCCATGATGAGAGGTTAGAAGTCTGAGTCCAAGACCAGGTCCAAGGCCTGAGTTTAATGTCAGATTCAGGGTCCAGGAAGACCCCAAGTACAAAGTTAGCATCTGATTTCCAGGCCAGAATCCCAGGTGTGCGTCCAAGGAATGGGTTGTGATCCAACGTTAAGATCTAGTGCTAGTTAAAGGCTGAGACTGACGTTAAAATTCGTGACCTCATGACCAACATCCGAGGGTCAGATGCAAGATTCAAGGTTAACTTCCAAAATTCCAGTCCACATCTGCAGCAAGGTCTGTGTTCATCTGAAATCCATATTTAAGGCCAAGCCACCATCAGATCTGAGGTTTGACACCAAGATCCAAGCTTAGAACAAAGCTTTGAAAATTGGTCCTGGAGTTGTCCTGGATATGGGACCTGCACGGAGGAACTGAAGATGCCCTGTGGGCTTCCCGGCACCCCAAGCCCTCCCTCCTTGATCTATGCTCTTTCAAGATACCTGTTCTCAACCCAGTCCTTGCCTTCACCCCAGGTTTTGTCCGTCCCCAAAGCTGCAACTCCTTAGTGCTAATGTCAATATTTCACTCCCTGGCCACCATCTGCCATCTTCCAGCCTCCCAATGCCAAGTTAAAGTCTCACTGATGTCTTCACTCCGCTGGTGTTACCACTGGTCTCTCTGTTGTCGTTTACCTCCCCTCCATGTGCCTGTTTACATCCTTACCTGGCTAATTTGCTGCAGTCACTGCTAGACTCGCTCCCTGGCGGGACCTTCCCACATCCACCTAGCTGCTCAATGAGCCTGTACCCTGCACAGCCATATGTAGGAATAACTACCCCATAACCCTCCTAAGTTGCCCTAGGCCATTTCTCTCCCAAGTATGCGTCTTCAAACCTCACATTCCGTCCTGCCTTCACTCTCAGTTAATCTAGTTGCTGTTTTTATTTTTATCATTATTACCACCTTCGGGGGCATGGCAGTTTGAACCCACAGCCTTGCATGTGCTAGGTGAACACCATACCGCTGAGCTATATTCCCAGCCCTTTTTATTTTTATTGTGAGACAGGTCTCACCACATTGCTCAGGCTGGCCTTGAAGTTGTGATCCTCCTGCCTCAGCCTCCTCAGTAGTGAGATTATAGGCACACCCTGATTGCTTCTCTCTTATTGCTAAACCATGAACCACCCATTAACAAGACCCAGCTCCTCCTAGAGGCTCTGATTCCTCTCTGTCTCAGTAGTCCTGCCTGTGTCCGGAGTGCACTCAGATAGGAAGTGGGGGTTCTCGTTCTCTTGTCTGAGTGGTGCTGCCTTGCTGTGCCCTGAAGTCTCCCAGCTCCTACATGTTTCTGTGCTCATGACACAAGCTGACATCAGCTGTGATGCCACACCACAGAGCAACTGTGACCCTGAACCTCATGGACACCATGTACCAAAACCATTTGAAAATCAAAGAACAGCAGCTGGCGCTCTCTTGGCTCTCAGGAGCACAGGTTGGCCAAACTCATCCCACGGGTTGTAGAGAGGTGGCCCGGCCCCATCCAGCGGCTGAGCTCACAGCCCTGCCTCTGTTTAGGCTCCTGCAGGCTCCTGCAGGGCTGCCGACTCCCCACTGCCTAGGGCTCTGCTCCAGCGCCCGGTGAGTTTGTGTTCATATGTCCTGCCTCTGCCTTGCCTTAGAGGAACGAGTGACACCCGCGTGGCTGCTCCTCTGGGACAGGAACATCTGTGCACTCTTAGTCACTCTGGCGTGGTTTGTGCCTCTGGGCTTAGCAGTTGGACCACGCAGCCCTGACCACCTCCTCCAGATTTGTAGCTTCAAATGCCTCGAGTATAAGGATGACCCTGAATTTACACCTGTAGCTGTCTGCGGGGGGTCCCCAGGTGGGTGTTTGGGTATCCCTGGTGCAGGGTGAGGACTGAACCTCCATTCCGCCAGGCTCGCCTTGGCAGGGTCTTTCTTCTCCAGAACCTTTGAGGCTGATCTTGGCCGGAGGCTGGGGACCTGCTGTCCTTGCGACCGTATACATCTGGCTTCCTGACAAACAAGAAGGTTGGGGGCCAGGTCAGTGACGAGATCCTGTGGGTCTGGGATCATTTCTCTGGTGGTTCAAAAACTTGGTGGATTATTGTCTGTCTGGTCCTAGTCATTCTGTTGTTGTGCCCAAGTCACGAAGTCCCCAAAGACCACCAAGGAGTCAGGTCCGATGCAATTGCAAGAGGAGTTTATTGCAAGCTCGAGCCTGGACTCTCAGGTGTCACCGTCACAGCGGCTTCAGACCGAGAGCCCAGATCCAACTTTGAACCAAGTTTATATAGGATTTTTCTGTTACTATTTTTAGTTTTCCCTTACCGTCGAGGGGCATTGGGAGGGCACATTGGAACATGATCTAATGCTTACATTTGCAAATTTATTATGGGGTGCTGGGAGGGTACATATTGGAAAGTTACCTAAAGCCTTTAAACAATTAATTCCTCTTTTTCAGTAGACAATTAATTCCTCTTTTCTGACTTTTGCTAACTAAGATATATAACTATCTACATCCGTTATAATCAATTCCTATATTGATTAGATCACACAAAAAGCTTTTCTATTAACTATGATTAATTTCTATATCAGCTATAACTAAATTCTATATTAATTGAATTACATAAAAAGAAGCTTATCTTAAAAAGAGGAACAGGGCTCCCGACCCAGCTGCCATCGCTCAAGCCCCGGGAGGTAGGCTGGGCCGCGATCCACTGAGGGAAGGAGAGCCACACCTGCTCCCGACCCAGCAGCCATAGCTGAAGCACCGGAAAGGTAGCCACGTGGGAGCCCCTGAACCCCCATAAGCTCCCCCCCCATCAGACCTCCTGACTGTGCCAGTCTTTGGACCCACTGCAAAGACAGAGGTGGTCATCAAGGGTATTTTTCTGAGTTCCCAACTTAGAACATCTTTCAAGAAAGGACGTGGGGAACCTGTAAAAGAACGTTGCAGAGTTCAACCATTCAGAAGGATGGGGAACTCAATCTGGGCCTTGCAGCCCGAGGTCAGTCAGCGTCATGGGGTTCAGCCATCAGCTAACTGAGACCAGGGGTCTTGCATCCTCTCTTTGTCTGAGCCATTAAACGGTAAATACACCATATTGAAATTTTGTAAACTGCAGACATGTTCTGGACTGCTTCTTGATTTCAATTTAATTCAAATTATTTAAGGGTGATAGACTAGTGACTACTACCAGTGGTCAGTGTCCAAGTTGTGCTTGATCTTAATGTGTTGCTGATTGTATCAGTTGGGGTAAAGCATTGCTGTTGATTTGATGAGCTGTTTTCTCTGATGTTATGAAGATGAGAATGTCTGTGGGTCATTAGAGACACAGAAGCTAGGGTGCAACTATATCAGGAAGATTTGGGTGATAATCCAGAGACTAAATCAAGGACAGTCCGACAACAAAAATAAAAATGAGAAAACACTTAAGCAAGGCACAAGGACAGACTTCCAGTTCACCAATGGCAAACAGTAGGGCAAATGAAGATGAAAAGGCCGATAGTGAACCACCAAAACACCCTCAACTCAAAGCACAGGAAGTAACAAAACAAATCAATCAGGCTCTGGAAAAATTCAAAACAGAAATAATTTCCCAGATAACCATAGAGATAGTGAGCAAAATGGAAGTCGTGATTCGAGACTCTAGAGCAGAAACTGACAAAAAAAATAGATGAGCTCAGGACCATGATAGAAGCCATGAAGGCCCAGCATAAGAAAGAAATGGAAAAAATAAACGCCCAACATAGGAAAGAAATGGAATCCATAAAACAGATTCAAACAGATATCCAGGAGATTAAACACTCTATTGAAAGTGTACGCAACAGAATAAAAGAATGCGAAGATAGGCTCTCAGATATAGAAGATAAGATTGCAGTCAGTGACCATGAAAAGAGAGGTCTCTTAAAAACAGTAAGAGATCATGAGAAATCAATCCAACAACTCCTAGATGATGCAAAGAAGAATAACATAAGACTGATAGGAATACATGAAGTAGCAGGAGAAAATACAAATGACTTAAAAAAGCTGTTTGCAGAATTAATGACAGAAAACTTCCCAAACAGAGGGGAAGAATTTGACATTCAGATAACTGAGGCATATAGGACCCCAACTAGCTACAATCAAAAAAAATCTACACCTAGACATATAATAATCAAGATCCCAGAAACCCAACAGAAGAACAAAATACTACAAGCAGTAAGAGAAAAGAAACAAATCACATACAAAGGAAAGCCCATCAGAATCACAGCAGACTTTTCAACACAAATCCTTGGGGCAAGGAGAGCCTGGAATGAGATATTTCAAGTACTAAAAGAGAACAACCTCCAACCTAGACTGATGTATTTAGCAAAACTCTCTTTCAAAATGGATGGGGAAATAATACACTTCCACGACAAAGAGCACCTGAGAAACTACATGAATACCAAACCAGCACTACAAGCAATTCTAAACAAGATCCTAGAAAAAGACAATGAAGGCAACAACACCATGAGGCCCAACAGAGCAAATCAAATAGGCAAGGCAAGAAATTAAAAGGAGAAGGTGAAAAAGTAAAAAGAGTCAACAAAAGGCCAATAACATGTCAATAATAAGTCATTACATATCAGTTATAACCAGCAATGTCAATGGCCTCAACTCACCAATCAAGAGAAATAGACTGGCAAAATGGAATAAGAAGCAAAATCCAACAATATGTTGTATACGAGAAACACACCTAGTGCAAAATGAAGCCCATAGACGGAAAGTGAAAAGATAGAAAACAACTCTCCATGTGACAGGAGCCCAAAAAAAAACAGGGGTAGCAATCTTATTAGCAGACGAAGTAAATTTCAAACCAAAACTGAATCTAGTATTATTAATGTAGGATGGTACTGTATCATACCTCTATGAATGTAAAATATCTAGTACCTGCTTTATGATACATAGTAGGGACTGTGCTTTATCAGAGCTACATTTAATGATATTACTCTAGAATGTTCTCTTTCCAGATGATGATTAAGAGGCTAATAGAAAAAAAAAATGGTGCCAGGTACCACAACAGCAACAGAACTTTGCTGTTGTCTGGATATTATTCTTTTTTTTTGTTTTTTTGTTTTTAATGGAATGTGCTGAATGTCTATAATTTTGTTCAGATGATTGCAGAACCTGGAAAAGCTGTTGCTGCTTTTGATGCATAACATACGATTATTAGTCTTTTTATATAAATATA
>NW_022900924.1:57641315-57659318 GCF_012274545.1 Fukomys damarensis
TACTAAATATGTAAGGTCATATCTACGTGGGTTTGATTACAGAAACTAATAAAGTATTCTCTAAATAATGAAAAAAAGAATAAGATAAGACTGTAAGAGCGAGAAGCAATTTAAATATGTTCAGGGACCATTTTCATCTCCAGAATTAAGGATTATTTTAATGTTACATCATTGCCTTTTCTCTTTTACTTTCCTTTTTAGTTTTATTTTAGGATTCCCTATTTTTAATGTTCATACAGAGATTTCTTTAACTGAAATACCGAATAGTTTCTCTGGTGTGAAAAACTATAATAGTACACAGGATCCTAATGAGATAATTAATAATGTGAATTAGGAAGAAAAGGGCTAAAGGTGTAGGGAAAGTGGGAAGGGTGGGGGAAAGGTAATAAGGGAGAGGAAAAAATATGAGAAACTGAAAAATGGAAATAAAGTGTTTGTAAATGGGAAGGGTAGGAGGGGGTGAAGGGAGGGCAGGGACAAGGGGAAAAAATGAGAATCAAGACCTATTATGTAAAGGTACAGAATCCCAATGATGAATGTAATTGTTTTGTATACCTAGACTGTACCAATAAAGTCAATAAAAAGAAAAAAAAAAGAGGAACTGCAATTGTGAAAGCACAGAGAAACTGCTGCATAGCATGGAAACTGTCACATAGAATGGATTTTTTCAGAAAGGAACTTTTGCATTTACTCTATTCTGGGTAAGGGGCATGGAGCCCACCGTGACCTGGAAACTTGGTCCTCACACTGTAAATGCAGCTCCTTCCGGGACCAGGGTCTCAGGCTCACTGTGCTGCTTTGTTGCCTTCCGGGCTCTCTGTCTCACACTGTTGCTCTGAAGAGAATGGCCTTTTATTTGGTCTTTGCCAAATGCTGAGTTTGGGTAGGTTTCCAGCCCAAAGGCTTTCTCAGTGCTGTTTTCTCATAATAAGAGAAATTCCAGTGAGGCCACCATGAGCAGGTGTTCTGTTTCCAATGTTTTCCCAGAGCTGCTTGCCGGTCACATGATCCACCTCTCACAGGGTCACAGGTGATGGTTTCCTGGATGCTGGTCATGCCCGTATCCTCTTCCCGGCTCTGTTAGTCTCCTCTTTGCCTGTTGTCTGTTCACTTTTTAGATTTTTGTTTTTTCCGGTGCTAACTGCATCAGTCAGGCTCTCGGGGTGCGGCTGCAGTAACAAAACCCCCAGACCTCAGTGATTTAACACAAGTCTGCTGCATAGTGGTGGGGAGGTGGGGGAGGCTGCCACAGTCGCTGAGGACCCAGCCTCACGGATGCAAAACCCATTGGCAGTTGGGCCTGGTGGCCAATGGCCAAGGAAGAGAAGCTGGAGAACTGTGCCTGAGACCTGAGCACGGATGCTATCTATCATAGCCTTGGTTGGCACTGGTCATCTGGCCCCAAAACAAGAATGAGGAGGCTGAGACAGGCAGTCTTTTCTTCACCCTGTCTGCCCTCGGGGGCAGTTCCTCAGTCTATCCTCCACACAGGGTTTGGCTTTGTTTACTGCTATATCCTCAGTGCCTGGCCCTTAATAAATATCTGATGAATGAGAGACTGAGCAGAGTAAGGCTTTTTAGCCAACTGCAAAGAAAAAAGAAGAAAAAGAAAAAAAAAGAAAAAGGAATCACCAGGTTCCTATGCCCATGGCTTCCATGCTGTGCTGGAGCTGGCTGTGTTTGATCCCAGGCCATGGGTGTGGACCGAAGCCCTGCTTTGGCTGGTGTTGGAGCCCTGCTCAGAGGAAGAACTCAAGCCCCCTGGCCGTGTCACAGAGTGCCATCCCCAGCTGGGGTGGGACTGTCCCTTCCAAGGGCCCTAAGCAGGGACAGAACCTCCCCTTCCAGCCTGGGATCCTCCCAGAAGGGGTCTGAGCAGAAACCACATCTCCCCGAGTCACTGCGCCGGGCTGCGGTGTGTTCAACTGATTACTTACTAACCTCACTCCGAGTCGAGGAGACACCGATTTCAAAACCTGTACACCGGTGCTCTTAGTACCTTTACTCATAGGCTCCAATCAGGAAACAACAAATATTCACGGTGGGAAAACAGGTAAACAGTTGTGAGATGCATTCACTCAACAGAATCCTACTTGGGATTAGAAAGAACAAATCACCCAGGCACAGGAGCCCTCGAGGAGAGCCGAGAGCGGTGCTGAAGTGAAGGGCGTGGGCACCGAGTCCTGGCAAGGGTGGCAGGTCTGCCTGAAGTTCTAGGCCGCAGGCCCGGTGGGTCCCAGCGCCTCCCATCTGAACAGGGTGGGACGCGGCAGGAAGCTGCACAGCAGTGAGCGCAGGGTTGTGGTTCTGCGGGTGTAGACACGGGCCGAGACGGACTGCAGCATACACTGAGCAGGGACACAGCGATCAGTCTAAACGATGGTCTGTACGGTGAGCAAACAAAGACTTAATTTAGCGAGACAAAAACGAAAGAGTTTCCAAGCTGGTGACCTCAGCTGGGCCTGGGCCGAGGGAACTGCAGGTCTGTGTGAGGTGGACTGGCTGGCTGTGACCCCCCCCTCCGCTCTGTCCAGTCCCCTCCAAGGTAAACATTGGATCACATTTGTCATCCCAGTGCCAGAGAACAGCGCGGACCTGAGCACACGAGCTGCATAAACCTATTGTCCTTAGTTACAAGAGACAAGATGGCTCTCCTGTCCTGGAGAGGATAGTCAGGTCCCTTGACACTGAAAACTTAAGAGAAGCACCCAGGGCTTCCAACTGAGACACCCTAAGGTGTTTTTTATTTTCCCTCAGCTCCGCTTCCAGCAGGGAGCAGAAGCAGCCCTAACCCTGGCACCAACAGACCACCAAGCAGCCCTGGCCCGCATGTGCAGTCTCTTGCCTGCCCCTTCATCCTCCTCTAGCGGGTCCTAACGATGGAAGATCATAGCAGACAGAGCTCTGGACTAGCTGTCTTCCTGGCTTGGGCCAGATGGAATAAGTTAATTTCTTGCTTCACCAGTTGTCCCAAGGCCTCTCACACTCGCAGGTGGGAATTTGAGGAGAGGAGTGGACTGTGGGGGCTTATAACTGACTTGCTATTAGCAGGCAGAGCCTGGCTGGAAGAGGAGGGTCACTGGGGTCATGACCTGGAAGTATTTATCTCCCTCCCTGCTTCTCCCTTTACCCTCTGCTTCCTGGCTGCCATGATGCGAGCAGCTTTCTTCTGTGCTGGGACCTTCTACCATGCCATTTCTTCCTTTGAGCCTGCCAACCATGGACTGAAACTTCTGAAACTGTGAGCCAAAATATCCTTCTGTTTTAAGTTGTGGGTGTGAGAAAGTGACTAAGACACGATTTTTTTTCCTCTTTGTTAAAATTCTTGATGTAGTGGGTGATGGCTTCTGGTTTCTTGGGATTCCCAGAGTCAAGCTTTTGCCTTGGGCCCCTGGTAACACTGGGAGACCCAAGAGGGAGAGAGGAAGGACTTGTACATATGGGCTTTCTAAAGTTTCTGCTCTAAGGGGGAAAGGATTCCTGGGCCTGGCTACCACTGAATTTTACTACTGGCAGTCTTGAACTTCCTCGGGGGCTGCACTAGGGGTCACTCTAGTAGCCTCAAGCTACTAGAAACTATGCCAGTGTTTGTTCAAGTCTTTTAGGGTGGAGCTGGACACAGTCGTTTGTGCTGAGGGTGAACAGTTTTTAGTCAAGGTAAAGTTGAGGCCTAGTCAAAAAGAGGGCTCTGAGAAGCCTGTCTAAAGTTTGGTTGAGGAAAGTCTTTGTTGCTTTGTTTTCTATCCCACAGTAGGACATGGCCGCCTCAGGTGTCCCCTAGCAGCGAAGCCTGAAGTGAGGATTTGGCCCTGTGCTGGGGCACACTCTGGGGTGAGGCTATAACAGAGGAGGAAGCAAGGTAGGGAAGAGGGCCGGAGTGAGGATACGGCTGGGCCCAGGCTTGGGGGGGCCGGCCCTGGGATGTAAATCCGCTGCAAGGCTGTGCCTGGAGGGCGCGGGACGTGGGAGCTGTTCAGAGAAGGGGCAGCTCTGGCATGGTGGGGTGGATGCACCAACTCTACCCAAGGGGATCCAGGGTAACCATAGCAGTGCTGTCGCTGTGAGGGGCCCACTTAAGCTTCCTTGACCTGAGATCCCAGCTGACTGACTTGGAATCAGCAGCGTCTTTGGATCTGGCAGCCTCCCCCAGACTCCCTGCCCAGGCTGGAGGCCAGGTGCCCTCACCGCTGGTGCTCTGCTGGGCTGCACAATGGTAACCAGGGGTTGTGCCCCGGGAACACTACTCGCTGGGGGACAGTGTGGAGGCCTCGGAGTGTCCCCCATCCTGGTGGGTAAGGACATGTCCCACACACCGCCCAGTGATGGCCTCTGCCCACTCTGGAGTGGCTGGGCTGGTGTGAGCGGCGGCAGGGACAGGAGACCCCACTTAGAGCGGCTGTCAGAGCAGAGGGCTTCCTGACATTTGGTAAGGATTTTCACCCATGTTTTCCCACCCAGGCTGGGGAGGTGGCAGAGAAAAGCCAGACGTCACAGAGTTATGAAGGGGCTGTCACCCGCAGAACTGTCCTCGCAGAGTGCTGTAGTCCGCCAGAGGTTGTTCTGTCTCCTGTGCAGGAATGCACGAGTGTTGGTGACACGCACACCTCGGGAGCATCGGAGTCCTGTCCTCAGGTCCCAGCCCTCAGGAGGCCCTGCAGCTGACAGGCCCGGGATGGGCCTGTGTTCGGCATCCTCTGTGGGATCCCACACAGGCCAGGCGGCCATGTGGCCACCAGGTGGCAGCGGTGCCACGCTCCTGAGCCCATGAAGCTTGGCTGGTCGCCTGCCTGCAGGAAGGAGGGTGCGGAGCGGAGTAGGAAAGTGCCTCAGTTTCCCCGCTAGTGCTGGTGTGTGTGTGACCGATGAGGTCCAGACTCAGAGGTGTGTCACCGTGGCCGTGTTGGAGCCAAGCTGCAGCGTCCCCATGTCCTAAAGTACGGAGGCTCCCATGTCCCACACCAATGAGCTCAGGAAGACCTGTGTTGCACATCCGCTTGTCACCCTTAAATTCAAGATGGGACACTGAGGCACAGACAGGTTCGGGAACTTATCCAGTGTCACAGAGCTGAGACTGAAGTCCAGAAGGCTGGTGTGCAGCCTGACTTGGGTGTCACATTCTGGTACAGTGTCACTGTCACTAGCAACAGCCCCAGTAGAGGCGGCTTGCATTCATTCATGCATTCATTTTTTTGAGACAGTGTTGACTACATAGCCCAGGCTGGCCTCAGATTCATGGTGATCCTCCTGCCTCAGCCTCCCAAGAGCTGGGTTACAGGAGTGCACCCCCCCAAGACCAAGTGTTTTCTGAGGAACAGACCATGGAACTAGAAAAAAATGCTTCCTTCTGAAGCCCCCAGGCCGTGTCCACTTCCCAGAGGTGCAGCCTGAGGTCTCTCAGGGCCACCTGCAAGTATGGGTGTCTTCCGGGGATGCAGCTGCTGCAGCCAGGCTCCTCCATGGCCCGCTGTCCTGTGGCCCCGACGGCTTGGGCCCTGCTCCCTGCAGGCGGTGGACCAAAGCCCAGGCTGCACGCCCTGCCCTGTGGGCACAGTGGGCACAGTGGTGACTGCTCTTCAGAGGTGGCCACCCAGAGGCTGCTGGGGACCCTCAGGTGTCACTCTCCACGGTCCATATTTCCAGCCACAGTGTCGCTTGCCACAGGACAAGTCCGCACAACCAAGGCAGAAGCCTGTGACTTCCGGAAGCATGTGGAAGGGCAGGAGCCACCCTTCTTCTTCTTCTTTCCTTCCTGCTGCTTGAAACACAGATATGATGGCGAGGCTGCAGCAGCCGTCTTGGGCCACACGTTTGAAAGTCAGTCGGTGATGGCAGAGGAGCTCCAGAGGAGCTCTGGGGAGCTGTCACACCAGTACTGGCCTGGCCACCTTGGAAATGGTTTAGACACAGTGAGACAAAAGCCCGTCTGTGTCAGCCGCTGCTGGCCGCACCTGACCCCCAGTGACATGGGCATGGTGGACAGGGTTCAGGTTGGGCCCCACATAGCTGGGCTCACTCTGGGCTCGGCCTCTGCCAGTGGGGTCCTTTGCTTATGCCCTCATCCAGATAGAGGTGCCTCCCAGGGCTGCTGCACACAGGGATGAGGAGAACACAGCACAGCAGAAACAGGCTCTGGGAGCAGGGCTCATCAGTGTGGCGGCAGCTGTTTCCCTGTGTACAGGTGTGAGCTGGTTTGGGGGCACCATCATCTGCCCCAGAGCTGTCTGCCTAGTGCCCCCCCTGAACACTGGGGCTTCCCGCAGCTGAGCTGAGGTGGTCTCGGGGCAGAGCGGTGTCCCCTGGGTGTGCTGACCTCGTCTGGCCTGTGACCCTTCCACCGCCCTGGAAACAGGGTGCATGGGCTGTCGGGTTCAGCCCACAGAGCTCCAGCTGCCCCGGTGCACCTGCAGTTCACATGAGCACGTCCCGGGTGTGCCCTTTACCTGGCAGCTCTGGTGAGGGACCCTCTCCCGCAACCCACGGTGCTTGGGGGCCCCGCCGGCTCCTCCAGGCCCCTGCTCTTTCTGTCTGGTGGCTGGGGAGAGGCCATTTTCAGGGGACTCCCAGCGGCCACCCCTCTGGCCCGCTGACCCTTTCTACCACCGCAGACAACACATGCGGGCTGGGTGGCTGGTCTCTGGAGTTTCCGGATACCTGTAAATGTCAAGTCCTGAATCCTGGAGGCTAAAGTTGACCTTGTTTATTTGTTTATTTATTTGGGTATTAGAGGTTGATCCCAGGGTCTTCACACTGTGCTGCATCTCCAGCCCTTTTTTATGAGACAGGCATTGCTAAGTTGCCCAGGCTGGGCTCAAACTTGTAGTCCTCCTGCCTCGGCCTCCCAGACTGCTGGGATCACAGGTGGCAACACTGTGCCTGGCCTAAAGCTGACTTCAAATGTTTAAGAAATGTTTGGATTGACGGATAATAAATGAAATCGGAGTGCAGCGAGATGTCTCCGTGCACTTTGACACTGTGTGTGGAGTGGTGCAGGGCTGCCCAGCATCTTGGCCACTTTTCTTTGTGATGCAAACACTCAAAATCTTGTCTTCTCACCGTTGTGCTGTGTACAACATGGGGTTGGTAGTGGAGTTTGAAGCTCAAAAGCAAGGCCTTGACCCCACCCTCTCCTGGGCCTCGGTGTCCATGGTTCCTTGTGGTGGTGTCTGCGCTGGTGTCAGGAGTGCAGACCCTGCAGAGGACTCGCTCACACCCGGTGCCCATACCCGTCCCCGTCCCTCCCATGTCTCCTGGGTGCACTGTGTCTCTGTGACAGCTGCTGCCTGTGACAGGACGGCTGTACTTGTCCGTCCATCCCCAGGGACTCTGCCCTGTCTCCACGTCACTTCCCCAGGTGGCTGTCACTCTGTCACCAAAAGCACCGCAGTGGTAAGGACCCCAGGGGCCCATCTGCCATGAGGGGCCCAGCAGGCAGCAGCAGGTAGCAGGAGACATGGGGACCAAGTGCTCCTTCTGGCAGATGCTGCTCCTGGTCCCCAGGCTGTCCCAGCCCGGGCCTGCAGGTCAGGGGGCCGGAGGACCTGGCACCTCACTCCCTGTTGGAGGAAAGCAGGGCTCCAGCCCACAGGCATCTTCCCGCCTTCAGGCTAAAAATGGCCCTATTGTGTAGGACAGGCCTGAGTCACTGAGGAGTGGAGGAGAGCAGCTGAGTCCTACACTCTTGCCACGAGTCTCACTTCCTGGTGCAGATCGCTGACGTGTTAGGGAGATCCAAATTTAATCCAGGTGTGTTCAAAGGATCCAGGTGGAATCAGAAGCCACGGGCCCCTAGTGACACCAACCTGGACACGTGGGACAGCGTGGCAGGGAGTGTGACCTGGCCTGGGGCTCGGAGAGGGCTCCCGGGGGCTCCGGGCCTGTTCTGCATCACAGAGGAGGAAGGGTGCATGGGACCCGGCAGTGGCTTGGAGCAGTGCAGCCGTGGAAACTCCTGTCCTCCCCGCCCAGAGCCCGAACCTATCTGCGCCTGTTCTCTCTCCCTGGGGACTGAGTCCCCGGGGCAGGACTCGCCCGACCTCCCCAGAATTCCCCAGGCTGGGCACCTCGGAGCTGGCCAGGCCTGGTGAGGCAAAGCCTCCTGCCAGGAAGCAGTGGAGCCAGGGAGTGCTCAGCACAGGCCGGCGAGGGGACCCTCCCTGCAGCACCTCGCGCTCTCCCTCCGTCTCGCTCTCAATTGCAAGAAATGTGACATTCATGCCAAACAATTTATTTATTTAAAGCACAATTAGTGATTTTTAAGCCATACGTTTGTGTTCCCTTCGACACAGTTAACTTTAGAACGTGTTTTTCATCCTCCAGGGAAACCCCTCACCTGCAGCAGTCACTTCCCTCCCCCCGCTCTCACGATCGGAGCGCTTGCTAGCCTGCTGCCGGTCTCTGCACATCTCCCTCTCTCGCCCGTCCTGTGCCTTAGCCCTGTGACGCCGCATCCAGACAGCACCTGAGTGCTTTGCTCTGTTCTTGCGGAACAATATTCCACGGAATGACTACACCACATTTGTTTATCTGATGATGGACATTTGAGTCGTTTTCATTCTGGGGTTATGATAAACAATATTTCTATAAATACTTACGTCCAAGTCCTTAAGGATTTATGTTTTCTTTCAGATGCCTTGGACGGGACTTGCTGGGTCCCATGGCAACTCGGTGTAACACTTTCAGATGACATCGGTGTGTGTTCGGGGTGGTTTGGCCGCAGTCTGTTTAACATCTTCGGGAGCGTCCTGATTCCTTCCCAGTGACCTTGCCATTTTACAATCCTTCCCGAAAGGGAGGTAGAAGGCTCCACTTTCTCTGCACTCTTGCTGTTTTCTGACTTTTGCTTGTAACTGTCCTGATTGCTCTAGAGAGACCTCGTGGTTTGGCTGGATTTGCATTTTCCTGAGCGCATCTCTGTCCCTTTAAGTGCCCTGCCCACCTCAGTGTCTGGGGCAGCACCCAGCAGTTGCAGAGAGCTGGCTTTGGGGTGTAGACTGGATTACTGCTTGCGTGTGGTCAGGACGGAAGTCAGGGTCAGTGCCTCAGAGGACGGTTTGTCATATCTACGGCCTCAGGGGGACTGGCCAAGCCCCCGGGGTGGGGCATGAGCAGGGGAGCGAGGTGGCTGTGGGAGGGTGCCTGGATGGCAGCTTCTGCTGGGGGAAGGACAGGCCCAGCAGCCCAGGATTGCTGGTTGGGGTAAAGGCAGCGGGCTCCAAAGGGCAGTGGTGTCCCGGGCCCCTGGTACAGGCCCAGGGAGAGCGGGGTGATGGACCATGGCTGGGGCGCAGGTGAAAGGCATGTTCAAGGTGAGTGTCTCCGCTTTCCCATCTGAGCCCTGTCTGTGTTTATGGAAACTGGCAGAGGCTGAGGTGGTGCCAGTGCAGGGTGGCGGGAGAGTTCTCAGGGTCCTGTCTCCCTCTCGGGGAGATGAGGCTTCTGCCCCAAGTCATATCTGCTCCTCCCCAGGAGCCCTGAGGCCACCGTTGCGGAAGAGAAGGCCACAGAGATGACCCGAAGCAGGGCACAGTGCTTCCTGCTGCAGGTCCAGGGCAACGGAGGACTCATCTGAGGAGCTGGCCCCAAAGGCTGGCAGAATGGATCTGAGGGAGACCAGGGAGGAAGGAGCTCCGGGAACCAGACGGGCTGCGGGCTTCTCGGCCGTGCTGTGGTAGATCCTCAGCAGTCTCCCCTTTTCTTTGCACTACGGAAGCAAGGCGGGGCCAGGAGGGCGAAGAGGGGCTCCAGCAGGGTGGGTTCCCAGGAGCAGATTCTGAGGTGGAGAGCAGCTGGCAGGACGTTTATTACGGGCTTCCCTGGGAGGAGGACAGGCTGAGCGGCCACACTCTCTTGACAGAGACCTCAGCCACAGCTGGAGGGAGCTCAGGCAGGGTGGACCTCAGGGCTGGGCACGCGGCTCTGACCAGCCCACCCAGCTGCAGGGAGGGGCGCGTGACCCGGGAGACATTTCCTGCTCCTGCAAGCGCAAGCCGGAAGGCACAAGCCAGGATCTTCGGGAAACCACTGGAAGCCACGGGAGGACGGGGAGAGCTCCATTTCTTGTTGCTGGACTTGGGCACTGCGTTTCCTACCTCCACCCTGTGGATTCCTTGATTTCAAGGCCACAGGAGCTATGAGTCTGAAGCAAGACTGCTGGGCTTCTTGTGCCTTTTAGAAGGAAGAAAGGGACTTCTTTGTCCCCACAGACCTGAGTATAAAGCTAGGACCCACGCTGCCATCTGCTGACTACTGCCAAATGTCATGTGAAAGTAAGGGGTTTTCTTTTTTATTTGCTTCAGGGAAGACTGGCGAGGCCCGTGGGACAAGAACTAGCTATTTCCTCATTTTTCTAGATCCATGAGTCGGACAGAACCTGGGGTGACAACTTCCTGGGGCACCCAGTGAGCCTAGGTTATCTGAGATAAGAGTTAGGTGATGTGTGGTGTTGCAGACCCCTCTGATCCCCAGGGTGGGAGCGGCTGGTTGTAGACAGCTGAGCTGGGCCTGCAGAGTGGACAGCTGAGCCAGGTCAGCAGTGCCCTGGGCACCTCCGTCTGGGGAAGAAGAGAAAGGACTTCTCAAGGAGAGGATGCAGGTGGCTTACATTCAGCTGCTGTAACAAAGCACAGAGACCGGGCGACTTACGAGCAACACAAACGCATTTCTCAAGGCTGTGGAGGCCGGAGGTCTGAGGCTGGCGGCATAGATCTGCTCAGGGTCCTCTTGCAGGTGACAGCTTCTCCTGCACCCTAGCTAGGGAGTTCTCTGGCCTCCCTTTCAGGGAGGTGCCTAGTCTATTAGTGAAGGTGAATCCAGGAGGCAGATAGGGCGGGGGTTTGTCCTGAATAGGTAATTTAAGCAAGCTAAAAGTTGGGGCCTGCGTGAGTCAGCAAACCAGGATAGACTATCGGGGCCTAATGACATGCAAGAGACAAAGATCAGGTTCTTAAACAAATAGGTGAGACCTTGGAGGAAGTGAAAAGCCAACACAGCAGTTGGCTTTCCAGGCATCAAAGGCAGGAGCGCCTCTCCCTGCAGTCACCTACCTCGGTCCCCACAACTGTATAAAAAACCAATAGACCCACACGTCTGTGGTGCCTGCCTCTCGAACACCCCTCTCTGACTGCTGGAGGGCTTCTCTTGTAACCTCTCCAGTGGACACACACTTGGCCGTTGTCCCTCACTTGCTCCTCACTGTTTTATGGGCTTCATTGCTCCGTGCCCCAGAGAAAGGACCTGAGAGCAGGGCGGATCTGGTTCTACCGTCACCGCACTGGGAGTTGGGATCCAACACGAGTTTTACAAGCCGTGCACGGGAGGGGCCTCCGGTCTGTCACATTGCCCGGTAGAGCTTTTTGGATGATGAAGGTGTTCTGTACTGTTGTGCCCAAGGAGGTGCCCCCTGGGGACTTGAAATGTTGCTGGCATGACTGCAGAGCTCAATTTTAAACTCTCAGGCCCGACTTGGAGCCCGCACCCCAGAACATGTATTCTGCCGGGCCCTAGGGGGCCCACATGTCTGACTGAGGAGACCGTGGAGGGCCAGCTCCCCACTGTCTGTCACCCCAATATGCAGTGGGGTGAGCAGGGGGCGGCAGTGTCTGGGGTTCAGGGTGGAGGCCTGGGAGACCCAGGCAGGTCCCCCACAGTGGGCTGAGGTGGAGGCCCCTGTCCTGTCGGGGACAGGGCTGGTATGGCTGTGGAGTTTGCCGCCGTCCCAGGAGGAAGCCGAGGACTGCTCCACGGATGGCAGCTCTGATCTACATATTCCGGGGCGATCTTTGCCCCTTATCGTGCCAAATTCACAATCCTATCTGCAGCTGAGAAATATCCTTTGTGCTCATGTTTTAGGCCAAACACGTGTTATTTTATCGTCTGTGTCTCAGCCGGTTTCCTTTTTCATCTCCCTCTGCCTGGCCTGATTTCCACGTTAGTTCAGCTGCCAGGGCTGTTATTTCAAACCACCCCTTCTCGTTGTTTTAATCGCTGCACCGCTGGTTTTGGAGCAGACCCAGAGCACCGATTTCTGTCCCTCTCTCCTTCTCCCACTGGGTTTGACACCGTCTTTGTGACAAGATTTTCTTGTGATCGTGTCTCTGCACAGCAGGCGTCTCTAGCTCCCTGTGTAGGAGAGCCACCCTTGATGGCACTGTGGCAGGTGGCGGCACCCAGGAGGCGGGGCCTCGAGTGCCCCCCGGGGTGGCCGTGGCGGTGTGTCTCGTCCCCAGCCCCTTCCCCAGCTGGACCATGAGACTTAGGTGGAGGGAGTCCTTGTGGCGTGTGCTGCACCCCCAGCACCCCGTACAGTGCCTGGCACAGCGTAGGGACTCAGGTTGCTTGAGGTCCAAAGGCCTGGCACCAGAGACGAACCCCAGGAGGGCTCAGGCATTAATAGCGTCGCGGCAGACTCACTTTCACAGGCTGGTTATTCCATGCACCAGTTTCCAGGGCACCTAGCTACTTTGAGTGCCACCACACTCGTTTTCCCCAACTCGAGTCCTGAGTGGTTCTCTGCTGCAGGCACCTGAATGCTCATTGCAGAGCCACCCGGGAGCTCGGTCTCGGTCTGACACGGTCCGCTCCCTCCGCTGCTCGCTGCCTCGGCCCTCTGGGGCTTCTTGTAAAGAAGTCCGGCGAGATCTCGCTGGTGAGTGGCTGTCCCTCTCCTCACCTGTCCTACTCCCTGATTCCTTTGCTCCCCTTACAAGGTCCTCCCCTGCCCCAGCCCATCCACCACCCCACCCTGGGGAAGCGTGTGGTTCTCATGGCTGCCCCTATGGGAAGGGAGCCCAGAGCCACAAAGACCAACTCCAGAAAGGAGTGTGTGCTTCATTTACACTGCGTTTCATCACGATGACAGTAGTGAGTTGCTCAGAGCCAGAGTACTCGTGCCGCTGAGTCGTTCCGCAGGCAAGACCACAGGCTAGGCCGCTTTCATCGGATGCACGGACTTCGCTCACTGCAGTGTGGCAGGACAGAACACGACGATTCATAGTTCCACGGTCTGTGGCAAACATGACGGGCACATGGGAGCGGGGGAACTTGGCATCTGCCCCTCTGTGTATAGCAGAGTCTGGGAGGAGTTAACTGAGGAATGAAGAGATGACCCCAAACTGGAGGCCCACGTGAGTTGTGAAGAGCACGTGCTTAGTGACATTATTGAATGGGCAGCCGCACAGAGGACCACCAGAGCACCCAGAGCCTCCGGAGCACGGGTGAAGATTACCTGCAGGTGCTTCCTCGTCCAGTGGCTCTCCCTGCTTTGTGCAGTGCCCCCAGGATGTAACTAAACTGTCCACGGGTGGACCTGCTGGACGAGGGCTCCGGTGCTGTGTCTGGACCCGGCCGCCTTCTCTCACAGCTTGGGAGCTGAGGGATGCGGCGGTCCAGGGCCACTGTCTTTCAGTGGCTTTGGCTGCTGTGGACTCTGACCCCCAGGAGAGTGTCCTGGGGAGCCAGGGTTGAGAGCCTCTGCCCCTCTGCGACATGCACCTGGCTCACAGACAGCTCATAGGCCAGGAACCTCCCCACAGCCCCACCTCCCACTGCCACGGAGCTTTGTGGTGTGGAGTTTCTTGCCTGAAGTAGCATCAGGACCCACCCAGGTCTTCTGTCCTCACAGTGCAGTGGCCGCACAGTGACCTCAGGAGCCTGGTAGGATCTGCTCCTCTGCAGGACCTCGGCAGGGCTCCTGGATCCTGAAGTATTCGCCTGCCCTGCACGAGGGGCAGAGAGGGCTGCTTCTCCGGGTGGCAGGACACGAGGGTGGACCTCTGTGGACCACACTCCAAACCTGGCGAAGGGGACCGTGGCCGTCTCTCAGTGCCATCCCGTGTGGCTGCCTCTTCCAAGGTGTTGGCAGAGGTCTGGGTGGCAGCTCCTCTTCCTAGGCTCATGGCCGTCTGCAGCACAGTCAGCGAGAGCTTCAGGCTTCCTGGTCTCCAATGTGCTTCCTTCTGCCGGGTCTCCCAGGGCAGGTGGTGATCTCCCTATGCTGGCCATGGTGGCTCTGTACTGCAGCTGAGCAAGGCGACCGTGTTGGAAGAGAGCTGTGAGGAAAACATGATCAGGTCCTCATTTGGAGCCCGCCCTCCCTCGCTCCCTCGCTCCCTCGCTCCCTTTTCTTTCTGTTCACCTAGACCCAGGAGTGGCTGAACACCGCTCACCCGACTCCCCCAGACCCCCTGCTCCCATCCTTGGCTGAAATGGTGGTGGTTGGGCCCTGCATCAGCCACCCAGGTCAGGGCAATGTCGCTTCCTCCTCGGCCCCCTCTCCTGGTGGAGGCTGTTGGGGGTGGTGGGTCCCACCGCTTGTCCTTTGTGATGTGGGCTCACGAACTCTGGACCAGCTGTGGCTCTGCCTCCTGCCACTCGGGGACTGGCAGTCGTGACAGGTCCCCCTCCTGCTCCCTGGGCAGCATTCTGTCTGCACAGCCTGAGGCCTTTGTGCCCATGCTGCACCGTGGGCGGCTTTGCCCCACACTGGGTGGGAGAAGAACACTCAGAAAGGACAACAGCTCCACCCTCTCCCCCTGGACACCCTGACTCAAGGCTACAAACATACATCACCCCAGGCACACACTCCCAGAGTGAGCACAAAGCGGGGCAGTTTTCTTTCTGACGCCAGTTGGATATTTTTTAAACGAGGCAGCAACACCAGAGCTAAACATGTTTAGATCTGAAGATAGATGTGTGGCAGATATACACAAATCACTCGCCTCAGGTAGAGCCTCTTCCAGCAGCCGGGAATAACAAGGGCCCCATCTTCTATCTCCCTTGCACGAGAAGTCGGGGGATGGTGGCTGCTGAGTCTGACCCAGGGTCTGTGACATCAGCTCAGAGTCGGTACCAGTGCCACCCTCCGGGCCCACGTCAGAAAATGGCAGCAGAGCTTGGCCCGAGGAGGAAACGAGGGTCCTAGAACAGGCCCCGCTGCTCCCTGAGCTCTGTCTCTCCATGAAGCAAGCCATCTCCCCTCTGCCAGCCTGTTCCTTCCAACTCCTGGCCACAGCTGTGGAATCACTGCCAGGCAGGGGCAGGGCTTACCCTTTTTGAAATTAAGGAGTCTCCATCCCAGTGTTGGGGCTGGAACCGCAGGTCTGACACACACAGCTGAGAGGAAAAGGTTTATTTTGACTCACGGTCTCAGAGGGTTCAGTTCATGGTTGGCTGCCCCCCTCCAAACATCATGGCATATGGGTGTGGGGGAGAAAAGCTGCTCAGCTCTTAAGCAGAGAGGATGGTAACGACAGCCAGAGAGGAAGGGGTCAGGTACCTGGTAGAGAGCCCAAGGCCATGCCCCATGACAAACCCAGATAGTACGCAACTGTAATCCTAGCATACTGGGAGGCTGAGACAAGGGGATTGCTCAGTCCTGGCAACCTGGTGACTTGGTGAGATTCTGTCTCAGGATAAAAAGCTAAAAGAAGGGATACGGATATAGTGCAGGGTAAAGGCCCTGGATTCAATTCTCAGTACTGAAGAAAAAAAAAACTGTCATAAGCAGATGTGGCTTTGGCTACCTGTGACCAAAAGTGCACAGCCACCCACTTTCTTTGAGCCTCGGCATCCCTGAAGCGCTGGCCCAGGCCCCGCTCCTGCTCCTCGAGTTGGAGGTGTCACCCTTGGCACTGACAGAGCTCCGCAGAGCAGGGAGAAAGCTCAGGTCGCAATGAGGGGCTCCGTGTGAGTAGCCCGCTCGCATGGCTTCCCAGTGAGAAACGATTCTGAAAACAGGAAAGCGAGCCTGACCCGAAGGGGAACTTCTGTCTCAGAGCGGGGAGGGTCTGAGCACTGGCTGGCCAGCGCCTGTGTCTCCCACACTGCTCACAGGTGGACGCGTGTGTGACCACAGGCCGAGGTGTCTGTTGTGTCTGTCTGGCCGGTGGGACTCCCTCTGTGCAGGGTGTTGAGGTGTCCAGCGCAGGCCAGGTGGGGGCGCCGTGGGTCCCCAGATCCCAGAACAGCTGAGTCTCAGATTCTGGGCTGGCTCCCCACCCCAGTCAGAAGCCCTTCCTGAGCAGCCCCTTGACTTCTGCAAGAGACAAGACTTGATCCAACCAAAGCTAAATTGCTGCTGAATTATGGATGAAGAGTGATTACAAACCAGAAGGAACCAGCAGTGCCCTTCAGGTCTTCCTGGGTGTCCAGCCTCTCCAGCTCTGGGGGGCTACCCTGGGCAGTGCTGGGGGACACGGCTGGGGCGCAGAGGAGCCGCTGTGGCTCTGCGGATGGTGGCCTCCTTCCAGCCTCTCCAGGCAAGCTCGGTGTCAGAGATCGGTGAGGTGGTAGCAGCGGCCTTGGCTGAAGTCTCTGTTAAATGCTTTGCCCAGTGACTTCGTTTTTATTTAAAACATTTTTTAAGGCTGGGTGTCCAACTTGTCCTGAGCTTGTTGAAACCAAACTGTCCACTCAGGGTCCCGCCTGAACCTCCTGGCCAGGGCAGGTTCTCCTCCCCACCAAAAGTGTCCTGTGCATTGAGGTCCCGATTGCCCCTGGCTGGACAGGAGGAAGCAAAGGGAACTGCTTCTCTCCCCTCTCCTCGGCCTCTTCCTCTCTTCTTCCTCCTCGTCTTACCACACTCTCTCACTGATTCCCCCAGATTTGGTTGTTACCAATGTTGTACAGCTGGAGAGTTGGAGAAAAGGGTGAATAATGTGCTTGCAGCTGTGCCAGGGAGTGGTAGAGTGAGGGAAACCTGACTGGAGAGTCCTCATTTTTGTTTAGCCTCTTTAAATTTTTATTTATTTATTTTAGTGGTACAGAGATTGAACCCAGGGCCTTCAGATGGCACTATATCCCCAGCATTTAAAAAAAGTATTTATATTTGAGCTAGGGTCTTACTAAGCTAAGTTGCTCAGGCTGGCTCAAACTTGGAATCCTCCTGCCTCAGCCTCCCAGAATACCAGGATTATAAGCTTGTGCTACTCTGGCTGGCTGAAAATTTTGCTTTATTTTCTTGTTGTAAGAACAGTGGGGGGGCGGGGATTTAGCTCAGTGGTTCGGTGGCCTGCCTTGCAAGCACAAGGACCCAAGTTCAATCCCTGGTACCAAAAAAAAAAAAAAAAAAAAAAAAAAAAAAAAAAAGAACAGCATGGGGTTGGGGATGTAGCTCAGTGGCCCTGTGCCTGCCTGGCAAGCTCAAGGTCCTGAGTTCGATTCTAGGTACTGGAAAAAAAAAAAAAGAACAGTGTGATGACCACTGGGCCAGGTACACTGTCTGCTCCTCTGCCGTTCCTGCGCCCTATCTCCCTCTGTAGCACACATTTCGGGGTAGCAGTGGCATCTGGACTCCACTGTGACACTGCACTCCTGGTACCTGGATGTGGGCCTGGCGGTCACACTGCCCGGGGCACGGCCCGTACTCAAGTCCTCGGCGGTGCCACAGCTGGCTGTCCCTCAGAGACAGTTCTTTCAGTCCAGAGCCCAGCCTGGGTTTACAAAGCGCCTCTGGCTCCTGAAAACATCCGCTGTGGTGCCCTTGGGTCTCCGAACCTTGTGTGCTCTCCTGGAAGTTTCACTTCCCACCAGCGGGACCTGTACCGGGTGTGATGGGCACAGAGCTCTGGCGGGGCGCTCCGAGCTCAGGGACACTGTCACACTGGCCTCACAGCCACCATCTTGCAAGTGAAGAAACTGAGGCACGGGAGGGAGCAGCGGCCTCCCCCAGGACGCACAGAAGTCATGGCCAAGCCAGGCACAAGCCCAGAGTCCGGCTGAGTCCCTGCTGCAGGCGCAGCATGGGGCTGGCAGGTCACGTGTTAGCTCTCCCAACCTCTCCGTCCCGTGTCCCGTCTCACCTCCTCACGAGAGCCGCTGAGGCCCCGGGAGAAGACAAAGCCCCTCCTGACCAGAGGCTCTCGGGAGCCACAGGTCTGACGAAGGGCCTCTGAGTTCGGGCAGACCAGTGCAGCCCCAGGGTCCCAGGGTCCCTGGGAGTGGAGACAAACGTGATGGAGAAGGAGGGGGGCGGGGAGAGAGGACAAGGGGGGGAGAGGAGAAGGGGGG
>NW_022900924.1:57659353-57730317 GCF_012274545.1 Fukomys damarensis
GGGAGGGGAAGGGGTGGAGGCCACCCCTTTGGGGACAGGGGAGAGTGGAGCCAAGAAGAGCGGCCCCTGAGGGAGAGGGGAGCAAATGTCCTTAGGAGCTCCCAGAAAGGAAGCAGCTTGCCAGCCCCTTGACTTTAGCCCCTCGAGAGCCGCAGACTTCTGATGTACACAACTGTGAATAACTCACCCGTGCTGTGCCAGCCTCCAGATATGCGGTAGCTCATGACAGCAGCAGCAGAAAATGATGCAGATGCGGCGGTGACAGACCTTTCCAGAATGTCCTGGCGCACAGCAGCTGATGTCATAGAGAAGGTTCTAGAAGTGCTGGCCATGGAGAAGGACTGAGGGCCCTGAAGCTCTTGGGAGAAGGTGGCTGAGTTATTAAGGCAGTGGCACCGGAAAGGCCAAGAGCCAAGGGCAGGCTGAGCACCTTCCCTGAGCAGACACTGAGGCTCCATGGGGGCCACTCCGTCCTCCTCCGGCGGCCACCAGGTCGGTGGGGAACCGGGACTGATAAGTGGAGATGGCGGGGGCGGGGCCCAGGGAGGGGACAGCACCTCCCTCACTTCTCACTGGGGTGTGGATGGAAGCAGGGCTGGACAGGTGCTGGGCGGCAGAGAGGTGGCCGAGCCGCGCGGAGCAGATGGGGCCTCCTTCGCGTGCTCGGCCCAGTGGACGTGAGCTTCAGAGACTGGAACTGCTGATGCAGACTGGCGGAGGCACAGAGGAGAGGAGGGAGGAGCGCGGGGAGGAAACACCGACCAGCCAGAGGAGCAGCCTGGACCAGCTCTCTGAGCCGAGCGGGGCCTGCTCGGAAACGCAAACAGACTCCCACGCAGGCCGCGTGGGAGTCCACACCGGCTAAGGCAGAGCTCGAAGAGCGAATGTTGGCAGGGAATCTGGGGCTCTGTGGACCTAACCCCCTTCCTTCTCAACATGAGTAGGCAACTGCTATTTTATTTATTTTATTATTTTATATTTTTCATTGAGTTTATTGGTACATTCTAGGTACACAGTACAGTTACATTCATCCCTGGGATCTTGTGCCTTTACATGACAGGTCTTGGTTCTCATTTTTTCCCCATCCCCTGCCCTCCCTTCACCCCCTCCACCCTTCCCTTTTTTTTTGAGACAGGGTCTCACTATGTAGTTGAGACTGACCTGGGACTCACTCATTATGTAGCCCAGGCTGGTCTCAAACTCACAGAGATCCTCCTGCCTCAGCCTCCCAAGTTCTGGGATCACAGGTGTGCGCCACCACGCCCGGCCTGTCACCCTTCCCTTTTTACAAAGACTTTGTTTCCATTTTTCCCTTATTTCCTTTCCTCTACCCTTCCCACTTCCCCTACACCTTTAGCCCTTTTCTTCCTATTTCACATTATCAGTTATACAACTTGGATCTTATTTACACTTTTAATTTTTTACACCAGAGAAACTATTCCATATTTACATGTGTGTCCTATTTATTTCACTTAAGAGTATGGCCTCAATATGCATCCATTTTCCTATGAATGACTCTAGTTTCCCCTTCTTTATGGCTGAGTAGTATTACATTTTATAGAGAAACCATCTTCTTTATTCAGTCTCCAACTGATGGGCAATTGGGCTGTTTCCAAGTTTTAGCTATTACAAACTGTGCCACTATAAACATGGGTGCACATATATCACTGTGGTATGATTCTTTTAATTTTTTGGGGAAGACACCCAGCAGAGGGATGGCTGGGTCAAATGGGACCTCTAATCCCAGCTCTTTGAGGTATCTCCATATTGATTTCCACACTGGTTGCACCAGTCTGCACTCCCACCAGCAGTGGAGCAGGGTTCCTTTCTCCCTGCATCCCCACCAACATTTGTTATTGTTTGATTTCTTGATAGCAGCCATTCTTTCTGGGGTGAGGTAAAATCTCAGTGTAGTTTTCATCTGCATCTCTCAAATGACCAGTGATGTTGAACATTTTTTCATATATTTATTTGTTGCTTTTACTGCTTTGTCTGAGAAATGTCTGTTCATATCTGAGGCCAATTTTTGAATCCGGTCTTTATATTTGGGGGTCTGACTTTTTTGAGTTCTTTATATATTTTAGATAGTAGGCCTTTGTCTGAGGAGCAGCTTTTTCCCACATTGTAGGTTTTCTCTTAGCTGTGTTGGTGATTTCTCTTGCAGAGGCAACTGCTATTTTAGTTTGTCATCATGGGGAAACTGAGGCACGACACAGTTGAATAATTTGTCTAAGGCCACACCTGAGCACCTAGACTAGTGATGGCGAACCTTTTAGAGCTTTGGTGATAACAAGCAGCCCACCGCTGCACGTGGCCATAGGTTCCCATGCCTGTCCTAGGTGCTGGGTCCTAGGTGCCAGGAAGTAGGTAGGTCCTGACTTCCTGTTACATCTTGTAGTCTGAGGAACAGGGGAGGGCATAAGCCAAGACAGTCAGCAGGGGTGGTGGTGCACACCTGTAATCCTGGCACTTGGGACCAAGGGAGAAGAATCACCTAGAATTAAAAGCCAGCCTAGGCTACACAGTGAGACTCTGTCTCAAAAACACAATTACTCCAAAAAACTACCCCCCACCCCAAGAAACAAGACAATCACCTGCTTGGGGTCACAGAGGGCTACTACTCTGCTACAAAGGATGACCTTGACCATTTGTGGGAAAATGGATGTACCTGGAGACCGCAGTGTCAAGTGGAACACATCATACACATAGCTTAAATATCACAGTTTTTCTTATGTGAGGAGCCCAATGTATAAATAAATAAAAGAGCAAAATAAAAGGTAGAGGACAGGAAAAGAGGAGAAAAATCTTTTTCAAAGGGAAAAGGGCCCAAGGGAAGGAGGGGGAGGAAAGGGAGGGGAAAGAGAAACAGGCAAGTTAAGATGCGTGACCATCCTGCGCTGCAGACGCGCGCTACTACGAACTTTAAAAATGAAACCCAAAATGCAGTAGAGATCAAGGTGCCCCGGTGTGCGGTGACCCAGGCGGAGAACTGGGGAGCCCTGGGTGGGGCCTTCTGCTTTCCTCTGCCCAGGGCCTCCTCTTCCCCAGGACCGGAGCGGGGACCGTTCCTGGACCATGTGGGCGCCCGTGCTGCTCTCCCTGCTCTGCTGCCTTGGGGCTCCCAGCGGTGCCCGCATCCTGGGGCGCTGCACTGTGGCTCGGCTGCTCCAGGAGCGGGGCCTGGCCTACTTCGAGAGCAAGTTCAACCCCTCGGCCGTGTACGAGGACGTGCAGGAAGGCGTCACAGGCTTCGGCCTCTTCCAGATCCGCGACCGCGAGCGGTGTGAGCCCGGCGGGAACCTCTGTCACGTGGCCTGCTCAGGTGTCGGGTCTGGGGCAGCAGGAGGAGGCCGAGCAGGTTTGGGGTGACAGAGACCCCTATGCACAGGGGCGGAGAAGGGGTCCGGGCGTGAGACACGCTGCAGGCCCTGAGCCCCTGAGCCCCTCAGAGCTGGAAGAGAGGGACAGGGAGAGGGCGCCCCAGGTCTTCCCTCCTGGGGACAGATGTTGCCACTTTGAAAAGCAAGGTAGTCGCTAGGGCACACAGGAGCTGTTAATGAGGGGAGCTCACCCGCCACTCCCAGGGTGCCCAGAACCTGTGGCAGGTGAGGTGCTGCCTAGGATTCCCTCCCTGTAAGCATCTGTCGGGCACCCACCACCTGCAGACCCGTGATGCTGCTGTCTGCCAGGTGCCCTCCCGAGCCCTTCACCTAATACTCACAGTGGCCCCCACTGTTCTTATACCTTTCTCTAAGTGGGGAAACTGAGGTCCAGGAAGACTAAGCACATGCCATGGCCCTCAGCTGGCCAGCAGGGGAGCTGGGCAGGAGCCTCAGCAGTGTGGCCCCTCCCTGAGGCCACAGGGAGGCCAGAGCCAGCCAGGCGCCTGACACCTGAGCTGGCCCCATGGAGGGGCCACACCTCCAGGGTGCAGGCCCCCCTGAAGCCTCTGTCACCCACTTCAGATCCCAAACTGAGTTTGCAGGAGGCAGCAAGGGTTGGGGCAAAGCTGGCGGCCTCCCAAGTGGTGTGGGGTGAACCCACCGTGTGATGGACCCCATGGTCGGCTTGTGGGCTCCAGGGTCCCAGGACAGCCAGGTCCATGGGGAGAGGAAGTGGCGAATCTTCACCGTGGGTCACCTAGTGCAGGGCGGATGGTCCGAGGACATGTGTATTTAACGGAGAGACTACTAGGAGAAATAAAAGACAAATAACTAGGATTTGGTAAAAGATGACCTCAACCTGCTGAGGGAAACCCAGGGGTGGATTTATCTTGGGACCACATGGAAGCTGCCTAGCCTGAGCCCCAGCACCCTGGGCATCAGTCTCAGCTGCTGTGGGTTGCTGTGGCGTCACCGCCTTCACTGCCTCCACAGCTCTGCTGAATCTGAACCCGAAGGACACAATCAAATGTGCCAAGAAAATCGTGCGAGGAAAATATGGGCTGGGAGCATGGTGAGTGGTGCCTCTTTGCCGGCTGGGGTTGGCGGGCCTCGCGCGGCCGTCAGCTGTGGCCTGGACCACCTTGGCAGCGGATCTCCCTCAGGAGGGCCTCCCCCACCTGGGACAGGAGTGGAGGAAGCGGCTGCCACGCGTGGCCTTGAGCTCCGCCCTCTTCCCCAGCTCGCTCAGAGCTGTGCGGTGAATGCCTTTCACATCAGTCTGGGTGTGGCTTTGACTGCTCTTCGCTCATGTTTGTACAGGGCTTTTGAGCACTTTTGAGGTTCTTGATACACACTGTGCATGACTCTCCTGTAAGAGTGTGATAATTTTGCTGTCTCTAAAGTGTTTACTAAAATGTCTCTTCACCCTCCCCAGTCAAAAAGACTTTGCCATTTGAAAGGTGAATAATAATTTTTTTATATCTTCTTTTTGCCTTTTATGATACCTCATCAGGGTGTTTTCTCCTATGTTTGTTATATATTGCTATTTATCTGTGATTTTTTCTCCTGTCCTTTGGCTATTTTAAAAATTTAAGTCATAATTGTTGGAAAGGGCTATTTACATGGCTGGTGTATTAACCAATTGTTGTATAATTGTTGCCAAAAATAACTGCCTCTCAAATTTCCTCTTAAGCCAGATATTTACAGAGGAAACGTTCTAAGAAAATGCAAGTGACAGGGCCTGGGTCTGATTCTCTCTCTCAGTTTTATACTTATTCACGTTGCTACGTTTACATTCATTCATTCATGGTATTCCACTGCATGGATCCCCATTACATCCAAGTGATTGATCCATTTTTCTCCTGGTGGGCATCTGGGTGGTTTCTGTTTCTTTGGTTTTGCCATGAACATTTTATCCTTGTCTTCGGTGAAGCTATAAATAGATTTCCATTGGTTATATCGAAGGATAAAGTTACCAATTATTAGAGACTCTTTTTGGATTTGCTATATTGTGCCAAACAATGCTCTAGATTTTTTTTTAATCGCTTTACACTCCCACCAGTAATTATGGATTTTAGTCGCCCTATCTTCTCACCAGTATTTGGCATTTTCTAGTTTATTCTCATGACTGTGTAGACATACTGCTTTATGGTTTTATTTTCCAACCCCCAGTTGCTAGTGAAGTTTGGTGCTTTTTCCAATGTTCATTGGTTTTGAGATATCTTCTATGTGTGTGTGAAATGCCCGTCCAAGAATTCTTGTCAGATTTCCTTCTGTGTTGTGTACCTTGTTCATATTAATTTGTAGGATGTAGTTATTTATTCTACATAAAAGTCTTCACGGGATGCATGAGTTTCAAACATCTTCTTTCATTCTGTGGATCACCTTTTGCCTTCTCAATGGTAAACTGAAGTTGTTCATCTCATGTGTCATCATTTTTCTTCATAATTATTTTAAGCAACATATTTGCCTAATTTTTGGTCATGGTGACTTTCCCCTTTTTTCTGAAATCTTCACCATTTTACCCTTCACATGTGGCTGTCAACTTTTAATTTCTTGCCTTCCAGCACTGGCTGGGGTCTCCGGGAAAGGTTGGGTAGAAGTCATGACAGACATCCTTGACTCACTTCCAATCTCACAGGTACG
The DNA here is from genome assembly GCF_012274545.1 of Fukomys damarensis. Classification (NCBI taxonomy): domain Eukaryota; kingdom Metazoa; phylum Chordata; class Mammalia; order Rodentia; family Bathyergidae; genus Fukomys; species Fukomys damarensis. The sequence goes on from NW_022900924.1 coordinate 57,665,383, forward strand.
AAGTTCAGCATTTTATTATTGTGTGTGATGTTTGAAGTTTTCTGAGATTCTCTTAAGCAGGTTGAGAGTGCTGCTTCCCATTCTAGCTTGCTAAAAATCCTTAAAAATCACAAACACGTGTTGACTTTGAGTTATTACGTTTTTGGTTTCTTTATGATTCTGTGTTACTTTGTCCATTTCACTTTTAAGATTCAAACTGTTTTTTAAAAATCTCTCTTCTCTCCTGTGGCTTTTTCCAGAGGTCATGCCTGGTTATATCTTATTAGGGATGTCAGTTTTAGGAAATTTACTCCTGGATCCAGCAGAGTGTTGTTCTCAGAAGAGCGTTCCTCTGAATTTCATGATGATGCCCCAGTTTTCTTCTTGTACCCTTTTTCCACAGTCGCTGTGCTAGTTTTGTCCTCTTCAGCCTTCTCAACTAGGACATATTTGCCCATCCTCGGTATCTGCCAAGCAGACAGGTTGTGAGGCTTTTCTTGTCTCTGAGTACTATGAGTGGGGTGCTGTCCCTTGGTACACATACATCTTGTCCCAGTTTCCAGTTTGGAGGTCTTGCTGGCAAGAATGTCTGGTTCTTCCTGATTGGCTGAACCAGCGCAGTTCACCCAAGCCCTACATTCCCAGCATGCATTGCTGCTATGTGTCTGCATCCGTGGCGTTTGTCCTGGGCAGCGTGCTATCCAGGGGACCCTGCACCTCTGCCAGTGTCTATCTTCCCTGCCTTTTCTCCTCCCATCCTATATCTCAAAATTGCTTACCTGGTGAATTCGGGGCATTGGAGTCTCCAGTTAGATCTAGAAACAATGCTGTATTTTCTCTGTGCCAGATGGTACAACGTTTCAGATCTAAAAATGGGGTTTATCTTATGATCAATGTGCCCTGTCCTCAAAGTTGTTATTAAATCATCGCTGCCTCAGGTCTGGGGATTTAGCTCAGTGGTGCCACTGTCTGCCTCACAAGCGCAAGGTCCCAAGTTCGAGTCCCAGTACACAAAATAACAAAAGCGAAATCCATCCATGCCTCTTACAAGAGAAGCCTTGGCTTTCACAGGCTGAAAAAAGATGGGAATCGTTGCCACAGGAGACCTATGCTCTTACCAAGCAGAAAGCAACCAGGGATAGCTGTCCAGCCCCCAGGGGTCCAGGCCCAGGGTTAGGCAGTGGGGAGGGCAATGTGCAGAGAGGCTCATTTCCTAGGTGAAAGCGTGGTGGGTGTACCTGCCTGACCCCTGGGCCTTGGGGCGGGGGAAACTGCCTCAGACCCCCACACAGCTGGGCTGTCTGTCTCAGGTTAGGCCTTCTGCTGTGGCCTTTTGTCTTTTTCTGTCTTCAAGATATTGTGGAGCTAAATTCAAAGACTGAGTTTGTTTCTTTGCGTCTGCGGCCCTAGCACACAGTCTGTGCGCCCATTGCAAACCTGGGGCTGCATGTAGAGCCACCACCAGGAAGCAGTCGTAACAGTTTTGTTTTTAAATTACTTTTTAAAGAAAAGGTAAAAGACCAAAACTTTTCCCATTTATCAGCAGCAACCACAGGTCAGCATACTTCTTAATCAGAGAAAAGATGTACACAGAGATATCTTAAAACACCCGCAGAGTCTGGGCTCACACGCCTGCAGCCTGCTTCTCCTATTAGCAGAGCTGGGCATCTCAGCTTGCACTCCCAGCGCATCTCTGTCGTCCCCATCACAGCCACGTGCACCTGCCTCGCGGATGCTGGGTCCCTACAGACAGGCACCTGGGGTGCTCCCATGTTTCTCCCTGCCTGCCTGAGGATTCTTCCACCAGCCGCCGGGCTTCTGGAGCGCCCGTAGGGTAATCTCTCACAAGGGACTTGTCAGGGCCACTCGGTGCATTTACAAGTCGGAGAGTCCTTGCTACAAGGTCACCCTCAGGGGATGACCTGCCACACCACACGAGGGGCCCACATCTCCCTGCTCAGCAGCCTGGAAAACTACAAACACGTGCACAGTTTGGGAAGTTCAGGTGCAGAAAATGATGCCCTTCTGTGCTGCTTTGCATTTTAAGCGGCAAGAGGAGCTGAGCATCTTTCCCTGTATCTCCTGGCTCCGGCTCTGTGAACTGCCTTATTCACATTCTTTTTAGTCTTTTCTGGGTGCTTCCTTGCTTAGGGCTTTCAGATTTCTGTCCATCCTCCCTGTGTGAATCTTCTTTTTTAGGTTTGTTATTTGCATTTGGACTTTGTATATGGGATTTTCAGCTACATGAGTTTTATAGTTTCACAGACTCAACGCTTTCACCTTTTCTTTTGTGGCTTCTGGGTTTCTATGAAATCTCTTTCTTGTTTTGGTACTGGGGATCGAACTCGGATCCTTTTGCTTACAAGGCAGGTTGTGGAACCATTGAACTATTTCCCTGGCCCTGAAGTCTCTTTCTTAGAAAGGTCTTTCAGAGTCTAAGGTTGTAGAGAAATCGAACTATGTTTTCCCTTTATATGAGAACAGTCGGGCATAAAATAAGCTCTATATTAAAATTTTCTTAAATAAATTGAAAAATAGAATTTTTATGATTTTCTTTTCTTTTTTAACTTTATATTTTTTATTAGTGCATATTTGTCCTACAGGATTTTTATGATTTTATGTTTTGTTCTTAAAGCTTGGGCCCTCTTGGAATTTCTCTTGGCATAAAGTGAGGTTGGGATGGCTTTCAAACAATGAGCTGTTAGCCTTCATACCCCTCAGTCATGAATCCCTTTTCACCTCCGAAAAGGGAAAGTGGAAGTCCCTCATTCCGCTGACTGTGCCTGGAACACCCTACCGGTCCCAGCTTTCCAGTTAGCAGGGTGACCTTCAGGGGTAAGCAGCAATGAGCTGAGACCACATCTGCCCTGTGACTCTGAGGATGGGGAGCTCAGCAGGCAGGGCCTCCCCGCCTCTCCGGCCCCAGGAGTGAGTGCTGGTCAGCGCTCAGCAGCTGGTCGTCCCCAGGACCCAGCACTGCAAGGCCCGGAAGGGAGGATGGTGGCCCTTGTGCACTGTCTGCCCCCAGGCGCGCGCACGTGTGTGTGTGTGTGTGTGTGTGTGTCCTCTGCTGTTCTGTAGCTGAAGGACAAGGGGGCCCTTGCTCTGGGGGCGGGGGGAGCCCGCCCCACGGAGGGACCCAAGGATTCCTGTGGCTCCCGGCTGGCCTGATGCTCCAGGGCCAGGGGCCAGGTCTGGGTGCACCATAAGGGCAGTAACTCTTGGGCCAGCACCAGCAGGAGGGAAGGGGCCTCACCGAGCTGGCTGGGCAGGGTCGAGGAGCTGAAAGGGATTCTGAAAACCCAGGGAGCAGGGGCCTGCAGGGGGTGACTGGCCCCGGCTGGGGCAGCGCCGAGGACACGGAGCTCACTTCAGGAGGGCCGAGGGTGCTCAGGGTGCGGGGCTGGGGAGGTGCCACCGCCACGTGGCTTCCCATGTGAGCCGGGATGGCACTCGTACCCTGGCGTGGACCGAGCCTCCAGGAACGCACCCACGGTGTCCCCTGCTGACCCTCTCCGGCCTCCCCCACAGGCCCAGCTGGTCCCTGCACTGCCGCTTCTCTGACACCCTGGTGCGGTGGCTGGATGGCTGCAAGCTATAGTGGACTCTGCCTGGCTACGTTTAATACTTCCCTCACCTGTGTCACCTGCCGCCTGACAGCTCCGGGTGAACACACCTGCTTGCTTCTCTGGAGACCCAGGATGTGAAATAAACCCCGCTTGTTCCTCAGCCGGCCGTCTCTGCCGAGCCGTCACTGCTGGCCCCTGCCGGTCACCATGGTGACTCCAGGCCTCTGCTCATGGAGGGGACTTGAAGGAAGGGGATGTCTAGGAACAAGGCGCATCCACGGAGGCTAGGGCGAAGCAGGCACAGGAAAGAGAGGCACCAGGGAAATAAGGGAGTCCCAGCAGGGAGGCGGAGGCGAGCAGGCCCACTATGAGACTGCCAAGTGTTTTTAAACCGTTAAAAAGAATATGATAGCCACTTTCATGTCCATGGCTGCCCTTTAAAAGATGTCACGTCTTCAAAGTTACACAGACGTACATTGTGTGATGAGGAGACCCAGACGGAGTTATAAAGAGGGGATTAGAAATAGCCGCCATCCCCTATGGAAGGGAGCAGGCATTTTCATCGTCGTCTGCAGCCCAAGTTTAGAGGCCCTGGCTTAGGTTTGGCCTCAGCTTCTCATGTGCCCTTCTCTACTTTGGCGTGAGCGTGTATGTGTGTGAGTGTGCACGCTTCACACATGCACGTATTCCCCTTAAAGCCTGGGCCTCTACTAAGCACACAGCTTTCTAACTTAATATTTTGTGGTCTAACAGTTCCTGGTCAACCACAGGGACCCTAGCACCGTTTTTAATGACTGTATTGTATTCCGCCACACAGTCTATGATGTCTACACCCCATGGGCTGTTCTTTCCATCTGGAGGTAAACCAGTGAGGTGAGCAGTGGCCACCATTGCGGCAGATGGGACCCACTGCAAATCTGCCTCCTCCTTGTTGGCATCTTGGTCTCTTTCAGAAATGACAAGAGGTGGCTGGAAGTTAGACTCTCAGGGGCGGAACTTTGCTCAAATTCTCTAATAATCTATCAACTTCCGCAGCTCTGTGTGGCTTTCCCTCCTCTCCAGAGGGAAGGGTGTCTGGCGTTTCCCAATCCCACGGCACTGGGGGGACTGTGACATTGATGGTGCCCAAGGCAGCTGTGAAGAGTGAGCCCCACAGCTGGCTGTTTAGAGGAGCGAGTCCGGCCAAAGCCAACGTGCCGAGGTCAGAGTGACTCGCACCCAAATCCTGTCCCCACAACTAAAACCTTCTGACCAGAAGGACAGTGTTCTAATCACAACCACATATTTTATCTATTCTGTTCCTAATTGAGAATGCTTTGCCATGTCCTTTCTGAGCCTTTTTTACATTAATTTCCATAGAAACTGCATGCAGCTTTACCTCAATTACTGCCAATAAACGTGAGCTCCTGGGACTGGCCAGGGCAGTGTCGCTTGCACCGGCATTGGTTGTCTTGGCCCCCCACTTTCTTTCTTTTAGTTCTGTCTCTTAAGTGTATTTCTCAGACCTGCACTTCACTGGGCAGATGGGGACCAGAGACTTCCTGTCAGAGTCTTCAGAAATTGGTGCCCATCGTGGGGGCTCGAGCCACGTGCAATCACCTGCTCAGAGAAGCTACTCAGAATAAAAAAAAGAAAAAAAGAAAAGAATCCGCAATGCAGTGCACCTTGCATCAAGATAAGGAAGTCCAAGCCAGAAGCAAAACCGGGAAAAGGAGGTAGGTGCTTCAGATGAGAGAAGGTAGTGAGCTGGGAATAAAACACGTGGTAATCACTTTTGGCCCAAGCAGGCCTGCAGTGTTGAAATAAATGCATAAGATAGTTAAATATAATTGTCGTTTTTTCACAGAATGACACCCGCTTTCTCTCCCCTAGTTCTGTCTCTCAGTGTATTTATTTCTGGGCAGGTGGGGACTAGAGACTTCCTGAAGGAGTCTCTGGCATGGAACCATAATTTCTGGCAGATGGCACTTGCTGGTGGGGTCAGTGAGAAGTGTTTGAGACTTTTAGAGAAATTTTTGTCTTTATTTTTGGCTGCACGGGGAATTAAATCCAGGGCCTTTGCACTGAGCTACATTCCTAGCCTTTTTAAAATATTTTATTTTGGGACAAGGTTTTGCTGAGTCCCCAAGTTTCCCAGGCTGCGCTCAAACTTGCAATCCTCCTACCTCAGCTTCCCAGAGTGCTGAGATTACAGGTGTGCTGCACCACTCCCGACAGAGAAGCTTTTTTATTGACCTTGGAACCCTTCGGTGTTTCCGAGGGTGGGCCCGAGAGTGATAACTGCTGAACCTCAGCCCAACCTCCACCCAGACACCAGGGACAGCCTGCTCTCTCCTCAAGTGCCAGCCCCCGAATGCTGCCGCCTCCGTCCAGCCTGCTGCTTCTTCCTGCTCGCCATCCTCTGATGGCCACTTGTGTCAACATGGGTGTGAGGCTCGAGGACAAAGCAAATGTTAGTGTATCGACCGGCTCAGCCTCTCCCGGGTTTCCCAGCACCACCCCCTGGCCTGGCACTCTGCTAATGGGCACAGCAAGGAGCCTTCATTTGGGGCCAGATCTTTTGTCCTTGTCTGCTCTGGGGATGATCAAGGGTGGATTAGGAAATTCCGTTTGCAGAGGACCGTTACATTGATCATGACTGTAATATTGATCAAGCCCACAATTGGCTCATTTATAGAAATGAGTCCAGACGAGGTCTACGTGCCAAGGTCAGAGTAACTCGCACCGAAATTCCTTTCCCACAACTAAAACCTTTTGACTAGAAGGACAGTGTTCTAATTATAATCACATATTTTGTCTATGCTGTTCCTAATTCAAGAATGCTTTGGCTTGTCCTTCGTGAGCCGTGTTTACATTAATTTCCATAGAAACTGCACGTAGCTTGCCCTTACCCCAGTTGACTGCCAATAAAAGTCAGTGCCTGGGACTTGCCAGAGCATTGGTCATCCTGGTGCCCTGCTTTTGCTCCTAGTTCTGTCTTTTAGTTTTATTTCTCAGGCCTGCATCACACCGGGCAGGGAACTGGATGGAACCTAACTGCAGGGGTCTCTTAAACATTAACATTAACATTAACAGGGCTCTTGTTCATATTCTGTTACCTGCAGCCACTGTATTAATTCCAGTTTACTGCAAGAAATCTTTGTTATTTCCAAACCTTTCAAGATAGATGTGAATGACGCCCAGGTTACAGGCTTGGACGGGGTACAAAACTTGGCTCTTCTGCGATCTGATAAGTTATGGAGCCGGAACAGGATTCTCATGTGTGCCGATCCTGTGGCTGGATCTGTCTTCACTCCTCCCTTCCCCAGCGAGCCGGGAAGTAGGGTCTCCAGCTCTTCGGTTAAGAAGCTGCCGGGAAGAGGTACTAAGCAAGTACTTCTGGCGATGGGTCCTCCTCATTGAGCCTGGTTCCAGAGCTGAGAAACCGAGGGGACCTCTTTGTAAATGTCTTTCCCAGGTGCGATGAAAAATAATAGTGACTGCTGCTTGCAAGAGCCATCCCACAGAAAGACAGCTCGTAAAACTTCTACCTCACTCACTGGATCTGGCACCAGGTGGCACCTGACTCTTCCCCAGAGTCAAACAAACATGTAAGTTCAATGCTTTGAATCGATTCGGGACATCCAGGCAGCCAGGACAGCACAACTAAAGACAGGAAGGAGAGGACTACAGAGCAGCTGCAGAAAGTGGCGAGGACGATGGGACGGGAGAGTTCAAAGCCAGGGAGAGGATCCGAGGTGGGTTTAGGGCAATGTGTTCTTTATTGTGATTCACTTTTGATATTTCCACCTTCACTGTGTTTTTGATCAGGGGCCCTGGGGTGCTGTGTGTGATCTCCCACCAGTGCTACCTGGAGGCTCCCGGAATCCATCGCTGGTGAAACTGGCAGCAGAGCTAAGGGAGCCAAATCCAGCCTGCACTGGGGTTTTCCCTGGCAGCTGTGGTGAACAACTCAGAGAGTTGCTGCTGCTGCCAGGAGGCCGGGAACCTTCAGGAAAATGCTGCTGGATGCCCAGCCCTTGGAGGAGGAGGCCCCGGGGCAGGGCATGGTCTGTCGCACAGCACAGCACAGCTTCTGCAGGGTGGAGAAGCCAGTTACTGCAGAGCCTCTGGGAACGCGCAGCTTGTGATGTGGACTGTGTCTGTGCCCAGGGAGAGCAGGGTGGCCGTGCGATGGGCGCAGAATGGACAGGCATTGTGACAAGGTGTCCCTGCTACAGAGCCCCGGGCAGTGAGGGCCCACGTGGGCGGGCAGCTCCAGGGACGGCTCAGCCTGTGCTTAGGACTTTTATTGGAGACGGCCCCATCCCAGCCCCTGGGCACCTCCTCTGCCAGGCTGGGGACTTGGTGGTGAGGCTGGCAGGCGGCTCCCAGACGGAAGAACCTGGCCTCTGAACAACCTTGGGCCTGGTGCGGAGTCAGCCCAGAATCTCCAGCCAGATGGGTGTCTGGGCTGCAAGCTTGAGCGTGAGTGTGAACACGAGTGTGGGCAGGAGTGTGGGCGAGCACAGCCGGGTGCCGCTCCTCCTGCTGCTGTCACTGTCCCAGGTCATCTGCACTTTTAGAGCTGGGGTAGACTCTGCTGGTGGCCATGTCCAACCTGGAGTCTGACCCCGGGGCCAGGGCAGCGGCTCTGCCTGCCCAGCACCTGTCTGGGTGGCTGAGATGCATCTGGACCCTGCTGAGAGTGCCCACTGCCCAGTGGCTCCTGCATGCTTCTCTGGCAGCTGGGAGGGGAGAAGGGGAGCCCCTCTTCCTGGCGGCTCATGGTCAGGAGGTAGGCGGACGGGTAGGCTCGGAGTCACCCCTGCTCTGTGCCCCCCCACCGGTGCAGTCTCTGCCCCGCCAGGGGTGGGTGAAAGCTGCTGCTGGGCTCCTGGAGGCAGACCCAGCACAGGACAGAGGCCGAGGCTGTGGGAGACGTGGCCTTGGCCGGGAGGAGGACCTGGGTGGGTGGGCCTCAGAGGTGCAGAGGGACAGAAGCAGTTCCCAGGTGAGCTGGGAAAGGGGAACAAGGACCTGGGGTGTTTTCTCCATTTCCCATTCATTCTTTTCTAAGTCTTCCCCACCCTGTGCCAAGGAGATCAGTGGAAGAGAGACAGCGAGGGGCAGAGGGAGCAGCGGCAGCCCCACCCGTGCCCACAGGGGTCTCGTGAGGGCTACACATCCCCTCCAGGAGAAGCTGGGCCCTGACCAGGGCAGGCAGGACCTTCCCCACCCCTCCTCCCTTTTACAGCTGCAAGAACAGCGCATGTGACATCCTGTGTTCCAGCGAGGCCCATGCCAGGTGGTTTGCATAAAGGACCCCAGTAAATCTCGAAGCCCGACCTCCAAAAGCAGGTGTCTGTGTCCCGGCCCTCCTCCTGCCCAGGGAGAGCTTCCCCTCGGCTGCAAAGTGGGAAGGACGGTGTCTGGGCACGGTGAAATCTCCCAGAGCACTGCGTGGTCTACCAGTACTATGCTCACATAAGGAAATGATCAGATAAGGCTTGCAAAGAAATGCAAACAAAATGGTGGAAGATGATAACAGAAATGAAAAGTATAAATACAAGGGCAAGTTTTAAACATAAAGGGCAACAAACCCCCCTGTAGCCACCGGGCGGCGTCCTGTAGTACTGACTCAGGCCCATCTTGTCTCCCCCACACCCCTGCCTGTCTTTAGTATCAGATTTCTTCAAAGCAAACCCAAGACACCAGAGGGTCCTCTCCATGAGTGCCACAGTCTTTCTGAAGAATAAAGGCTGAAAAAGAAGCAGGCAGAAGCATTAGCACATCCGGAAAAATTAAGCGATTCCTTAAAATCAACAAACTTCATGATTTCATTTTGAAAGATAAGTTTCCAAAAAGGGAGAGAATCTTCTCGTTGCTTTTCCTAAAAAGCTGCGTCACCCTTGTGATAGGCAGTGTCACGCCCCAGGTGTGTGCCCTGCTCCCTAAGCCTGTGGACAGGTGTCTTTCTCGGGAGAAGAGCTCTGACCCTGGGCTGGGTGCGAGGGCCGGGCATTCACAGCCGAGAAGCACAGGGCGTCTCTGGTCTCGTTTTCTACCCTTGCACCTGCCAAGGAAACAGCTCCGCTGACACTGGGTTTCAGACTTCTGACCTGCAGAACTATAAGATGATATATCTATATATTTTTAAAGCTATTAAAGTTGTGCCATTGTGTTACAGAAATAGCAGAGCAAATGTAAGCCCACTGGCTTCCTTAGTCCGCACTTTACCTGCGCTGGTGGCATCTGCCCCATGCCGGACAATGTGCAGTCCTGCTGGTCTCTGCCCGCCTCACCAAGTCCACCCACGAAGTCCAGTTCCCGAGAGCTTGGGAGGTGGGGACTCTACTGGCGCTGGGGCCCCAGGGCCTGACCTTTGCGCGAGCTAATGTCACAGTCCTGAGGGTGGCCCACGTTCTCTATCTCCTGCAGCCACTCCGGCTTGGAATTGCCAGGCTCCGGAACCAAGGGCCAAAGAAATCTCTGCTCATTAGAAACTTCCCAGTCTCAGGGATTCTTCTCTCTCTCTCTCTCTCTCTCTCTCTCTCTCTCGTCTCTCTCTCTTTCTTTCTTTCTTCACAATGAAGCTTAAAACCAGTTAAGCACTTCCTTTTTTTTTTAAGAGAAAGACTCTAATGGTACAGTATATATTCTCTACATGCTACAGTTAGTTTCATCACCCCATTTGTTCATACTCATGTTCTGTGTTAAAAGGAATCGAAAGCTGCCACCAGAATCTGTCATTTTCCCAAGAGGGTGTGAGAAGTGCTGAGTTATCCAGGGGTCCCCAGCGTCATCCTTCGAGCAGACACAAGCTGGTGGGACAGAGCTGTACACAGCCCACTGTGCCTGAAGGGCTGTAAGAAGGTGACCAGAGCTGTCATCCCTCCTCCAAGTGGAAGGAGTTCCTGCTAATAATTACGGGCACAAAGGCATAAACAGGCGCACACGGGAAACTCCAGAACCTTGGTTGTATCAGAATTGCTTATTGCTGTGGTAAGCCTGTTGGGGGGCGCCATCCACTTTAATGTCAGGGATGTGACTATGAAGACCACTGTGTCTGGTCTTTTCAAGGACAAAAGAGGTTAAGCCCCTGGTCTCTGGGGCTCCAAAGCCTTCCTTTAGAGTAGAGATCAGACAGGGAGAAGAAGACAGAATGCTGAAATGTGATGAGGGGCCTGATCCCTTCGCAGGATAGCACCAGACCAGATGTCGCCCCATGGGGCTGGACAGTCAGCCTTTGGAAAACATGCTCAGGAGGTGGCCCAGGAGGTGAGGAGTAGGGAAGCCCTTCTTTCCCCCATTTAAATTCTGCAGCTCTGCAGCTCTGCTTGGGACCCTCACCTGTAGTCCAGGGCAGGTGCAGGCCTCAGTGCTAGCCAGTTTCTCACTCACTGAGGCCAGGGTCCTCTGACACCGAGTATCTTTGGCCTATGCGTGGTATGGCCGTCCACAGTACACACAGAAGCACGGAGGGGTGGGCCTGGACAACTAGCAAGGGGGCCAACACTGCCGAACAGAGTTCAGGTTGTGCAGTATCTACTGCCGCAGTCCAAAGAGAAGGGCAAGGCCTCCCATAGGGCAGCCACTCTGACACTTTAGAGGCTCGGCACAGGGCTGGTGATGGAGCTCAGCGGCGCCATGCCTGCCTCACCAAGGCAAGGTCCAGAGTTCCATCCCGGTAACAGAAAATAAAAAGAGACTGGGCACAATGAAAGGATGGGGAGCCAAGCCATGAAGTGTGTTTTTTTCAGTGTTGGGGATCCGACTTGGGGCCTCAACGAGGCACACACTGCCATTGGGCAACACTCCTGGCCTGTTCTCAGTGATGTCAGACTGCCGGCTGCTTGGAGGAAGGAGCGATTTCTGCTTTGTCCCTTGTTATGGGGTACTTGGTAATAAATGCTAGGCCGACACATTCAGTCCAAGGACCTTCTGAAGTCCCAGGGAGTTGGGGCACCTCTCCTTTAGTGTGGTGTGTGTAACTTTGCCATTTCCACCTGGTACTGAAATTCCCAGTGGACTAAAAAAAATTGTTGAAGGCCAAAGACTTTGCCCTACAAATCAGTTCTATGGAGCAGCCTTGAGGCAGAAGCCTAAAATGACTACTGAAAGCCAGGCGTGAGTCCTGGCATTTCCTAGGACATTGAAAGTGGTTTAATCTGGAGCTCAGCTCTCCCCACGTCTCCCCTGAAGACAATGACGTATGTCTACCAAACGGGAAATGATGAGTCTAACAATCTGAGCCTATTTTATCAAGTGCTGGTCCTTCCTTTCAAATATTCTAAGTGTCTGGTGGCTTCTACAACATGCAGTGCATTTGCCTGCAGATGTTAAGATAGAGCAGTCATCACAAGGTACTGAGCAGGGGTGAGGACAGAAAAGCCACCTTCACCCCTGCCCATTGCTGGATCGGGATTCTTTTATAGCAGCATGGAGGGACCACTTCAGACAGGTAGGTGTCAGGAATGCTGCTTTGTGGGCGCAGACTTAGGCTCAGAGAGTTTTAATAACCACGTCCACCTGGCCGGGAAGAGGCAGGGTGAGACCTGAACCCTGGCTCTCTGGGGCTCCCAAACCCCAGGATCACCACGGTGCTCAGTGAAGAACAGTCTTCCCTGGTAGGAAGGAGATTCACAATCTGTATAAGTCTAATTAAGTTAATCTGTCAAGCACTTGTTTTTGGTGAAAAGCACTTACGTTAGTACATTTTAATTGTTTCTCCTATTAATTTTTTATCAAGCAATATAAGCTCATAAAGAGCTGTGGAAATTTACACACCTTCCTCTTTCTCTCTCCCGGGAAGGAAAAACATGCCCACTCTTTTGGTTGATGCTTTGGTATTTATTTCTGTGCTTTCCTGGCCACCCTCCCATCCGGTCCCTTCCATGTGGGTCTGTCGATGTCCAGCCTTCATTTTGGAAGTGAAGATGCTTTTCATAGCCAAGTGGGTGTTTTCTTCTTTAGGAAATCATTGTTATTTTGCTGCTTCGTTTCAACCCCGGCCTTTCTCCTTCCAGGATTTTCCTGTTAGCTTTTCTTTCAGTGGCTCCTGTTGACAAAACCTCCCCCTCGGTGCCTTCGGGCCGCCGGAGTCGCCCGTCCCCTCCGTGCCAGCACACCTGCCACCCCAGTTTTTCCGTTTATTGTTGCCACTTGTGCCTGCCTCCCGGTTGGTCAGTGCCTGGTTTCCCAGAGCACACGCCTTCTTCTTTTGTGCCTTGCTTTATTGGAACACTTCCTCCAGGAGCTTTTTTTTTTTAAAGAAAGAACTGGGACTATTTTGAAGTCTCTTGAGAACTTCACTTCAGAAGTGTCTGTCCTGCCCCCTGACATTTGGATGTAGAATTTGGGATCACAAACACTTTTCCTGGGGAGTAGGGGTTACTTTGCTCCTATTCAGGTTCTCTGTCTACAACCTGTCTTTTCTTCCTGGAGAACTGTAGGAAGGCCTCAACATTTCCAAACTGCACAAGTGCTTCTTACTACTCCCTCTACTTTGTGGGGTCTTTCAATCTGGAAATGTTCTTTTTTGTTAAGTTTTTTTTTTTTTTTTTTTTTTTTTTTTTTTAGATCATGATATGTAGTCCATACTGGCCTCAAATTCACAATCTTCCTGCCTCAGTCTCCCAAGTGCTGGAGTTACAGGCATGCGACATACCACGCCCAGCCTTTTTTGTTTTGTTTTGAGACAGAGTCTAACTACGTAGCCCAGGCTGGCCTTGAACTCACAGTGATCCTCCTGCTTTAGCTTCCTAAGTGCTGCGACTGTAGGCGTGCACTACCATGCCTGGTTTACAACCTGGAAACCCTCTGACGTTCTGGGAACTGCCTTGGGTTATTTTGTAGATGGTTTCCTCTTTTATGATGTTTCTCTTCTCTCTTTCTGGCATTGCTACTTTTGGATGCTACCTATCCTGTATTTGTCATTCATTCATTTAAATAATTTCTCCCATTTCTCTTTCTTTGACTTTTTCCTCTACTTGCTAGGAAAATTTCTCAGCTTCTGTCGAACTTTCCATTGACATTGTTTCATTTCTATTTTCACACTTCTTAACTTCTGTGGGTTTTCTTCATCTTCTGAATGCTTCTTTCTTGTCTTCTCCTAGGACCCTGGATCTGTTTTGAAGATGCACTGTTTTTTTTTCAGGATAGACTTTTTTATTTGTTTTGTAGTAGTAGTCTCTTTCTTTTAAATTTCCTCCTGGTTACGACCTGTATTTAAAGTGGTCCACTGTTGAGGACCAGCTAAGACATGGTATAGATTGGCGGGGCCAGAAACAGACCCCATACTCTCAAGGTCATTGTCAACTTTCCCCAAAGAGGAAAGTATACAAAAGACCCACACTTCTAGCTGTTTGAGAAAGCCGTGCTCACACCCCTTCCCAGACAAGATAACTCCTGCTGGAGATGAAAACAATACAGGCATCCCAGTGTGGGGAAGGACCTTCACTTTGCCCCGTAAGATGCTAAACGTGGTCCCTGTCTTGCTACCCTCGCTGCCTCACCTGGGATAGTGCTCTACCCCTCCTCTGCGCTTCTTGCTGAATAACTAAAGCAGGCCCATGTAGAGTTCATAAAAGCCAGCCCACTGGAGATAAGTCCCTCTCAGCCCCTTACATATTAAGTATTGTTTGTGCCTCTTTATTCCCCGTCATCCTCCCTACAGGTACTGGGGCCTGAAGAGCTCTGATATTCCTCAGCTGTTGCCTGACAGGTGCTTGCCGGTTTATACCTGGAGTGGGCATGAACTCCAAGGCGGTGCGTGGATTACTCCTAAAGATGGGGCCTCCACGGGTCCCTGCACATCTCTGATGTCAGTTGTTGAGGTCTTCTGCGCTGCTCGTGTCCCCTCTGAAGTCTCTCCAGCCCCCGCCTAGAGTTTTAGGTCTGGCTGTCCTATGCTTGGAGCCAGTTTGGGAAGGTTGAGAAGTGGGCTAGATCCCAGCTTTCCAACGCATAAACATTTATTTATCCCCTGATTTCAGCATGCACAGCCTCTCCTAAACTAGTTCAGATTGCGGCCTGGGCCTCTCTGGGTAACAGAATCATGAGCTCCATTCTGATACTGAACCTCGCGTTTCCTGGCTTCTGTCAAAGCTACAGCATCTCTCATGGAGTGGGAAAGCAACTGCTCAGCCTGTTTCTCCACACCTCAGTTGTAACTGCCACCAGCCACTCAGGCTGCCATGAGGCAGCTGCCACAGTCCCCTGCTGCCCTTCCTCCAATGCGCTCTGCATTGTGCTCAGAGCTGAGATGCCCTGTAGCCGTGGGACAGGCTGACAGCATGCTGCTTTGTCTGACTTCATGGCTGCTGACCACCAGCAAGAAAAGTGGTGGCAGGGTCTCTTGCCCTGGGTGGAACCAGCCTGCCCAGGTCCCCTGCTGGGGCCACCGCTCCCTCTTCTTCCCACTGGCTCTGTTTGCTTCCCTGCCACCTTCTGCCCCCACGAGTGCCTGGGGCGTCACGAACACTTTATACCCACGACACCCGCCTCCCTTTGCTTTATAAGCGACCACGAAAGACCTGGGTGGAATCATGAATTTGCCTTTGCCGGATTTCAGCCTTTGAGTCTTTATCGATTCATCTGAAGAAAGACTTTCCTGCAAGAGGATTAATGAAAGCCACAGATTATTTAAGAATTTTAAAATAAGGAAGAAGGGACGAGGCGGGCCGTATTCTTCACTGGCTATGTAGAGGGATGGAAGCCAGTGGGAGCTTCACACCGACACAGGATTCTGAGGTTTGACGGAAGCCGGGAAAAGGGAAGATCAGCATCAGAGTGAGCAAGCCTTTACCGCTGACAGAACACACTGGAAAGCTCCGGAAGGAAACGGCAAAAACTATCCCGAGTTATAAGTATTCTGAAGGCCAAGTCTCACGGGAAAGCTTATGCAATTTACTGGCTTCTCTGCCAGGTCCCATTTCCCGGGGAGGCGATCACTGAGGAATACAGAGTTCTACGGAAATAAATCTGCCTCTCCCCAGAGAAATGCTCCTAGAAACTTATTTACATTTGCCCTTTAAAGCGTGCCGTGGGAGAGACTTTCGGAAGGCGCGGTTCCGGTAACTGACTTTCGTTAGAACCCAGACGTATTACATTCCAGCTGCAGCTGCTTCTTCCAGAGCACAGAACACTGAAAGCCATATAGCTCTCCGTGAGGGGACAGAAGCACCCTCAGGATCACCCTGTATTCAACAAGCGCTTTACAGCGTTTAAATTGCCAACTGTGGCAAACCAGAATAGGCCAATTACATTCTAGGCAGGAGAAGCAATACAGATTCAGATGCAAATGAAATAAAGCCATACAGATCTAGCTTCACGTGAATCACCGTATGACTCACGTACACATGGTGTGCCGGAAAGTGTCCAGCATGGCCAGGTCTGACTCATCGCAGGGACTGGTGCTGGTGGCCTGCTTCTGTGGACCCGCTGAGAGAGACTGGGATCTGGTCCAGCTCTCTCTTCCCTTGCTCAACCACAGTAGAAAGGAACACCGGCTGTGGGAAGCTCTCAGTCCACCCACAGGGGACAGTGCAAGAGCTGTGCCCTGACCGTGTGTGTGTCCCATTGCAGACTTTGACAGAGCAAGCATTCACCAGACTTTCGTTCTGTGCCAGAGTCTACACCACGCTGATACTTAGCCATCGGGAAGATGACTGCTGCGGTCTAGAGAGGTAGTCCTTCATTTGTGGCCTGTGCGCTGTGTACCTCTCACCTGATCTTCTCAGCACCGAGGGGATTGTACCGATTTCTCAACTTCCCTGGGACGCGAGCGGCTGTGGAGGTGCAGCAGTTTCCCAGCAGTTTCTGCAGAGAGCCGGTCACCAGGCTGGGGCTGGAGTGGCCCGGTGGTTGCTACTCTGAGCCACCTCCCAAGAAGCTGCTACAGCCTAAAGGAATTTTTAATACATGAACTTTGGAGGACAAGGAGAGATGACATCAAGAGCAAATGGCAGCTGCAAGGTGGAGGCTTGTTTGGCAAGGGAGACCTTGCCACTGACCCTCTGAGATGCCCGGCCCGGCCTTGCTGAATTTCAGAGGCTGCTCTCTCTGTGGGCCTGAGCTGCCGTGGGAGGAGCCCACCAGGACAGGAATGCTGTGTTCGAACCAATCCCAGCTCCTCTCCATGGGAGCCCTGAGACTTTGCCATCCCAAGTCCTGTACCACTGGGAGCCGCTCGGGAACCCTATGACCCAGCTCCCCATGGGTGGGTTTTGTCCACAGCGTGTGTCCCTGTACTCTTGGCCATCCCTGCAGATCCCAGGGAGCACCCAAACTTGGGTCACATTCGCTGTCCTTGGACAGAGAGACCTGGGTGCCTGGGAGCTGAGTCAGAGCGAGGTCAGCACCAGGCAGGTGGTCAGCAAGCCGCGGGCGAGTGCACAGTGCTCTGTGGATGCCTGCCTTCTCCGGAAGGGCACACTGGCTTTTCTTTTTCCTCCGCTGGAGACAGCAGTGTTTACCTAACAAAGATTACTTTGTGCCAAAGCCAGCAGCGTAGGCTTTTCTCATTTGCCACCCAAAAGTAGCCTAAGACACTGGAGATTATTAAAGCCCAGCCAGTGGTCCACCCTTGGACACACAGTGAGGTTAACGGAGGAGATGACGCAGTGGAGGCCACCAGCCTAGGCCCCTCGGAATGCTCCACTCATCCTCGGACCCCCTTCTGTCCCCTGTCCTCTCTGGACTGCGGTCCTACAGCTTCAGGATCTCGTGGTCCTCTGCCTGTCTTATTTACATCCCTAACACAATTTCCAGGCTTGAGGTACAGAACACAGGATGAAAAGCCAGGGAGATTTATTCCATTCCCTAGTCCTGGAGATCGGGGGCAGTTTATATAAATTCTTGCTGTTGCTGAACAATTTAATATACCATTGTCTAGGCAACAGAATTTCCCTCAATTAGATTTTAAGCGAGTATGGGAGGGAGCTTTCCCCTTGCTCTCCAGCAACATTAGGTATTTGTAGGAACTTCGAGCCAGATTCCCCGGCAGCCCTGTTATCCCTTGGCTTCTGCAGAGGGTGTAAGACTGTGGGTGGGAAGAGCCCAGGGGCACAGGGCGGGTGCTGCAGAGGCCCCTGGCAGAGGATGGGCTTCGGAGCCTGAGTGGCCGAGGCACTGGTCCTCAGCCTTGGCAGCCCTGAGAGTCCATCCTGTCAGAAGTTACTGGATTCTTGGCAGGCACATGCAGGGAGCGGCCTACAGCAAAAGGAGACACAAAAGAGCTTGGTGCAGGCAGCCTGAGGGGCTCCTGGGCCGGCCAAGCACATTTTCTCCCTGAGGTGCAGCTCCGCAGGGAGCCAGCGTAAACGTGGACTTGGGGAGAAGCCCCGGGCTGAGGGTGGGTGCTGCCTCTGCTGCTTCCTGCTGCTCTGTGGTCACCTGAGGAGCCTCTCTGCCAAGGGCCGATGTCACCATAGGCCCGGGCCTCTGTGTGCCTTTGAGCTCCAGCATGAGCAGAGCCTGAGGCGTCACTCTCAGCACAGCCCCGGTCCCCTCTTGGCCACACTCTTGGAAATGACTGCAACTGCAGCTGGGCGTGGGGTGAGGCTGCCTCTGATGGGGATGTGGTGACCAGACAGGAGGTGGCCTGTTCCGTGAGGAGAGGTGACGCTGGGCACCGTTTACAGAGTGCTGCCTAGGCCTTGGGGTCATCAGCCCCTTTAAACCCACAAGGAGACAGCTAATAGATTTCCCAGCGGACGAACGGCAGGTTTGGTAAATTGACTCCTTTTGTTGAGTTAGTTCTAATAGACCACTTTGCATCCATCTTTACGATAGCACTTGGACACGCGATGTCCTTGCTCCTGCTTCCTAGAGCTGCCATGGGAGCCTGTGGTGAGGAGCAGGGAGGAGAGGGACAGAAAGGATGCCGTGCATTCTTCAGCAGCTCTCACATACACCTGTCAGCCGCGTTTCCTTGCGCCTGTGTGAGTCTTCCTGGAAGGAACGTGTTCTCACAAGTGTGTTTTTCCGCCACCCTCGTGCCTCCCTCTCTGCTCCATCCTCCAGCTGTAGGAACAGAGATCAGGGACGACACGGTCGGATATCCCGTTGCTGAGAAACTTGACCGAGGTAACAGTGACAAGTGTTAGAACACAATGTTTAGACAATCTGTCTGACACTGAGTTGGGGTCGTTGTGCTGCTCGGCAGGACAAAGGCACAGGAGGGAGGAGAGACTGTGCCACAGGATGGCTCCCGGTGCACCAGAGAACTGCACTCAAACTCCAAGATCTACACAGGCCAGGAAGGAGGGAGAACAGCCACAGAGTAAAGGAATTAGAACAGTCTCATTTCATGTCCTCTAAGAGAGCCCACAGTGCAAAGTGCAAGACCATGAGGACGGTGGGGACCTGGGCACCGGCAAACTGAGGAGGGAGTTTCCGTCAATGCTGCAGACCCTGTCAGTTTTTACAAAGGGATGTTCTGCCTGTGACGCCCAGTATCCCAAGCAGTGGGCCTCACTGAACCACATGGTTACCGGACATGGTCCGCGACTTGCAGCCCTGAGAGTTGTTTGGCGTGGAGCTTTCCTGTGTCCTGCACCGGGGAATGGGTGCCAGTGGGTTGGGTGTGGTGAGGAGGGGATCGGGAGTTCTGATGACCGGGAGGATTAGATGGAGAGGTCAAGAAATAACTTTGAGGTGTAGACGAATAACACTGGACCACTACAAAGCAATCGATTCCGGATGGATCGCTCAGCACCTACAGTGAATGAAGAGCAGACTTCGGAACCTGAAAATCTGTCACCGGATTAATCCCAGCTCCTTTGCTTACCTGCTGTGCAACCCCAAGCAAGTCAACTTTCCCCTTGGTGCCTCGCTTCCTTCAGCCTGAATGTCTGTGTGATTTCAGTGCAACAAAATATTAAAGGCAAGATAAGTAACAGATGGGAGGTTCTCAAGAAGCTGTGCTTGCTAAATAGCAATAATGAGAATTATTGTTAGGACACTAATGATAGCTATTATTATCACCATGTATGTTTGTAAGCCCCAGGCAGGCTCTGATGGGAACTCAGTTTCCAAAAGTCCTCCTGTGCAACTCCTGTGACAGTGCTGAAGCACTTGGGTGTGATTTTCTTGCCTTGCTATCCTTGCATTTAGAAGCCACAAAGCCCAGCAACCTTTTTTCGGCAGACAAAGCATCAGGGGACTCCAGTAATCCACTGGATCCTAACTCAGCGGAAAGTCTGATGCTGGCCTTCAGTGGTGTCTCACACCTCTATCCCCTGGCCTTCAAGGGCTGCTCTGCCCCGAGTGGGCTTATGAAGAAAGCAGGCCATCCTTGGGCACGGGCTCCTAACTGTGTTCCTCCCCTTCCAGCTCCCCTGGCTGCAGTTGCCTCCTGCATTGTCCAGCTCAGCCCAAGCTGGGTCACCACAGGAGATGGACAGGCAGACCACTGCGGGCTGTGTCCCAGAACACAGGCACGTCTGCCCAAGCCCATGCTGGGCTCCATGGAAGAGCTTGTTCTGGGTGCTGGGTGAGGGGAATGTGTGTGAAGCCAGGACTGTGTTTTGCAAAGAGCGAGCAAGTCTCCCTGACACAGCCCCACCGTGGCCCAGGTCAGTCTGTCCTGCCGCAAGGTGACCCACCACCGGAGCACACACCCCAGGGCTTCGGGTAGCTTATGACAAAGGCTAGAACCCTTCCCTTGGTCCTGACACAGTCCCCACTTCCACAGCAGTCCCCAGCCCCACACAGGTCCAGTCCAGACTTGGATGGCTTCCTCCCATGGACGCTGGGCTCTCAAAACTGTGTTGGCCATGGCTGACCAGCTGCCGTGCCACCAGTCGCCACCCCAAGGAAGAGGCAGGATAGTACCGCCCAGGAGCCCACTGTGCAGGGACAGCTGGCTGCAGCCCATAGAGGCAGGGGCGCTATTATTTTAAGCATCCTCTTGGGCACAGAATAGCAACAGCCTTTATGGTGATGGAGGTTGGCATGGGCTGGCGATGCCCCCACCAAAAGGCTATGTAGGAAGACAGTGGAAGAAGCCCACTGGAGATTCTGGAGCCCGCTTTGCCAGGGCACCTCCTCCCCCTGTGAGGAAGAGAGCGCTAAGGCTCTGCAAGGCTCCCTTCTGGTTCCGTCCTCCATGTCTGTGTGGACCTGGGCTCTGGGCGTGCCACACCCCACCTCTTCAGTGGGCTGCAAGCTGTGTGTTTGTGAGTGTGGTTGGCGTGGATCCATCTCCTGTGGGTGAAGGGCTGAGGGGATTTTAGTGTGGATGCCTTGTTTGGGTGATGTTTGGCCAATGGCTGACCGGGCTCCGCTCTGCCCTTCGACAGGGTGAGCAAAATGGTGGCCACGCCCGCTGCAGATCCAAGGAAACACACAGTGGGTCAGGCATCTCTATCATCGCACTCTGGCCCCAAATTCTCCAAGAGGTGGAGATATTCTGCTGCTCAGATGGCCAGCAACGCTTTAAAGCACGGCTTTGCTCCAAGCCTGGGCTTGGCACCACATGGACCCCTGTGCCCTGGGCAGGAACGAGTATGGTTGACACAGACTGAGGAGACAGCCTCATCGCGGTCCTCGTGGTAAGGGAACAAGCCACACAGCTCCACAGTGGAAGACAAGCACCGGCCCACTAACGACAGCTGCTGGGGGGGGGACCAGGGAGAATGGGGGAGCTGCCCGGAGGAGGCGGTGCTCAGTGGCGCACAGGACTCAGCAGCTGGGCACGGAGAGGGTGCACGAGTGGGCTCAGTGCCCTCTGGTGGGGGGCCTGGTCCCAGCTCACATTCTTCCAGCCGGATCCAGAGGAAACTAGGGGAAGAGCAAGATGGAGCCCGGAAAGGATGGAAAGGAGCAGCAGGTGGCACGAGGAAGCTTCTGGACCCAGACTGAGGAGGAGGATTCTGTAAGACACGTGCAGCCAGGCTCTAGCAGTCGGTGCTGAGTCATAAGTGCTGGAAATCAATTCCAACCCACAGGAGCAAAGAGAGGAATTTCTTAGAAGCATTTGATAAAGCCCATGGAATTGGAGATAAAGCCAACCGGTGAGGCCCAAAAAACACAAGGCCAAGAACCCCTAGAAGGAAGCCGTGGTAGGAGCCAGGGCTGTGTATCAGTCAGGGGTGACCGCAAAGTGCGGCCTAACAAGCAGGCCTCCCATCTTCTTCCTGGCACGGGCTTGGGCACAGGCTAGGATGGCTCCACTCAGTCTGCCTGGTCCAGCAGGCAGAGGGGCCAGCAGAGGCACAGAGGACACGGGGCCTTGGCCCTGCTCTGCTAGTTTCATTGGCCACAGCAAGTTCTGCAAGAAAAAGAAGGAAGAGAGTGCAGGGGGTCGTTTCCTGGCAGGTGGCCGGACCCCCAGGTCGGGGCAGTTTGTGTGGGTCATGGTGCTGGAGGCCCCCCGTCTCCCCCGGCCTCAGTGCATCCAGCTCTCTGGTCTCTGCCCCACTGGGAGCTGCTCGGAGTGTTATGCACCCAGATGCTGAGGGAGCTCTGAGCCTTGCGGCCCCAACAGTGACCGGTGGGAAGTGCTGAGGACCCACGAGGTGAGGCCACACAAGGCTTAGGGGTACAGGAGGGACTCCCTCCTCCCTGGGACCAACTGTACAGTGCTGAATGGCTCAGCCATCCTCAGGATGGGGAACGAGGCTTCCCCCCACAGTCTGAAGCCGCCCCCACCCTACTCTGCACTGGGTTCCTCTGGGGAGCGGCGCGGCTGTCGCATCTCATGCTGTGCCTCTGGACGCTCTCCAGTTTGAAGATAAAACTTTTTATTCCAACTGGTGATTTTCCTCTCTTGGCCAGGGCCGAAGCTTCTGTTCTATAAACAGGGCTTGGTTGCTAGGTGACGGCCGCAGCCCCGGTCCTGGATGCAGCTGAGGCAGAAAGAAACCAAAGAGATCCGAAGCTTCTACTCTGAAGACAAGATGTGCAGCTTAGGAGGAGGAAGCCCTGCGCTAATTGGAGAGTTACATAAAAGCCAGGCGCGGCTGCCACCCGCCCTCGCTCTGTCCAGGGCATGGGATGCTGTTCATGTGTTCTCTAAAATCGGGAGAATAAGAGTTGATGTGATAAATATAGTCGGCTCTGGACTGGGAGAGGAAACTTCTAATTGCCTGACTCCCTCCGGCAGGCTGCACCTCCATTAGCCCGAGCCAGGAGTGAGCTTATTAAACACTTAGATCTACAGAGGATGGTGCTGTCGGGGCCTCTGACAGCTGTGCCGGGATTTAAACTTTTCATTAAAACAGGACAGAGGCTTCGCAAATCAATGAGAGATAGAGGAATGTTCCAGGAGGAAAATGCACGAAGAACATGTATACATAATTCACAAAAGAGCCACACATGGCTGAAAACAAATGAAAAAATTTCCAAATTCATTCACAAGCAAGGAGACACAGGAAACAATAATGAGAAAATATTTCTAATCTGGTAAATGGCAAACATTTTTAGGACACTGTCTAGGACCGGCCACGCTGAGGGAAGGCCTCTCTGCAAAGTGACTTGGCCGCGTCCTGAAAGCCCAAAACACATACACAACTTTTGACTAAGCAATGAGGAGATACCCTTGTTTACAAATACAGCCTCATGGCGTTATTGATAAAGAAAGAGAAACTGGAAAAATATCTAACAATGCTACATTAGTTAGATAAGACGAAATCACTTATTCCATGCAAAATTGTTCTCAAGATTGTGAAAGAAAGAAAGCAGATTATAAAGTCGCACACCTACTTGAGCTTATTCTTGTAGAATGGAAATGAAGGGAGTACAGAAAGCGCCACAAGTGGACGTTCCCAGACTTTCTTGGCCCGTGGACGTGTTAGAGGCGCCAGTGTTCTTGCTGGAGCTGGTGGGCAGAGCCCAGCCCTGCCCCAAATGACAAGTGGCCCAGCCCTCCATTGACAACTTAGTGCCTTTAGTTTGCACTGAGTCTGGCTGAGGTTGCTGTCCTCCCACTGCATCTCTGAAACCACCTGTACAGTTTCCCATCGCGCCTGGGGATGCCTCCAAACCTCCCCGAGAGCCACAGCTACAAACCAAAGTGTGCTAGTGGGGCACTCCCCATGGTGCCATGGGATGTCCTGGGAATCACACCTCAGAAAGCAGGGTGCCCCTGGGCTCTTCCACTTTAGCAATGCCAGGGCCTCAGCCTCAGTGCCCCCCACCATCACCCTGAGCCCCATCCAGACTTGTCCCTCTGCCAGGCTACCCTCTGATGACCTCTGCTCTGCTCCCTGGGATGCCCCCTTGGGAGCTACTTCAGTTCCATCCACCTGGCATTAGTGGGCACTTCAAAAATGCTTGACAATTTGAACTTAGGCCTTGAGGGATGGGGTTATTTGTCATTTTAGGAGATACATTTGTTAGCATGGTTCTGGGAGCAGCTGGCATCCTTGGTGTCCTCACTATCAGAAGGCAAGGATCTCGGTTGAGCTTGGGAGGGCAGCCTATATTCCTAGGCGGTGTGGGAGACCACAGAGGGCCACCCAGACCACCAGAGCTCCAGCCCTGGGCTTGGAGCAGCACTTACTGTTTTGGAACTGGAAGGGCCTGGCCCACAACAGCCACGTACAGCCACCAGGCCACTACTTCACAAGCTGTTACTTTCTGTTGCTGGTCCACCCAGGAAGGGATGGATGGGCACTTCCGGTTGCATGGCCCTGCACCAGGGGTGAGAGAGGGGCCACTGGATATCCCAGGAGACAAGACGGCACCACTCCAAAGTGAACCAGGCCTTGGCTGCTGGGGTCCTCTCTGGGGATGACGGGGACACCAGAAGAAGGGACTGGTATGGCATGAGTGGGCTTGGACAAGGCCAGCTGTTTACTGCAGAAAATCAGAAAATGGCAACAAGTAAAACTTTTTAGAGGTAAAAGCATTCTCTCTCTGCAGCTTAAGGAAGCTGCCTGTGGTGACTTTGGCACGATTTGTGGAAGATTAGATTCTTTGCCCTGATTCCCTGTGCCCTGGGGTTGCCATCTGTACCCACACCTGTCCGTGGCCTTGTGGTGCGTGGACTCGGCTGCCCTCTGCTCAGTCTCCGCCGGCTCTGGCTCTCTTTGGCCGGCAATTGTTAGCAGACCGGATGAATCGCAGGTGTGTGTCCTCATGGAGCTGGCATCCCCAAGAGAAGGACAGGCTGGGCATAGGCCCTGGGCCAGGAGGAGGAGGCACCTGGCCCTGGGCTCCACACATAGTGCAGCACAGCTGGCCTGGATGCAAGCAGATGGCCACGGAGCACCTGCTCCTCGCGGTCACACGTCCCTGGGCACAGCTTACCCCATGGTGCATCACTACCAATTCTCTTAGCCAAGGTGCAGTGTCCCACGCAAACCCCAGTGTGGACTCCGCACAAGTGTGCTAGTGCTGTCAGAGCAGGTCCAGGGTACGAGCAGGTGCCCGCAGCTGGTGGTGAGGTTGTTTGCTATGAATCTAAGAGTGCTCTAAAAGTGAACTCTACCCCTTTAAAAAGTCAGCAGATTAATTTTTATTGTAGAACATCAAGGAGTTGATAACTAGGCAGATTAATGTACTGACTTCTGTCACGACCCCTCCCTTCCTCCCTCCCTGCCAACCCCTGCTGGTCACCAGGAATGTTGGGGACCTGGCTGCAGAGGGACACGAGGGGGCGGCAGCCCAGTGTGCACAGAAAAAGGCAGGGGTGTGCACACAGACACCCATCACACACACGCAAGCACGTGCACAGACGGGTACATCTGCCTGTTTTGCAACAAGACGCCCTGGAAGGATGAAGTGGAAACCAATAACCGTGGTCGCCCAGAGAAGTGGGAGGGATAGAAACGGACAGGAGCCTGCCCTCGCTTTCGACTTCATGTAATTTTGACTTAACTACACAAATATCTCACATGTTCATAAAAGAAAGTTAAGTGGAAAAGAAAAACGGCGTGTACTGTGACCCTGAATACATAGTCGGCTGAAGGGACTTAACTGAGTACCAAATCAGCAACGTGCCGTACCGAGAGAAAATGTTCAGCTCTCCTCGGTGGGAGACGGTCCGAGAGCAAGCCGGCGCGGCTGGGGTCCGAGGCCACTGTGCAGCCTCCTTGGCCTGAATCGTGGCTCTTCAGCGCTGCAGTGACTCGGCGTGTTGTCAAACAGAACGGGCCGTGATACTTGAAACTGGTCAGGGGATGTGACAAAGAAATACTCGGAACCAGAAAGTGGTATGAGTGAAATATACAAAATCTGCCACATTAGTTCCGATGGCGTATTTAACATGAATCCATGACTGTACCGCATCTTACACACTGTCTGTACGAGGATGAATATCTGAAATGACGACACACACCTTCAGGCATCTGGTGTAGGTGCACCCACGTTTATACACGCACGTTGTCCACGCCTCTGTCCACCTCTAGCCGCGGGACACCTGACGCCCTCTGTGGCGCCGCATCCTGCCTGGGATGCCGTCAGACACACACCCTCAAGCACCACACAGCGCCGGTGGGGGCCTTGTCATGGTGACGTCAGGCACCCCGGCGCAGGACCAGAGACCGTCCAGGTGTCCTCCACAGCAGACTTGGAGAGCGGCCCGCTTGTCCCGGTTTCACGTACGATGCAGCTGTGATAGAACACAGAGCCTGCCAGAAACCATAAGGCTTCAGCTGCTCACCGCCCCGCAGGTGTCTGGAAGCTCGCAGCCACCACTTTGAGCACTTCCTACAGGCGTCAAAGCCAAAGGTAACTTGTATTAATCTCAGGACGTCTCGGTAAATGTAGTATAAAGTATTTATAAAAGTTTTTCTTTTCCTGATGTACACATTTCGGGTAGACTTGGAGAGTAGTATATTTATCCCCACTGAAAGGGCCCAAAAGCAACAGCCCAGCAGCAGCGAGTGCGCCCCGAACCAGACCTTTAGCTCTCAATCCCACCCCACTCAAACCAGCCAGGGCCCAGGGGAAACGGGAGGGCCGGGCTGAGGAGGAAATGCCAGGAGTGTCTCACTTTCCAGGAAGCAAGAGGGCTGGGCTTGCCTGGCACTCAGGGAGCTTGCTGCATCTGTTTTACAAGAGGGACAAGCAGAGCACTCTCTTCCCCCGTGGAGGACGCCTGGATGGTCCCTGGAGCTTTTTGATGACCACCAGCATCACAGTAAGACCACCCCCCCCACTGCTGTGCTTATGAGGGCGAGTGTCAGAAAGGGCATATGCGTGCCCTCCTGCGGAGCCATGCTGTTCTGCGTCTGGTCGTCCCCCTGGTACTGAGATCCAGACCGGCAGGGGTGGCACTTGGCACACTGCACGTAGGGAGACCTGTGAGGACCCTGCATATACCTGGCCAACACTGGCCTCTTTCCCAGGGGGTGGCGTTAGTGACAGAGCCATGGATGCTGCGTGGACACCCTTGAGGGAGGCCCCCGTCCAGTCTTGCCAGGGCTCCCCCGTGCTCTCTGTTTGGGTTCTCCACCCTCTGACACCCACTCACCGAGGCGTCAGAGTCCACCCTTCCGCTCCAAAACCTACTTCGGTGCCATCAGAGGTCTTCTGCTGATAAGCATAGAAAACAGGATGGCGAACCTTTCAGAGCTTTCAGTGACACAAACAGCCCGCTGTGGCACACATGCTGTAGGTTCGCCCTCTCTGGCACAGGACATTCTCACACCCAAGGCCTTCCTTCTGGGGCCCTTGGTCCAGGGATGGCACGAATGGGTCCATCTCCACTCGACCCTCCGCCCTGTCACCGGGACAGCACCGTTCCGCCTCTTGGGACCACTGGCACCCAGGACCGGCCCTTGTATCCATCCACAAAGCAGCCGCGTCCTGCCCTAGCCCCGCTGTTCTAATCTTTTGGTTTCCCTCCCAGTAAACATAGCGTTCACATCTTCACAGGCATTCCCAGATTATAAAACCTCAAACAAGTTCTGCACGAAGTTGGCCTTTCAGCCTTTGGTCCAATTCTGTGAAGACTCCTCAGTGAGCTTTGGCAGCTTTGGCCCAGACCGGCAAACAATCCGTGGCTCTGGAAGAGGACGAGGAGCCGGCTGGCACTCTGGGCACAGCCTGGGGATGGAGCTGTCACCAGGCTTCTCCAAAACAGCTGCATGCTCGGTTCCCTCTGACAGTGGCAAAATGAGAAGGCAGAGACAGAAAAGCACTCAATAGCACGGCAAGTATTTTAAAGAGAGGAAAGGGAGCAGGTAGAGCAGTTAGCTTTACCTGTAACTTTTTTTTTCCTTTTCTTGTTTCTTTTTAAAGCTCTGGAGAAACACTTCAAGATATTAGCATTTGCTAAATGTACATAGAAATGTTTGTTGCTTTTCTCTGTTTTCCCATATGTTAAGGACACGGTACAGGGCCGTGGTCCCTCAGTGAAACGGTGACAAACACACACAACCGATACAGCCTCCCAGGGGATTGGGGTCACCCTTGGTAGCTTATTCACTGCAGGTTGCTCAGGGAATCATGGCCAGGAGTCTGCACGTGCCCAGTACGGACACACTTTTCCTTTTAGTTTTGGCCTGGGCTTGGTTGCATCTGGGCCTGTGGGACCCGTGTGAAGCCAAGTACCCTCCCACACCACGCTTCTTAGAATCAGAAGAGAGAATGCAAGACTGGGCATGACACTGGAGAAACAGACTCAGGACTTCAGGCATTGATGTAAAGGGTGAAGGGGAGGAGGAAAGAGAGGGGAGGGAGAAGGAAGAGGAAGAGCAGCAGGAGGAGGAGGAAGAGGAAGGAAAGGAGGAGGCAAAAGAGAAGGAGGAGGAAGAGGCGGGAGAGGAGGAGGAGATTCAGTCACAAACACCGCTGCCCTGGCAGCTCCCCTACCACCAGGACTGAATCTGGCCTTGGAGCTCCACCCCAGCAACCTCCAGGGTGCCCTCCGGGAAGCGGGAGGAAGGGCCCAGCAGCATTCAGAGAGGGGTCCAGTGTTCCCAGAGATCCGGTCTGGAAAGGACCCGACGTGCCTTATGGACACTGGCGTGCACTGACTGTCTTATGCTGAGATTAAATTTACTTGCTGCTCTTCAGTGTTATAGTGGCAGGGGTTCTAGGAGAGCGCCAGGTTCTTCCAGGCAGCAGCAGCTCCTGGGGATGGATGGAACATGTGTTGGTTGAGACAGCCAGGTGGGCTTGATGGCTCAGCCTGTGAAGCCAGTTTCCAGCCAGCTCCACTCCCTGGGCACGTGGTCCAGAATTTTGAGGGGCAGCTGGGCCCCCAGACCGAAGCCAGCTCGCCCAGAAGCTGTTGGGAGACCGCGGAGGCAGAGGCAGCTTGGGCCCAAGGGTGGACAGCAGTCAGGCCAGGGTGTCCTTCCCCAGTGACGGTCAGCTCCCAGGCTCCCAGCCCGGGATAAAAACAAAATCTGCTAATGAAGCTAATTGTCTGAAAGGCACTTTTTTGTATAGTCATCGAAAAGAGACATAATGAGCATAAAAACAAAGACCTCTGTTATTTTTCTCATTCATGCCTTAATCACCATGTCAAGTGCTTGCCTGGCTGGTGTAATTACGAGCTCTTGCTGCAAAACTGAAGCTGGTTTCACGGCGGGTATGGAGGATGCATCCCTGCTCCCCCCGGAGCTCTGGCTACTGGAACATTTCCTCCTGAGAGTGGTCACCTGGATGCTGTCCATCCTTGGAGAAGGATTGTGGGACACTAAGACACAGAACCTGCTGTGGGAGCCTTGCCTCACCTGCGTGTGGCAGGG
This sequence comes from Fukomys damarensis, assembly GCF_012274545.1. Classification (NCBI taxonomy): domain Eukaryota; kingdom Metazoa; phylum Chordata; class Mammalia; order Rodentia; family Bathyergidae; genus Fukomys; species Fukomys damarensis. The sequence goes on from NW_022900924.1 coordinate 57,694,562, forward strand.
AAGCTTTTCTGGAGGGAAGAGCCCAGAGCTGGAGGGGGCTGTGGTCACAAGGTCACTGAAGGCAGCTACTTGCACCCCGGGCAGTACCCCCAGGTCTGCAGGCAAGGGGAAGAAGAGGTCTGCAGAGCGGAGAAAGCAGGGGGTGGATCCCAGAGCTTCGGTAAAGGAGCACAGCCCTCCAGCTCCGGGGCTTAGCCCATTGGGGCTCACTTCAGACTTCGGGTTTCCGGAACCATGAAACCATAAAAGGGTGTGGTTTCCAGGCACCAGCTTTGTGGCCATCTGCTACGCCACCAGGAGGGATGAGCATCTTACGCTGTCCCCTTCACTGGGGACGCCCTGCCTTCCCTCTCCCACTTCCTGCCCACAAACCCTGTAACCGCCAGTGCCAGCTCCGCCCTGGACCTGCAGCTGTCCTGCCCCTCCAGCTGTCACCCACCCGGCCCCAGCTCCCAGGCCCCAGGCCCGCTCTGCTGCTCTTCAGACATTGCAGTCAGCGGGGACACTTCTCCCGTTGGTGCCCTTATACAGCTGGACATTTCTAGGAATTTTACTGAAACAGAGGGGAAAGAGAACGGCTTCCCAAACCACAAATAGGAGAAAGGCTCTGGATATTTCTAAATACAGTTTTATTTTGATTCTAAAATCCCATAGCTGCAGCAGCAGCAAGTTGCTGTTGTGGTCCTGGGATTCCTGCAACCCCAAGGCACTGTCCTCCCTTCTGTCCACCTCTTCCAGACCCCCTTCCGGGGCTCCTGGACCGCTCTGAGCCCCTCCCACTTTGGGCACACACCTAGATCCCTTGGGGTCACCCAGTTCCCGTCTCAGGACTCAACCAATCAGCAGCCTTTCTGCTGCCTCCCCTGGCGCTCACTGCGGGTGTAGAACTTGTCCAAACTGAGACGTTTGCGCTGGGGAAATGGCTGCAAACCCGCGCAGGGGGCTCCTGGTGTCCAGCGTGGGGTCTGACCTCCCTGCTGGCTGATTCGGGGACCCAGCTCGTCCCCACGTCCCTCTACTCTTACCCTCCCGGTAGCCACCCAGGCACTGACGGCGGGCGGAGCCTGGAGGTTGACCAGCGCCCTAAGGTTGGACTCTGCTCCGAGGAGCTGGGAAGGCGGTACACCCTGAAGAATGGAGCAGTGGGGCTCTGCGTGAGAAACGGGGAGTCAAGGCTGGCACAGTGGGAAGCAAAAGTGCAATTACTTAGAGCATGGCAACTGCAGAGAAGCAGAGGGAAACTATCTTAGCAGCAGGGAGGTGCTACAGATAGCGGGCGCCCGGCTCGGATGCCCTGGGAGGGAGAGACGCGCTTCACACTTAGGGCTATGCCGGTTTCTAAAGACACCCGGCTCCCTGCTTGGTGGTCTGGGCCATCAGGGCCTCAACGTTCGTTTCTGGGAAGGGGACAAGGTCAGCATAAGCAAACGTGAGGGGCCCTTTCGCAAGGACGCAGGACGGCAGCGATGAGCTCACAGTGATCTTGTGCTCGTCAGCCACAGCCGGCGAGTGGCGGCTACAGGGCCAGGCCCCGGTTCTGCCATGCAGGGACCCTGGGGCTCCTCACGACCTGCAAGGCCCTGATGTGGGTCATGGAGCTCAAGGGAAGCACAGCCGGCCACGTCCCGAGTTGGTCCAGCGCACAGGCCCCAGGAGACTGGGGCTGCGCTGTTGGGTGGGGTTTGAGGCAGGTCGGAAGAGTGCCAGGCCCCTCCCCGGGACGTCTGGATCTGGGCTGGGGAAAGTTCTAGTCCTGGCCTCCTGAGCAGCCAGGAACACCAAGTGACGCGGTGAGGTCCACGGGACCCATGTGGACGCCCGGGATTTGTGGGAAAGTGGGACGGAGAACCTCCTCCTGCCTCGCCCTCAGGGCTCCGGTTGCCTGGAGCATCTGGAGGCTATGAGAGAACAGTGCAAAGAGCCGGAGACCCCTGAGTTCCGCTGTCCTCCCTGGCACCCGGAGGCTGAGGCAGGAGCACTGCAAGTTTGAGCCTGGCCTGAGTTTCTCAGTGACTTATCAAGACCCTGTCTCAAAAATTAAGAAGTTAAGAAAAGACAGCTAGGGATGTAGCTCAGTGTAAAGGCACCGGGTTCAAGCTCCATTGCTGCAAAACAAAACAAAAACAAACAAAACACCTAAGCTAAGACACCACATCACTTGATGGAAATGAGTCCCTTCGGATCTAGGCTGCTTTTATTCCGATTTTGTTACCGGAAGCTGAGCCTCCCCTGAGCCCGGAGCCCTGGAAATGGCAGGGATGTCTCCGGGGAGCTGTCCTCTCTCGCTGTCAGATTGCAAGGTGGGCATGGGAGCAGCCTGGGGACAAGGAGGTGGCAGGACCCGGAAGGTTGGTGAGAGGGGTGGAGTGGGGAGACTGGAAGAGGAACGTAAGGAGGGTGCACACCATGAAAACATACTGTGCTCGCACCGGCGCTCCGAGATGAACTTCGCTGCTCTGCTACAAATGCACACGAACTGGGGAGAGAGGAGACTGGGAGGCACGCTGACAGAGGGCGACTTTGGGAAGGACAGAAACGCTGCATGGGCATCTAATTAGGCTTACGACAGAGAGCTTCTCTTTTGTCTATGTGATATGAGGTAAAAGCTGCATTACTCAAAATAAACATGGCAGATGATCTTATATGTAGAAAATTCAGAAGTTTCTACCACAAACCTATTAGAACAAGCTCAGAAAATTTGTAAGATACAAAATCAGGATGTAAAAAAATCAATAGTATTTCTATACAGCAGAAATGAATAAGCCAAAAACAGAATTAAGACAATAATTCCATTTGCAATAGTATCTTAAGGAGTAAAATACCTAGGAATAACATTAACAGGGGTAATACAAAGCTTTAACATCTGAAGAATCAAAACGTTTTTTTGGAATAAAATTTAAATAAATGGCAAGACATTCCATGTTCCTGGGTCATAATATGTAGTATGGTTAAGATGATACTGCTCCCCAACTGAGCTACAGACTCAGGGCAATGCTGTGAAAATCCCACCTGATTTCTTTGAGAAATGAATGAGCCAATCACAAATTCACATGGAAATTCAAGTTACTCAGAAGAGTGAAAGAAACCTTAAAAAGAACAGAAAGAGAGGACTAACACTTTCTGATTTGAAAATTACTGCAAGTGAGGGAGGAAGAGGGTGGTGCCAGGTGTGAGGACACAGAGAAAGGTGATCAGAGAGCACAGGCATTCTAAATAAACCTTCAACTGTCAGTTAATAAAATTTCAACTAGGGTCTGAGCCAACAAACGGTGCTGGGTAAACCAGTTATCCACAGTTGGAAAACTGAATTTAGAGAACATGCCATTAACAAAAATTATCTCCAAGAGTATCAAAGACCAAAATGTAAAAAGCAATAATGTTAATATTCTTAGAAAAAAATAAAGCGGTACATATTGCTGACCTCGAATCTGGCAGTATTCCTTGGACTTGGCACTCAAAGCCGAAGCAGTAACAACAATAAAAACAAAAGGATAAGAGAGACTTCATCAGTATTGAAACCATTTGTGCGTCAGTGCCATTGAGGAAGTAAAAGAACTCATAGAAGAGGGGGATATGTGCAAACCATTGTTTCATGGAGACGTGTCCTCTCTAGAGTCTCTAGAACTCTTATAACTCAACACTAAACAGACAAATAATCCAACTTTAAAACTGGCAAAGGATATGAATAGATGAATAGACTATTTCGCCAGAGAAATATACATACACGGCCAATGGAAGTATTCTCAATTTTGTTAGCCATCAGGGAGATGCAAATCAGAGCCAAGATGAGATCCCAGTACACACCCACAGATTATAGCCACTGTAATCAAAATGACAGATAATTACAGCACTAGGGAGGATGTGGAGGAACCGGGGCCTCGCTGGGAATGTAAAACAGTGCAGACACTTTTCGACATAGTGTGGGAGTGTTGAGGTTTAGATCTAGATGTCCCTTAAGCCTTGTTGGATCATGGGCAGAATCTCTGGGACTGGATCCCAGAGGACAGGATTGTGGGGCTTATCCTTGACTTGCTGTTAGGAGGTGGGGTCAGGTCAGAGGAGGCGGTCACTGTGGGTGTGACCCAGTGGGTTCCTCCCCCTCCTCACTCCTCCCTTGACTCTTCTTCCTGTTTGCCATGCTGTGAGCAGCTCGCCTCTGCCTTGCCCCTCTGCCATGCCACCCTGCTTTGGTGCCAGCCAACCTTGCAAGATGCTTTAGTTACTTTCTTATTGCTGAGACACAATTCCCTACACCCACAACTTAAAGAGGGAAAGGCTCATTTATTTATTTATCTTGGTACTGGGGACTGAACTTGGGTCCTTGTGTTTGCGAGTCAGGTTGGGGAACTGCTGAGCTAAATCCCTGGCTTGGAAAGGTTTCTTTTGGATCACAGTTTGCAGATGTTTCAGTCCGTGGTTAGCTGGCTCCCAGGCAACAAGAGGGTAGGGCAGAGGAGCCTGGCAGAGAAGAAAGCTCATGGTCTGGCAAGCAGGAAGAAGAGGGGAATGAAAAGAGGAGGACAGGACACATAGATTCCAGGCCACGTCCACAGTGACCGACCTCCTCCCCCCAGACTTCGCCTGACAGTATCCGTCGGCTGTAAACCCATCAGTGCACTAATCCAGCACCCCACACTGGTGATCTGACAGCACACACCCACGATCCAATACCCACACTGGTGATCCAGCACCCCACACCCGTGGTCCTTCACCCCACCCCGAAATCCAGCACCACATACCCGTGATCCAAACCACACAGTTGTTTGCTGTTTTCAGTATCACACTCCCATGATCCAGTCCAAGGCCCAGCCTATGAGCACACGAGGCTTTGGGTCCTCTAGATGTAAACCACAACGCAAGAACTGAGACGACAGAAATGTGAGGCAGAACAAACCTCCCTTCCTCCAAGCTGTGGGTCTGCAGTTGTGTCTCACCCACACAGAAGTCACTAAGACTCTCTGCTCCTCAGTGGGCCAGCAAGTCCACACCTATGTATCTACCCAAGAGAAGTCAAAACACAGCTGTGCACAGAAGTTGCACACAGATGTTGATAGCAGCGCTACTTTATGACAGCCCAAAGTAGAAATAACAGATGCATCTGTCAACCAGCAAGTGCACGTGCAAAATGCTGGGCTGTGTATATGCATACAGGGAATGCTACTCAGCCGTACAAAGGAACAAAGAATGGCGAGGGCTTAACGTGGATGACCTTGGAGAGCCTTGAGATAGGTGAGAAGCTGGGCACAAAAGGCCACTTGCGGTACGATTTCATTCACACAAAATGTTCAGAATCGATTTTAATTGGTGATTGTGTGGGGCTTGTGGGGGGTGGGTAGGAGGAGGGGAGAAGTGGAGATTGACTACTGAGGAGCATACGATTTTATCTGGGGTGATGAGAATGTTCTAACTGCTTGTGGGGTTGTACAATCCTGTGAATATACTGAAAAGCACTGATTTGTACTCTTTATGTGGATGCACTCTTTAATATGTGAGTTATAGCTGAAGAAAACTCTTACCAAAACAAATCGACTTTTCCACTGGTGCTAACTGACAGAACAGCAACTTGGGGCTGCCTGAAGCTTTATTTGTCTGAATGAAGCCGACACAGGAGAAGCAGAGGAAGCTCCTTGTAGATATTCCTCCAGCCCTTGATTCAGCCATACCTGAAGCCGCACACATCCTGTGACCACATGGAGAGTTCCCATGGAGCTTTTTCCAGGTTCTTGATGGCCCAACAAAGAATTAGACAAGACCCACAGAAGAGGCAGTAAAAGGGCACAGGTCAAAGGTAGAAAAAAGTTCACTTTGCAGAGTGAGGGCAGCTGGTGAAAAGGCTCACAGTGGCCCTAAAGATAAGGGAAGGGGTCTTTTGTATCTAAGGTTCCTGGGCTATCTCTCTTTTATACAAATGGGCATTAGGGGCCGGGGATTTAGCTCAGTGGTTCCGGTGCCTGCCTTGCAAGCACAAGGACCCGAATTCAATCCCCAGTACCAAAACAAACAAACAAAAAAACACCAAAAACCCAAATGGGCATTAGGGCAGTTGTCCTACCAAACACTCACTTGGCATTACATGTGTAAACTGCCATTAAAAACTCATTGAGAGGGTGGGAACTGAGCCGGAGACACTAACACAATGGTGAGAGCAGCGGGAGGGGCTGGCTGGGTGAGGTTTTACTTGGGCAAGGGCTCACAACGGGGGCACATAGTGAGGGCGGATGTTTGGCTGCAGCCAGAGGTGAGGTTTAAATCCACTGGCAAGTTTAAATTTCCAAGTGGGAAGGACTAGAAGTGGGAGAGCTCTGCGGTGAGAAAGTTGGGTCTTTGTTTCCCCAGAGTGATTTATTATCTGCGGGGAAGAGCCGTTTAGGTTGTAGGATTAGGGCGATTTTATCTAGCGGGGAACTCTATCACTCACGGCTTCCTGTTACACGTAAGTGAAGGTTCAGGAATGGTGCCTTTTGATTGGCTGTGCCCACATGCAAATGAAGGCTTGAAAAGAGCATCTTTTGATTGGTCCTGTGAACAGCACCGGATTCAAATGAAGGATTGAAGCTAACAAGTTTCCAGTTGGTCCACATAGCACCTTTCTGACTGGTTCTGTATAAGTGATGACAGCAGGCCCTGTATTAGGAGAGCCCTTCTGCCTGGAAGTGTCCCTTCCCCTGTTGCCCTGTCTTACCCTGGACTTTCTGGCTATTGTAAACCAACTTACTCCTTGTTTTGTTTACAAATTTTGTTTGGTTTCTGTTACAATTGAGAAGACCCTGACTTGTACAGCAACACTGCAACCTGGTCTTGTAGGGTTAACTTTGCTTCGGAATGAAAATCAACTGTGGAACATAAGTGCCAGAACTTTCTCAGCTACATAAATAACCCCAAGTGAGTGCGAGCAGTGTCCCAGGCCCAAGGAATGTCTGTGAGCCCACTCCTCTCCCGGGGAAGGCAGGGGTGGGAGCCCAGGGTCCCCGGCTGAGAGTCCCAGAGGCCCCTGTCACTGGGCAGGGTGGCGGTTTCCATTTCTGCCATGTCCCACTCGACAGTGTCTCAGACACTTAGATAAAACTGAAGAGAAAGTGAACTCCATAAGGTCATTAATCACTTTATCTGGAATAAAAAAATACATAGAAATGCACTTAGTTTCTGAAAAAGCTATGTGAAATTTATTCAAGCTATTCAATTTGGCAAAAGCAAGATGACCAATATAAATTTTTTAGGCTGGAAGAAATCTTGCCATCTTCTGGTCTGCCATCTTCTGGTAAAGGCTTCCACTTTACAGTTAATTAAATAAGAAAAACACTTTCCTTCCTGTTCATTTGAAATACTCTTGTGAAGTTTTTATTTTGCTCCAAATTAGCCTGTTTTGTGACTGGAAGCCAGAGCCACTTAACAACCTATTTTCTTATGCAAGCCAAATGCCATGGTGCTATTCACATTCATTACTGAGCAGATTTAAAGATACGGTTTGATTTTAGTGTGGGTTTGTGGGGACCTGAGGACTTGAGGTAGGAGGTACAGCCGGGGACAGAGGAGAGGGCAGACCCGCCAGGTCCTGCGTGCGGAGCTTCAGGAAAGTGGGACCAGCAGGACACAGCAAGAGCCCGGAGAGCAAGAACCAGGATCCGGACAAAAGCAAGAGCTGGCAGAGGTCAGGAAGGGGAGTGGAGGGCCTTGGGAATGGTGCGTCAGGAAGGACTGGCCAGGCCGTCCCAGGCTGGGTGGAGCGAGGGGCGTGACCCACCTGCACCCCAGCCTGGCTGTCCTGAGGGCTCCCTTCCCACTGCAGCTGGCCTCAGACCTGGCCGCTGTCCCTCTGGCTGGGTTGTACATCCCAGGCTTCGGACGTGGCACTCCAAGGTTGGCACCTGGCTGCCGGATAGCTGCTCTGCCCAGCAGCCAGGAGCCTGGCGCAGCCTCGCCGCCCACCTCTGTCCCACTCATGCTGCTGCTCTCGCCCCTCCACTGGCCCTGGCCCACTCCTCTGGGTGCCAGAGCTGGACACTGTTCCGGGGCGCTGGCAGGAGCCCACCCTGCGTAATGCCCTGGAGCAAACCCTGGGGAGGAAATGATTGTCTCTTGCACCGCTCTGAGTGTTGGTCTCTGGATTTGTGCAGGTGTTTTGCCTCCTGCCTGGGGTGCAAGGTCCCTGAGAGCATTTTCCCCGCAGCCTCTCTACCATTCTGGCCATGCGTGTTGTTGATGTCCAGCACGTGCTCACCGTCCCTGGGCAGAGTTTTCGCTGTGGCTGATTGCAGGAGGCTTTGCTAAGTAGCTGTTCTAAATCATGCTGGTTTGGGGTATTCGTATTCAGAGTCGCTGTTGGTGCAAACAAAACCCAAGGGGGACTTTTAAGTAAAGTACCCAGTGTGAAAATCCACAGTGAAAATAAAATAATGAATACCCTAGGGACCATGGAATTTCAAATTTGTCTTACTTGTTTTCTGGCCAGCTTGGGAGCTATGGCACAGCTCGGAATGTCCTTTAAATGGAAAGGACAACGGGGAGGGACACAGATGAGGGAGCCACTCCTCTCCAGGTGCTTTCCCTGAGCAGGTAATGGCTGATGGTGGGCCCGGGAGGGAGGAGAAAGTAGGTGGAAACACAATCCTTGTTTGGGTACAACAGCATCAGTGAAATAGCCGAAACATTATTTTCATGATATTGGACCATTATTTAGAGTGTTTCAGTACGGTGATGGTATTATGGTTATGCTGCTAATAAAAGACTCGTTATGTCTCAGAGATACATATGCATGATTCACTAATGAAGTGAGAAGGGCTCCGGAATTCGCTCTGAAATGAGGAATGGTGTGGGTGATGGTAACTGAGGACTTGGGGTTTTTTCTCTACTTCTGTATATGCTTGAAATTTTCCATCATGAAAACTTGAAATGTACAGTGGAATCACTATGACCCATGTCAACTTGCTGAGTGCTACGGTTCGTCACTGGGTCTTCAGAGCGGGAGGGGCCGGCGTCCCCGTGGTCCGGGGGAGGGTGCTGGGTCGGGCGGTCCCTGTGGAGGAGGATGAAGCTAAGGCACCTTCCTGTGTGAGGTGCTGCCATGGCGAGGAGCACTCTCTGCCTGGACGGCTCCCTCGGGGTGCCCTGGTGAGGGGCTGATGGCAGCCAAAGGAGGGGAGAGAAAAGTTCCCAAGGACAGTCTCATTCTGGGGTTGGAGACCTTCTGTGGCACTGACCTGCTCCTGGGGTGTGGGGGCCTGCAGTAGGAATGAGCAAGGCCACAGCCGCCCTCTCTGCAGGCTGGGGAACCCGCTTCCCTCCTGGGGTGAGGCTGCTCTTGCCCTACATGGCCAAGTGCGCGTCTGGCGTCGGCGATTAACTGGTTAAATGACCGATGGAGCGGTTGACAGCTGAGTTCGTGGGAGGCTTGCTCGGGCCCAGGGCTGACCTCACCCTCATCTGGCCCGGTGCACGGCCACGTCAGGGAACACCACTTTCTCTCTTCACTCTTCCTGGCTCTGGGCTTGGTACTTCGACCCCTCGGGGTTTATGAGAGTGGTTTGTGGATCAGCCGCCCACTCAGGCACGGCCTACACCCTGCAGCCTCATTCTTAAAGCAGGACACAGAATAGAACAGCAGGCACCAGGGTCCCGAGGTCACAGCGTGGCAGTGATTTACAAGGGACACAGACCGCGGTCATTGAAGAGCCCACTGGTGCGTCTGCTCCTTCATGCAGGGAAGGCTGTGATTCGAACCTGCATTTGTTCGTGAGTCTCCAGTTCATTTTCTGACACCCAAAGACTCACCCCACCCCAGCTTCCAAGTCTGTATTCACTGGTCTCCTAGGCATCTCCACTCAGATTTTCTGCACGAAATTCAGCCTTCCCAGTGATAAATTCATTATTTTCCTTCAAATTGTTCGCTTCTCATACCACGCGGCTTTGTTATTGGCCAAAACTTGCTGTCAGCAGCCAGCCCTGGCATCAGTGTCCCCTGCTCAGCCACTCTGCACCTCCAGCCCCCTGGAGTCTCTGCAGTCGGGTGACCACGACTGCCTGCACACCGAATTGCTCTCCGGGACCCCATGAACAAGCTCGCAGGCTGGATCGTTCCAAGGGAACAGGTCTGGGTATTTCCCTAAATGATAAGAGAAGCAGCTCAGGAAGGGGCAGGGTAAGCTATCGTGGGCTTCTGGTGCCAGTCAGCCTGGTCCATGTCTTGACCTGAAGACCAGCCTGACTTACCTAGCAAGACTTTGCCTTGAAAAAAATTCAGTGTTGAAATTGCCTTCTGCTCTATAAAAGGTCTGTTTGGTTACATACACTTGTGGGTGTTTGTCTTCGAAGCTGTGTAGAAGCCGCGGATGCTCCTGTGTGTCGCTTCCTGTACCTGGGATGCCTCCCTGCACCCACCACTGCCCACGAAGCCTGAGATGCAGGAAGATGAGGCCTGAGGGGCTCACACAGCCCCAGCACCGGTTGGAACTAAGACGAGAACCCCTGTGTGCTGAGATCTCCCCTCCAGGCTCTGGCAGGGTCAGGAACCAGGCAGGAAGAACCCACACAGATTGGAGGGCACAGTCCATGGCGCCTTTCAACAGAGCTGGGGACGCAGAGCAGTTGGACGTTCTTATCACCTCTCTTCCCCATCCCATGCAATTTCTGCTGTCTCACTCAGCCTTCTAGTGGCTCGCACATAAATTTGACTCCTTTCCAGCGTGATGACTGTCTCCCATTTGCAATTCTCAAGCATGGGACTGCAAAGTATTTAACATTGTCATTAAAGCTTTTAAAAGACACCCTACTTTGATAAAGTGGCAATTCTCAGGCATCTGGCTTGTGCCCGAGGGCCATTTGTCATCTTACGATCGATGGCATTGATTTAGCTTCTAAGTGCGTGTGCCGGAGCCTTCTCCAGACAACAGCAGTGTCACCAAGTGGGGATGGAGCCGCTGTTATTACAGTGGGCTATAGATGAAGCCTTGACAGATCCAAGAACACCGCCATCTCTAGGTCTTTCCCGTTAGCGTCAAGATGATCCACGGGGAGGAGTCCAGGCCCTCACTTTGCAGCTCCCCTGCCTCTGTCAGGGACCCAGGATAGCCTTGCTGCCAGTGGGGCCTGACTGCCAGTTTTCCTTCTGGAAAACTATGCTTCTCAGGTCAAGAGAACCATGGTGTCTGTTGTTCCCGTACAAATCTCTAGCAAATTAAGAAAATGTTCTTTTCAAAATTTGCACCCCTGAGGAAAGCTAGCTCTTCTAGTGGGAAGTATGAGGGAGGCTGGAGGTCAGAAGGCAAATGCTACAGGGCAGAGGAGGGTGTGGGTGGTGTCAGGGCTGGACACGATATGGGACTGTCCTGAGGGTCTGCATGCCAGAGCCTGGACCCCAGCATGGCCACGTTAGGGCATCAGTAGGCGCTGGGGTCAGCTCATTGTGCGGCTCTGGGTCACCGCAGTGTTGAGCTCATAAAGGATTAAGGTCTCTCTTGCCATCCTGAGTCAGACTTCGCAAAAGTGAGTGACCAGGGATGCAGCTCAGTGGCGCCACGGCTGCCTCACAAGTGCCAGGTCCTGAGTTTGATCCTCAGTACCACAAAAAAAAAAAAAGAAGAAGAAGAAGAAGAAGAAAGGAAGTGATCCTGGCAGAGTTCACTCTGTGACTTCGCTCTCACCATGTGACCTCTGCCTTCCCCACAGGTTCCTGCCACGTGTTCATGGTCATGTGACAATGTAGCCCTCATCAGAGGTGCATTTGATAGGTCCCCCCCCCACTCGGGGACATTCAGCCTCCAGACTGTGAGCTAAATTAACCTCTTTTCTCTACATGTCATCCCACCTCAGGTATTTTGTTACAGCCATGGAAAACAAACTGGTAGGATAATATGAGATTTTTATAGTGCTACTCAATTTAATACTTATGCATTGTTTACTTCTGGAATTTTCCACTTAATATTTTTGGATTATGATTGACCACAGGTAACTGAAATCAAAGAAAGTAGAATCACAAATAAGTGAGGAGTATTGTATTATCTTTTGTTTATTTTATTTTTTTTCTGCTACCAGGGATTGAACTTGGGACCTTGGCAGGTGACGGTACCAGAGGTAAATCCCCGGCCCTGCATTGCCTCCGTAGTATGTCTTGCTTCCTGCCTAAGGGCAAGGAGTGCTTTCCCATTTATTCACATCTCTTTGATGTCTTCCAACAATGTTCTAATTTCCATTGCATATGTCTTGAACTATTTTTGTTATCCCTAAGTATTTTTTCATTTTAAATTTTATATCAGTCAGTGCTTACTGGAGAAACCAATTTGATGTAAGATGTACAAACACGTAAGAATTTACACGACTGGCTTACAATGTCCCACAGAGTCGGGTACGGAAGAGTGCAGAGGGGCTGTCTGTGTCTGGCGACCAGAAGGATCCAGTCCAGGCCTGGAGCGGACTGTACAGTGCCACACGAGTCCATGTCAGGGGGCTGAAGGGTCCACGAGGGGAAGCCAGGAGACAGCATCCAAGCCAAAGTGAAGACCGGCGCTCCCCCAAAGAGACCGCAAGCCCCCTCCTTCCTGGCCCTGTATTCCATGCAGGCTGCGAGCCCACTGGTGCTGTCACTCACACCAAGGATGTCATCTGTCCCCCGTAAGCCCCCTCAGCCACACCCAGAACTGTGCCATCCAGTTTAGCTGGGCGTTTCTTACCCACGTTGACACAATCCATGAACTATTACAAGCTCATCTTATTTTGTAGTATGTTTGATGCACAATAACTGTGATCATCTTGGCGAATTAGTACACATGCGTACCACGTCGTGACTGCTTTTACTCTCCCTTCTCCCCTTCTATTTCCACAGAGTCTACCTCCCTGCTTCCTACCATCTCTCTTTTATTTTTAACCAAGGACTTAATTTTTCGGTGCTCTCTATTTGATGCGATTACTGATTGAGTAGGGTTTGTGCCTGCCGTTTTGCCATTTGTTTTCTCTGTGTCACATCTTTTATGGCTCTTGCTTTTGCTCCTTTATTCCTCCATTTGTGTTTTCTTCTATGTTAAATAAGTATTTTAGTGCACTACTTTAATGCTCCTGTTATTTCATTTACTATATCTTTTTGCATTACTTTCTCTATAGTTACTTTGCATGAGGATTAAAATTAACATTTTAGCTTATAACAAGGCAGTCTGAATAAATACCAACTTTATCTCAATAGTTTACAAAAACTGCTCTAATATAATTCTATTTTCTTCCCCTTCCTTATGCTATTATTGTTATAAAAATGGCATCTTTATATATTTTGTGCCTACCAACAAAAATATACTGCTCTATGCACTTGTGCTTTATATCAGACAAAAATAAGTTATAGGCAAAAACACATTTATATTGTCTATTCAAACAATTTTATTTAATCTTGTTGGTGCTCTTATCTATGTGGGTTTTAGCATCCATTTATTCCGGTGTAAAGGAGTTTTAATAACTACAGCATTGTAGGGAAGGTGTGCTAGTGTTCTGGCTGTGTCAACGTCCCCCAGTGCCTCCTGTGGTCACAGGTGGGGCTTTTCAGAGGTGCTTGGATCAAGGCTGTGATGCTGGGATTGATTCATGGTGGGACGCTAGGAGTAAGGCGGCCCACACTGGTGCGAGTGCTACCTGCCCTAAGGGTGGGCAGCCTGGATAGGATACGAGGGGCAGAAAGAGCATTGTGCCTTCTCACTTGTCACTGGCTGCTTGCTGCCTTCTGCCTGCCTGCTCTGCCAGGCCCCCTGCCTTAGAGCCAGCCAGCCATGAACGGAAACCTCTACAAACTGTTACCTAAATAAACCTTTCCTCCTTTCACTTTCGGTTTTGAGTATTTCTGTCTTAACAATGAGAAAAGTAACTAAGGCAGAGCTTGGTACAGAGCAATCACTACTGTGACCTTACCTGACCATGTGGTTCAGGAACCTCTGTAGTTGGCTTGTGGGAAGCATTTGGAAAGGTTCAGAGATGCTGGCTGAACAAGCAGCCCTGGGATGCCTTAAGATGGACTTGATGGGAGATTCTGGTCAGAGCTCAGAAGGCCAAATTGCTGATAGAAATGCAGGCAGTTGAGGCTGGTTCCAGGAGGTTTCTGCGGCACTGCACTGGCTGCTGGACCCCAGGCAATGAGTGTTACGCCTTGGCAGAAAGTTTGTCTGCATTGTGCTCATATCCTGAGACATTACCTGAGACTGAGATTAAGGGCTGAGGGCTAATTAATGGGGCAGAAGAAATTTCAAGGCAGTCTAATGTTGAGGCCCTGGCATGGCTACTATTGGGGGCTTTGGGCCAGATCTATGTTGAGAATCCACAGCATGGATTCCAAAAGAATTTAAAACATTTGAGTTTGGCCAGAAAGTAAGCTCTAGTAAAGTCGTGGCCTGTAAAGGTGGAACAGAGGAGAAATTGATTGTGAAAAGACTGGCAAGAAAAAGCCAAGTATTTCAGAAAAGGCCTGAATAGAAAAGATGGCCTGAGGAGATCATAAAACCAGCAGGACTCCACCCTTTGCAACCTCAATAAGGAAAGTAATGAAGACAGCTAGCAACAGATCCTCTCAGTTTTCGTTTATCTGGCAACATCATAACATCTCCTCCTCGTTTTCCCAGAACAATTCTGCCAGCTGTAAGGTCTGAGCTGGCAGTGGCGGCCTTCCAGGACACGGACGGTGTCACCCCGCAGGTGGGAAACCTACTGTTTATCTAACTGAGGACTGAATGTATGTAACGTGTCACCTCTTCCTTGTGGGTTTAAGATTTCCTCCTTGTCCTGTCTTTCCACAGTTTTGTCACCACGTGTCTAAGTGTCTCTTGAATTTATCTTACATGGAGTTTATTCATCTTTATAGCATAGGTTGACATTTTTCATCAGATTCGGAAAGTGTTTATCCCTTATTCTCCGCTGCTCCTTCTGCCCTTTCTCTGCTCTCCCTCCTGACCCCTGCTATGCACACCTTACCATGTGTGGCACTTGATGTCCTGCAGGTTTCTGAGACTCTACCTACTTCGGATTTGTTCTCTGTTTCTGAGACAGGAACCCCCCAGCCGACCTGTTTTCGTGTCTCATGATTCCCCTGCCCACTCAGATCTGCTATTGAGTCTCTTGTGAGTTTGCAATTCCAGTATTATGCCTTTAAATGCCTATTTGATTTTCTAAAGATAATTACCCTCTCTAAAGAATTTTTATTTGACGAGGCATCGTCCTCACAGGCTCCTTTAGTCATTAGACATGGATCACTCTGATTTCTTGAGAACAATAGCTGATGTACCTCTGTGTCTGGCAAGTCCAGCCTTGGGCTTCCTTAGGGACAGTCTCTGGGGCCTTCCCTGTGTCCCCTCCCTTTTCTGTGGGCTAAGATTTCTTGTTTCTTCACATATTCATAGATTCTGTTGAAAAACTGAGCTTTTAAAATAATATAGCATGGCAGTTGTGGAAGCCAGCGTTTCCAGCTCTCTCTGGGTTAGCCCTTGTCATTCTTTCTTGGTATTCCTGTTGCTATTTGCTGACTTTCTGAGACTTGTCCAGTCTGGAGCTCATCGTGTAGCCTCTGGCCCGTCTCGTGGTCAGCGTGGCGAAGCCACTTACACAGAGGTTTCTGTAGATGCTGGGAGCTCATGGCCCTCCCAGCCTTTTGCTCGGGGCCCCTGCGTGCACCTGGGACCCATGTGCAATTCCACCTGATGCTTCCGACCTCTGCGTTCACCTGGCCCAGAGCTCCAGGTCGGCAGGCTGAGGCTTCCCGTGCACTCACGACGCTGCCAGACACACTGCTCTGTGCATGTGTATGTGCCCTCTAGGTGCCCGGCACAGCTCAGTGCTTTCCCAGTGCTCCCTTCTGCACACGGTGGCAGTGTATCCATGTCTCGCTCTCCTGCACCACCTTAGGCAGCTGCAGTATTAAACAATACCTCTGATTGTCCCAACAAACACCTGGGGCAGGAAGGCCATGCATCGGGGCAGCAAAGACTCCTTGCAACAGTGTTTCTGTAAAGTCCTGGGGGTCGGAAAAGACAGTCTTTGGGGTGGGGTGCAGCCTTGCAGCAGCTTCAATCTCCTTCTGCCCAGCCAGCAGCTCCAGGCGTGCTCACTGTGACTGTGAAGTTTTTCAAGATCACTACACATGGGGAGGGAATGGGCACTCAGGATCTGTGATGCCGCAGAGCCACAGTCTACCAGTACTCAGCTGTCTTCCTTGGATCCAGCCCAGGATTGCAGCAAGCTGCGGATGAACTTCCAGAGTTCTGGAACATGAATTCTGACGCTTCCCCCACTCTGGTGTTCTCTAGTGTTTTTATGGAGGAATAATTTTCAGGACTTCTTACTCTGCTTTTGCCTATGTTGGCCCTCAGGGTGGGTTTTACTGGGGTTTGTCTCATCTTGAGTATAGTTCAGTGTTTTTACATGTGTCTAAAGGGTATTTGTATTTTCTTCTCTGTGAAATGTTTATGTCCTCTGCCTACTTTTCTATTAGTTTTTATTTTGTTGTGAACTTTTCTTTACGATTTTAAGAATGTTTACATATTATCATGATTAATTCTTTCTATGTGATAAAAATTGTAAATACTTTACAGTTAGTCATTTGACTTTGTCTTTATTTTGTTTTATCATACAAAAACCTTTCAGTTTTTTAGTCAAATGTATAAAATTTTTTCAAATTTGCAAATGAGTAAGTTATAGTTCTAACATTATCCACTTCAAGTTTTAAAAGAGGGCCGGAGATTTAGCTCAGTGGCATCATGCCTGCCTCAAAAGCACAAGGGCCTGAGAACTATTCCTGGTACCAAACAAAGCAAAACAAACAACAGCAACAACTAAAAGAATTGGCCTATACTTTCTTCTATACTTATATTTTCTTTTTTTAGCCTTAGATTTCTGATTATTTGAAGTTTATCCTAGCATACATATGAAGTTCAGGCCCATACTTGTCCCAAATGGTATTTAGTTGTCTCAAAACAATGCTAAATGTCCCATTTCTCCCAGCGGCTTGAGGCAGTTTCAATGTGTGCTGGGTTGGAATATGCACTGGGCCAGCTCTGAGTCCTTTTTATTTCATTCATGAATCTGTTCTGAGACATTGATGAACACCTCTTCTGTCACTGAGGATACCCAGTATGTCTAAATATATGTCAGGGCCCCGCTCATATTCCCGGTATTTTCCCTTTACTTGGGGTGTTCCTTGATAATTTTGCCTCTCTATTTCTCCATGAGAACTCTATATTCATTAAGGGAAAGACTTTATGTATTCCATAAAGATTGCATCAAATCACTTAAGGAATTTAAGAAGCATCCAGATTTTTATAATTCTGTTTTCCTGTGCAGCAATACATCTCATCTGTCTGAGTTAGGTCTACGATTTGGACATTCAGGGGTATTTTAGAGTCTTTCACATCAACATTTACACATTTCTTATTCAATGTATTCCTTGAGCTTTATCCTTATGATATGAAAGATTTGCAGCAACAGCTCCTTCTCTCCTTGCTCCTGTCTTGGCAGGAATGTTTTCAGTACATCCCCCTACAGGAGAAGCTGGATTTGGGGTTGAGATACATCCGTCTTTTAAAGTTTACTTTTTTTTTTTTTTTAATCAGAACTTGACCTGACTCTCGAAGGACACTTTTGGACAGGTGGGAATGTAGAAGAAATTGTGTTTGGACACTGTGTAAAGGAAAGGAACAGAAAGCTGCAAGAGCCATCACGCATCTGGGGAGCAGGCGATTAGGGTGAGGCAGGACAGGCAGGGCCACAATCACTCAGGCAGCTCCTGCGTCCCCTGCAGGCCGTGCCAGGCCTGGCACTCTCTCCACTGGCTCAGGAGTCAGGGGAGAGTTCTCGGCAGGGCTTCGGCTTGCCCTCGTCCCAGATGCGTGCCAAGCTTCTCGGAAGCAACTGCAGATCAAACTCAACCACAAATGCCAGAAGGAAGGATGACCGCAGAAGGGCACCTTGGCTTTATTTTTAAGTGGAGCAAGTGGCTCTAGAGCCCTTATTCTGGCCTGAGCGTCCTGGCTGTGCGAGCCTCTGCCCCGGGGGGTTCTCCCGTCTTCCTCCGCCCTGGTTGTGAGCCAGGGTGA
The DNA here is from genome assembly GCF_012274545.1 of Fukomys damarensis. NCBI lineage: Eukaryota > Metazoa > Chordata > Mammalia > Rodentia > Bathyergidae > Fukomys > Fukomys damarensis. Next base: position 57,712,606 of record NW_022900924.1, read on the forward strand.
GCAGTGCTCTGCTGGAAGAGACCTCCTGCCCTGTGCAGGGGCCTGACGGGACCCCGGCAGCAGACCCAGGTGTTGTACCAGCCGGCGGGGACATGAGTCTCCTCTCTGCTCCTGTTTGCTCTGAGTGCTGGAAATAGTCGAGCACAATGCCTAACCTAGCAGACAAAGAAAATGATGTTTATGGTCATGAAAAATTCAGCACTAATTATACCTCTGGGAGCCGGTGGGAGTTATGAAATTGTGTGCGCAGGAGGCTCATCTCATTAATAGAGCCTGCCCATGAGGTTCTTATTTTCCATGCCATTTATAAAGCCTTTGACGGACAGAAGCTGCTTGCGTCAGTCCACAAAATTATGTGATACGAAGGATATTATGGTAATTCTTTGAGAGTATTTTCATTTATTGTTGGGCTGGGAGAGTGCAATGTTCCCATAAATGTAGCAGCAGCTCAGCAGTGCTCTCGGAATTACGTGCACGGACTCTGGCTGGGACCCCAGGGTTAAGGTCTGCCGCTCTGTGTGACATGCTTGTTACGGAAATGGCTTTCACATTTCATCTCTGGCTCTCTGTTTAGGAGTGACAGCTCCTAGATTTCAGTCCCGTGGACTGACACACACCATGGCCCATTTGAGGAAGCTCAAAGTCCGCTTTCTGAGGACCGAGGCAGCACCAGATCCATGTTCCTGTGTGGCAGCCTGTGTTATAGCAGCAGGCAGGAAGCTGAGTGAGGTGAACAGAAAAAGGGCAAGGAGAAGTCGGCTCCTCCTTTGGTTAGAAGAATACAGAATACAGAGGTGAGGTGCGTGGGCCTGAAGCTAAGTTCAGAAACTCGACCTTACTGACTCAGCCTTTTTTATGTGGATTGAACCCACGTGAACCCTGCCATTTCTGTTTTTTACTTGAAAGATTGCTTGTTTCACGGGAGCATCCTGGCTGCACCTCAGGACTCAACACAACCACTGCAGCCTCCTCACCGAAGCCTTTCCCTCCCAGCTGCAGCCTCTGTCCTCCCCTCAGCACAAATCCATGTCTGCAGCAGGAAGCTCAGAGTTCCCCGTCACTTCCTCTCCCACAGACACCTCCAGATGAGTTCCAATGGAGGGTCCAAAAGCTGCGTGAAATTCTTTGATGGGTGAAATCCAGTTATCCTCCTCTTCAGTTGGGCTTGGCCTTGTGGGTTGTTCCAGGAATTAGAATAAAGCAAAAGTTACCACACGTGACTCTGAGACTAGGCCACGAAAGGACCTGCGCTCCCCGCCAGCACACACATGCACACACGGCCCTCACTCTGCGCTCCGAGCAGCCCCGAGGAGAGGCCCAGGTGGAGGAACTGGGTCTCTCGGCCAACGGCACGGGAACAACCGTCCTGAACGTGCAAAGTGCATCCTGCAGCTCCAGCCACGTCTTCCAAGCCTCACACCCAGCCAGATGCTGCCTGCAGCCTCCACAGGAGTCTAGGCTGAATCACCCGGCTAAGAACTCCCCAAACTCCTGACTCACAGAAAGGATGGGATATCAGTACTTGTTGCTTCAAGCCATTAAGTTTCATGATTTTCTTTTGTATGAATAAGAAGTGCAAACTGAGTTCACCATCATATCAGTTTCCCAGGGCTACGAGTTACCATAAAGTTGATGCTGTGAGACAACACAAATGAGCTGAGTGTGGTGGTACACACCTATAATCCCAGTTGTCTGGAGGCCGAAGCAGGAGGATCTTGAGTTCAAGCCCAGCTCAGCAAAGTAGTGACGTAGCAAGGCCCTGTCTCAAAATTTTTACAAAAGGGCTGGGGATGTAGCTCAATGTGAAGGCCCTGGGTTCAGTAGCTGCTAACAAAACCAAACCGAAGAGAAACAAATGTATTCCCTCAGAGTTCTAGAAGCTAGATCCAAGCCAAGGTGTCGAGGGCCAGATCCCCTCGGAAGGTTCAGGGGAAGAATCTTTCCCTGCATCTTCCTGCTTCCTGTGCCTCCTGGCATTCCTCAGTGGGGTCAAGCCAACCCCTGCCTCTGTGTCCACGCATAGGTCTTTCCTGCATTCTTTGTGTCTCTGTGCCTTCTCCTCTTCCAAAGATGCCAGTCATTGGATGATCTCATCCCAAGGCTCTCACCTAATTACATCTGCGAAGACTTACTCACAGATGATGCTACCGTCAGGTTCCTGCTGGGCTTGAACACTGGGGTCGCAGATCACAGTGGAATGAAACTGGCAATCAACAGCAAAAGAAATCACAGCAATGACACAAACACAGAGACTGAACAATACACTTTCGAACTATCAGTAGGTTGTTGAAAAGATTGAGGGAAATTAAAAAATTCCTAGAATCAAATGATAATGGAAACACAATGTACTTGAATTTATGGGACATGATGAAAGCAGTTTTAAGAGAGAAATTATAGCGGTGAGTGCCTGCATTAGAAAAACAGAGCATTTTAAAATAACCTAATGATGCCTCTCAAAGTCCTAGGAAAACATGAACAAACCTAACCCCAGACCAGTAGAAGAAAATAAATAGTAAATATCTGGGCAGAAGAAATGGATAAATTTACAGCCTACCAACATAGAGCCAGAGGCTATTAAAAGCTTAATAACAACTAATGAGGCCGACTGTGTAATAAAAAGTTTCTGAACAAATAAAAGCCCACAACCAACTGGTTCACTGCTGAGTTTTATCAGACCTACAGAGAAGAACGAACACCAGTGTTCCTCACGCTGTTCTATGAAATAGCAGAGGAGGGAACACTTCCAAGCTCATTCTATGAAACCAGTGCCATTTTAATGCCAAAACGGGGTAAATAACACAAGAAAACAACAAACCAGTATGCATAATGTAAAAATGTGCAAAAATTCTAAATAAAATTCTTACAAATTGAATTCAACAACACATTAAAAAGATTATGCACCATGACCAAATTGGATGAAAAGATAGCTTAACATACACAAATCAATAAATGTATACACCAACTAAACAGACTCAGGGATTAAGAATCACATGATCATCTCAACAGATGCCCAAAATGTGACTGACAAAATAAACATGTAGGGAGTATCTTACCCCAACATGGTAAAAGCTATGTACATGCAACAAAGCCAGAGCCAACATCATTCTGAGTGGGGAGAACCAAAAGCATTTCTTCTGAAATCAGGACTGAGGCAAGGGTGTCCACTGTCTCCACTTTTGATTAGTAGAGTTCTTGAAATCTGAACCAGAGAAAATATGCAAGGGAAAAAAAATAAAAAGGATACAAATAGGAGAGGAAGAAGTCAAACAATCCCTGCTAACAGATGATATGATTCTTCAACCTTCAAAACTCTACCACCAGAAGACCTTTAGATCTGATCATCAAATTCAGCAAAGTAGCAGAGAATAGAACTAACATACAGAAATAGGTAGCTTCTCTATACACGAACGATGAACTGACTAAGAAATCAGGAAACCAGATCCATTCATAATAGCTCCCAAAACCTGAATACCTAGGAGTCAACCTAACCTAAGAGGTGAGAGACTTTTATAGTGAAAATTTCAGAACACTGAAAAAAGAAATTGAAGAAGACACCGGAAGATAGAAAGACCTCCTGTACTCAGAGGTCAGCAGAATTAATATTGTTAAAATTGCCACATTGCTGAAAACAGTTTACAGATTCAGTGAAGTCCTCAACAAAATTCCAATGACATTCTTCACAGAACTAGAAAAAACAATCCTAACATTCATATGGAAGCACATTTTGTGGCCCAGGATGGCCTAGCCAATACTAAGCGAAAAGAGCAAAGCTAGAGGCATCACAATATCATACCAGAGCTCAGATTATACTCCAAAGACATAGTAACAGAAGCAGCATGGCACAGAGATGAAGGGAACAGAACAGAGGGCACAGAAACGATCCCATATGACCACAGCCACCTGATTCTGGACAAAGGAGTCAAAAGCACATGCTGCAGAAAAGACAGCCTATTTAACAGATGGTACTGGGAAAGTTGAACATCCACTGGTAGAAGACTGAAACTAGATCCCTGGCCTTCACCCTCTACAAAAATCAATTCAAAATGGATCAAAGACCCAGCTATAAGACCTGAAACTTCTAAAAGGAAGCATAGGGGAAACAGTCAGAGCCTTAGGCACAGGAAAAGGCTCCCTGAATAAGACTCTGATATCACAGGAAATAACACCAAGAATCAACCAACAGACCAGGTCAAACTTAGAAGTTCCTGCACAACAAGGGAAATAGTGAAGACAGTGAAGAGGCAGCCTTCTGAATGGGAAACAATCATTGCCAGCTACTCTGTTGAGAGAGGATTAACATCTAGAATATATAAAGAATGCAAACACACACACACACACACACACACACACACACACACACACACGCTAAATAACCCAGCAAATGGGCAAATAAACCAAACCGATGCTTCTTAAAAGAAGGAATGCAAATGTCCAACAAGTGTGTGAAAAATGTTAAGCATCTTTAACCATCAGGAAAATGCAGATCAAAACTACATGAAGATCCCATCTCCCTGCAGCCAGAACGGCTGTCACCAAGAATACACATAATAATAAGAATGATGATAATAATAATAATAAATGTTGCAGAGGACAGGGGATAAAAAGAAAGCCTTCTACACTGCTGGAGGCAAAGTAAATCAGTACAGCCACCATGGAAATCAGTAGGAGGTTCTCCAAAAAAACTAAAAACAGAGATCGCATTCGATGCAGCGATACCACTCCCCCGTATAAGCCCAAAAATATTTTTAAAGCACACCATTGTGCTACACTCACACTCATTGTTTTCATGTTCATTTTTATTGCTGCACAAATCACAATAACTGAAACAGCCTATTAACAAATGAATGGATGAAGAAAATTATATATATAAATAATATATATTTCAAAAGAATACTATTCAGCCATAAAGAATGAAATTATATGATTTGTAGGAAAATATGTGGAACTTGTTGAGACGACAGACCCACTATTTTGTCTTTATGAAACATTCCTTGCTATGCATTTAGTTCGGCACCATGTTTTTTGCATATAATGTCTTTTCAAACTGTGATTTTTGAAAACTGACAGAACTTTCATACAAATAAAAACAATACCTCATCATTTGTCTCAACAAAAAAGCACTGTAGTCGCCTGTCTGGCTTTAGACGCACTCCCTTTATTCACTGATTTTCATTTTGCCGGAAGGATCTATTTTCTTTTGAGCTAATGCTGAAGCCATGCTGGAATTTTAAAAATTGTAAATAAGCAAGGATATTTCTAATATTAGTGATGAACAGAACACTATTGGATACATTTTTGTACTTTCCACACCACAGCTACTAAAATAGGGTTTCCATCAAAACCCCATTGATACTAAGATAAACCTACAGCGTGTCCTAGACACAAATGTTGTCACAGGGTGTCCTGACTAAAAGATAAAATGGTTCAATGCAGTTAATAACATAGGGTCCAGGCGATGCTAGTCTTTCCCGCAGACGACGGACTCAGACCTGAGGAAATCACCAGACTCCACTCAGCCTGCTCTGCTGTCACCCGAGGCTACCTGCTACAACTGCTGCTGTTTCCAAAGAAAGGAGGAGATGTAGGCGAGGTCCCGGCCCAGTACCAGCCGGCTGTGAGCGGCGCGTGCCTCCCGCCTTCCATAATTCAGCTCTATCGCTTCCCATCGGGAGTCAGGCTGAAGCTCTGTGGGACTCAATGGGCGTGTCAGGTGGCGGACTGGGCGAGCACAGCCGCTCCCTGCATGGCTGCTGAGGACACCCAGGCCCTGGTCTGGGAAGTGGCAGGGCTCTGCTGAGTTCCGTGCAGCTGAGGTCAGCGTGACCCCAGTTAAAACCCTTTCCCCGGAATTATGGCTTCTCACTGACCCGATGGGTTGCTTCCTGATTGCACCCGGTCCCAGTACCGGTTCGTTCCATCCTAGCCGTACTTAGGTCCTAACAGCCCTGGCTGGCTCCATCACGCCAGGTGTCCGGCAGTGTTTCACTAGATGCCTTCAAAGGTACCCAGCGAGGCTCCTCGGGGCTTTAGCTGCCTCTACGGCTGCTGGCTCTGGGGCCTCCATCTCATAGCACAGCCTCTCACCTCCGCTCCCTGCCGGGCACCGTGACCCCAGCCTCCCATCTCCTGCCCCGTGAGGCAGATGGAAACCACGCCCTTCCGTTCGCGGCAGCCTGGCCGCACCCCACCCTCCTTCCCGGCCCTCGCTGAGCAGTCGGTGACTCCTACCTCATCTGCTTGCGCTGCACATCAGTCCTCTCCTCAGCTCCTGGGCTTTGGGGCAGCCTGGGAGCCTGGGAGACCTCCTGCCTCTACCAGGCCTGTGTCCTCTGAGATGCATCTGGTGGAGCCTGTCTTCCCTCAAACTGCGTCGGCCCCACCTGCAGTGCTAGAGACATAGCAAGGAGCCAAACCCAGGCCCTGAATCCTCCCGCGGGTCTGAGGCAGCACAGACAAGGGCTTCTTCCTCTGAGGCCCTGAGCTCTGGAGAGAGGTCTTTGGAGTCTAAACATCTCCAGTAGCCGATGCAGTGAGGCCTGGTGGGATTCAGAATCCGGTACCCGGGTCCCTGCAGAACAAAAGTGGTTGGCAGACTGGGCTCTGGGCTCGGACGGACAGGGCTGCGTCCTGACTGCCGTGCACTGGCTGGATGTCTGGCTTGTTCATCACCTCGCCTGACAGTGGGGCTGCAGGCGGCACCAAGCCCAAGGTGTCTTTTGTGAGGGCTGAGAGGGAGCTGGCAGGCGAGGTCCTCCCTCCAGGCCCACACATAGCAGGCACTGACCACCTGGAGCTTTTGAGGTGGTTGTTAATATTGCTATTGCCAGACCCAAGCCTTACAGTGAGAAAACAGAATGACAAGCCTAGAGCGTCAAACGCTTGAGAACACTGGGCTGGAGGGGACAGTGCGATGGGGGTTTTGAGAACTGCCAGGGAAGTTCAGGGCCAGGACTGAGTGGAGGAAGGGAGGACAGAAGGGGACCGGGAGCCAACCCAGTCACTGGATCGGAGGGGCTTCCAAAGAGACTGGAAGACTCAAGACGAACCACGGAAGGGAGGAGGCATGGGCCCCTCCACCTGCCAGCAAGGGCTCCCAAGAAGGAGTCTGACTGGAGTAGAACAAGCCACATTGGTCAGCATGGACTTCCTCCTGCCGGAACAGGAAGTAGGGGGCCAGGACCAGCACCGTCCTCTCTGTGCCCATCAGCATTGTAATCGTCCAGCCTGGACACAGCATGGCTAGGTGGGAGGCAGCTTCTGGAGCTCAGATGAGGAGCAGGCAGGTGTCAGCCACTGTCCCCCACCAGGTTGCTGTGGGGCCCTGCAGCTTGTACCAGCCCAAAGGGGGTGGGGTAGTGGAAATTTCACCTGTGGCCCTCTGTCTAAGGCTGTGCCCAGAGGGTTGTTTGGTATTCACTTTCCAGAGGAGGAAGATCAGCACAGGTCTTCTCAGAATGCGGTGGGTTATAACTCTGCTAACTGGGGTTCAGCCCAGGCCCCAGCCAGAGGAAGGGACCATGTGACACACACTTCGCAGTCACTGCTGACCTCCTGGCAGCTGGGCTCCGTCTTCAGGTAAAACCACCAAGGACTGGTTTGACTTGAGGGAACCCAAGAATTGACCCTTCTCCCCAGAGAAATGCTGCTCAAATCAGAGGCTGGGAGCAATTCAGACCTCACCCAACAGGTGACAGCTCCAGAGCTGGCAAGGAGGAGGTGACGCCCAAGTCCCTTGGTGGGGTCACCGCAGGTGCATCCGTGAGGCTTCCTCCCCAGTGTCAGGAGGAACATCCACTGGGCAATCCTGGAACCTGCCTGGGGCCCTGGGAATTTCCATGTGTGACTGCTTCACCCCTGCCCTGGGATCATCCCAGAAGAGCAGGACAGGGGAAGGGCAGGAAGAGGAGGAGGGGAGCTTGAAGGGACCACACCTGTAGCCCTGGGGAGCACAGCTAAAGGAAAGGGAAGGGATGCCAGAGCCCCGCAGGCAGAGGCTGGGTCAGGCGGGGGCAGAGGCCTTGGCATCTTGACACCTGTCCCTGTGGGAGGTGAGCACTGTCCGCTGGCTGAAAGGATGGAATTCAGGCCTGCAGATGGGTCGGCAGCGATGGGCTCACGAAGGGGCACTGCTCAAGGGGACGTGGGGCCCCCAGCACCTGCCCAACACTGGCCTTCAGGCTGCAGTGGAGACTCCCGTGCAGAAAGACCCAGCTCCACGTGCCGAGGGCCAGGTCTCCTGCGGCCTCAGGACCCTGCCCTCTCTTCTTCTCTCTTGTTTGCTGTCCCCCCACCGTTCGCTTGGGTGACACAGTCAGGCTTGCAGAGATACCACTCATGGCACTGGGATTGCACCAGTGAGCTGAGCTGGCTGTGCAGACAGGGACAACTCCAGCTGCACATTCTGATAAAGTTGAAAACCCCAGCCTAAGCCAAGCCACAAGTCCATGGGTTCTCCTTTCTCCTGTGCTATACAAATCCTGCCCCGCTGTAATCTGGAGTAGTCCCTGATGTCCATCAGATGAGGGAAGCATTTGATGTCTATTTCAGTCACCTACGTATCCTTCTTTTGATGTCCACTACTAACAAAAACTGCCCCGGGGTGTAACTGGGTCACCTGCCTCTAAGCCGTCGTTTGTGTCCAGGGCTGGGGAGAGGCCCCACCAGCCTCCCCCTGGCATGGCCCGGAGCTGGATCTAATGATGCTTTATTAGGAACACTGCTACACAGGACCGGGGATTGGAGGACGGCTGCCTATGAGTCAGAAAGCACCCTGGGGAGGTGACTCCTTCCCTGCCTCAGAAGCCGTCTGCAGACAGGGGTGAGGTGGGGCAGGAGCAGGAAAAGGAGTTGAAACATTCTCGGGTGGTGATACACGCGCGTATAAAGGAGATTGCAAACTAGAGCTTGCTTTATGGTCCATGACTATTTAATTTCTGACTCAAATCCCCAGTCTGCGGGACTACAGGCAAAACTACCGCAGTCCTACCTGGGACCCCTTGGATCCCAGATCTTGTCCCGCACTGGGGAGGGAAGGGGTCACAATGATGTCTGTTCTCTGTCCTCCTGACTCGTGGCCCTCACCTGCACCTGTGCTGCACCTGTCTGGAGCATGACCCCTCCCTGGTGTCCTGCCCAGGTGGCTGCCAGGAGCCAGGGTCTCCTGTGTCCACTCCTGGGATCACAGCCTCATGCTGTCCTCTTCTGCCCAGCCTGCAGCGGTCTCTTGGGTCCGAGGAAAATCTCCCTCCATGCGTCTTCCGCTGTGAATGTTCTCAGGAGCTCAGGTCTTCCCAGCCTACGGACCAAGCCGCCACATCCAACTAGTATTTCACGTCTTTCCTAGACGGAGGCGTTAGTCTCACACAAAGAGAAGGCTCATCTCGGCTCCCAGTTTTAGCGGCTTCAGCCCAGGGGTGCTGGCCCTGCTGCCCGAGACTGTGGCATAACATTGCGAGGACTGTGTCACAGCCAAGAACAAAGAGAGGAAGGGGACACCGCGGTCACTGTCCCATCAGTGAGGACCTCCCTGCACCCGCCCCCTCACGCTCCCCCAGGAGACTGCGCTGGGGACCAAGCCTCAACCCCTGGGCCCGTGGGTGACCTCCCAGAGGCACATGGCAGCCGTGGAGATTTTGCCCCGTTTCTGTGGCCTTTAGACCCCCGTGGCTGGGACAAGGCCAGGGCGGGTCAAGGAAATGTGCGCAGCCGGGACCCCTGGGTGTCAGGCACATCGGGATAAGGCCAGGGGCTGGGGTTTTCTGGGGAAGGGGTGGCTCGGAGCAGTGGGTGCTGGCGTGGCCACTGCCCTGCATCCCTAAGCAGCCCCCAGTCAGAACCAGGGACCCCGCAGCACAGTAAACCTTGGCTCAGACCCCAACAGATCACTGGGTCCCACTGACCCTGCCTGGGGGCACCGCCACTGGCCACCCTGCCGTGGGACAAGACGCCGGCGAGGGTCCAGCTATCCCTAACCATCCCACCCACGAACGCCCTCATGCAAGCACCAAAACGCCCGAATGTTGAGGACAGCAACTGTGCGGAAGGAAGGCAGTGCTAATTAGATGAACTCCCGGTTCCTGCTCTAAAAGTGCGTCCAGAAGACAGAGCAGGCTGACGGGAGAGGGCCGGGGTACTTGTCTACTGAATCCAGTGCCACTCTCCTTGTCGTGGTCGGCTGGGAGGTGTCAGACGAGTGGGAACACTCCTGCCAGAAGAGAAACAGAGCAGCCTCGGAGCGTAGGCAGCAGCTCGCGCAAGGATGGAGGGGCTCTGCCCAGTCCTGTCCTTGCTGCGTCCTGACACAGGGACGCCATCAATAAAGGGGCTGTGAAGGAGGAAGTGGACATGCTGTTCAGTGCTCAGGAGTAAATGATACGCAGGGTGTGATTCCATTCATTGTTTAGAAAGGGATAAATGCCTTCCGATATATTTATTTTTTGTGTCTGTATAAACACAGAAAGTATCTGGATGACGGTGTGCCAGGCTGACTTCTGACGAAGGGACTGGGGAGCAGGGAGGGGATTTTTACATCAGAAAGAAAATCAGATGCTAGAAGGATGAGTGCTCGGTGCCTACGAAGTGATACAAGCCAGACGGACAACTTTACAGCAATGCAACCTCGCTCTTTCAAGATGCTGGGCGTACTCGCTTAGATTTGGAGGTGGACATGCCCAGGGGTGCCAGGAGCTGCCACCCTCACGGGAGTTATATTGCCATTTTCTTTGATCCTTTTTTGCATCTTCTAAGATGTCTACAGTGAGGACTTTTACTGTCAGCACATGTAGTGCATGTTTATTTAAAAAGAAAGCTGAAAGCAGGAACATTACCCAAACCCAGTTTTGCTAGTGTCAGGGCCTGTTCCTCACACCTGTGATTGAAGGGAAATTTGCCTGGGTCTGTGCCTGTAAACTGAGAAAGTGTTTTCCATGGCAGGTGAGGTCTCCTCCTTTGTCACCGATGCTCACTGGAATAGATGTGCATAATCAAGCCCCCCAGGCTTTCCCCCCTTAAGTGCTAGGTTCCCCTGAGCTCTGGCCGGGCGCTCTCAGGCCTTGGAAGCTGTGTCCCACCCGGTCTCCGGCCACAGCGGTATCTGACCCAAAGCTCCGCCTCCCACAGACAGAAGGCTGAGTTAGCTTCAGAACAAAAGCAAGCCAGTTGTATAGAAAAAGGCAAATGTCACAGGTTCTGATGGGATGCACAGGAAGGGGAAGCAGAGGCACGTGCCAGGTGTCAGTCTGGGCACAAAGTCAGGCGACACTGCGGAGAGGCCCTAGAATAAATGGGGTCTCTTTTGGTGTTATGTAACAGACAAACCAATTGGCATTTTATCCAAACAGGACTGAATTGCCATGCACTGAGAACCAGTCACAAGGGACAAACGATCCAACTCCTCTCCAGAGCTCTCCACGCCAGCAGACCGTGGAGCTAGTAAGGAAAACAGAGCTACCCTCCTGAGAGCTCAAGCCCATGACTGACCGGGGAGACCTACAGCACCCTCATTTGGGCAGACAGGCAGAGTCCACAAAGGCCAGAGAGTTGTGCCCTCTGAGCTTTTCCTAAAGATCCTTGCTTTTGAGTCTTGGGAGTAAGCAGCAGTGTGTCTAATACACCGATTTTCTTTGGTTTGGTAGTGAACCTACACTAATGTTGCAGAACAGGTGGGAAAGATTTCCATATTTTTATTTAATTAAGTAAAATAGAAATTTTAAGTAGAGTGAGATTTGTTGATATAGAACAAGACTGATCGAGCAACTTCACTAGCGAGAAGAAAAGAAAGCAAATCCAGAGCAAACATGTTTTCACAAGGATACGAATTATCAGAAAGAGTAACTGAAGTACTGCGAGTACCAATGAAAAGCCACAGTCCACTCACTTGTAGCAGTCACGCTATCCACTATTTCCAGTCAGTTCGGTTCTCCCCTTGCAGAGCGTGTGACAGGGTCGCATTTCGTGTTCTGTGCTGGTTGGGCGAGACCATAACTGATTCTGGCCAATGAACTGCAAGCAAAGTAGCAGCCACCCATTCCGGCCCACGTGTTTAGTTACTAGTGCTAGGCCCTCCTAGAGCTCTCTTCACTCTGCCATAGGCTTTGGGCTGGAAATGATCCCAACAGTGACACAGAGGGCGGAATTCCCATGGGCCGCCTGAGTGCAAAACAAGCGGCAAGATTTGGGATCGCGTATGCAGACGGCTCAGTGTGGCCTACCCTGACTAACGTGAAGGACACCCATGCCAGTAAATACGGAACAGCACGGTATGGCAGTGGCAGACAGCCACGGAATACAGTGCTGTTCCATTTAAACACAACTGCAGGCACCATGTCCAACCTGAATCAGCTTGCGTGTCTGTACAGAGTGTGCTGACAGACTAGCTGCCACGTGCGTGCCCACAAGGGAAGTAGTAACTCCTTCATGAACTAGACAGCCCTACGTCAAATATACCAAAAGTTAAAGACCCTGAAGCAATTGTACGGCTTCTTTTCAAATATATATATTTGAACTTTCTTATTTATAGTTTATCTTTTTCTTCTACTATAACTCTTCCTGCTTTCAGAATGTATGCCTGAAAACTTTTCAGATGTAGACTCTAAGTCTGAAGGGTTCCTTTCATGCTTTGCCTGTTTTAGCACAAGGCTCTCCTTTTCCTGCAGCTCTAAGAACAATTTCTGATAAGAGAGGGCATGGCAGGGCACACCTATAACCTCAGATATTCCAGAGGCTGAGGCAAGAGGGTGGCAGGTTGGAGGCCAGCCTGGGCTACTGAGACTCTGTTACATAAAAAGAGCTGAAGATGTAGGACAGGGGTACAGCACCCCTAGTTCAATCCTAGGTATCACCAAAAAAGCAGAGATAATCTTGTGTTATATATAAAAGAGAAATGAGGTAAAATTGTCATCTTCTTCTAGACAGTGTGGAAACTCCCCCAATTATATTTTAAAATATTTTAAGTCAGGCCGAGGATTTAGCTCAGTTGTTCTGCTGCCTTCCTCACAAGTCCAAGGTCCCGAGTTTGATCCCTGGTCTCCCCCACAAATTTAAGTCTATCATCTTGTGTTCACTGTAGTGTTTTACCTATATTTTGGTCTTCAAAATGTCTATAATAATTATGTATTACTAGCCCTGGGAAACAAAGTTAAATATTTAAAAAATTCTTGGGCTAGACCCAGAACTCTGTATTTCAAAAAGACTCATAGATAATTCCAGTTTATACTATATTTTGAGAACTACTCTTTTAAACCTGCTCTTCAAAATAAAGTTTTCCTTTTCTAAATTTCAATCAGCATGATCCAAAACCCCAAAGCTCAGAGTGGACCCTGCCCGGGACAGGAAACTTGGGGGCATCTTCAGGATAGGGGCGGGACCAGCCTCCTGCGGGCCGGGGAAGGGAGCCCTGGGGAGAAGCCACAGGCCAGCCTGGGACACAGAGGAGCACAGGCTGTGTGTGAGGCTCCCTGTCACCAGCTTCTAACAATGCCTTCATCATTTTAGGAAGGTTCGTGCTATTTCCGGGGTGTCTATTTTTATCTTTCTTTATGGAATGAGTTGATTTTTAATAAAAAAATTTCTTTCAGTCTATTTTAAAATGCACATGCTTTTTTTCTTTGTTGTGTTCATAAAGTGGCTAATATTAAAATTTTCCTACCACTGAATCATGTTTGCGTAGCTGGTATGAATCCTATTTTTAATATGTTGTTTGATTTAATTTGCTGCCCCCGAATTATCATCTTTATGAAGTGAGTTAGGCTTCTAGATTCCTTCTTTTGTTCTTGTCTTGGGCTTGGTAGCAAGACTATGGTACTGTGGCAGAATATGTTGGGAAGTTTTCCATATTTTTACTTGATCTAGTAAAGGAGAAATTTTAAGTAATATGGGAAATTTTAAATCCTTACAAATCTGGAGAATTTCCCAGAATGGCCCGGGCTTGGTGAACTTTTGTACAGATGTTAGAACGCCTGACCCATTTATCCTATGTCTATGGCTCCCTTAAGTTTCCCCACATACGTCCACCTGGCTGACTCCTAAAGTCAGGTGCCCTGTGACTTTCAAATTTGCTTTCATTTTTCTGTGACATTCTCTTCAATTTTGTCAGCCTGCACAGTATCATTCTGATGTTGTCTAACATCTCTCATTCCATCTTGGTTGGACTTCTCACAGTTTCTTCACTCTTGGAAAGAGAAAAGGGAAGAGAGGAAGGAGGGAAGGAAAAAGAGACGGAGAGGAGAAGAAAAAAGCATACCAGCATTCCATGTTTTTGCTTTTTCTATGATATCTATTATTTATTTACTTTGTGACGACTTTATTTGGTTTTAGTTATTACTTTTATTTACACTGAGCATGTTTTTCTAACATCTGGAAAGCTCGGTTCAACTATCTTTAAAATATCATATTTTCTAATAAATCTATTAAGGTTATAATTATTTCAGGGTGACACTGTTGCATCCCACAGATTCTTATATTTAGGCCCTGTCTTTCATTTTTAATTGGCCCACAAGTTCAGTTTGACTTTTTTTCTCTGTAAATCAAGTATTTTGGAAGGACTATTTCCATCCCGAATGAATGCATGGTTTTCTTGTGGGAATTAAACTCAGCTTCCTTTCATTTGTTGGTTACTAAATTTTCCTATAGATTTTTCCCAGAAAAAGTTAAGATTTGCTTTTAGCCCTAACATGAGCTGCCGTGCGTGCGTGTGTGTGTGTGTGTGTGTGTGTTTGTGTGTAGGGGTTCCACGGTTATTTAAAAGAATGTCCCTTTTTTCTGTTGGGATTTACAGACGGCTGGTATACTAAGCTTAATGACTGTTATCCAAACCCGAGGTCTTACCTTTTATTTGCCTACTGATATCTGACAAAGGCAAGTTAATCCCTGAGTTGAGTAGTGATTGCTGTCAAACAAACCACTCCAAGCCCAGTGGACAAAGCCACAAACCTTTCATCCCTCTGTGGTTGGTGCTGCAGCCTGGGCTGGGGGCCTGGCCCTGGTTATGGTGGCTGGGGTGGCTCTATGGCTCTGCTCCTGGGGGCCAGCAGGGGAGCTGTGGTCTCCTCTGGTCCCTGCTGCCCAACTGTGGTTAGTGGGTCGGGGGCCACCCACAGCCCGCAGGAGTCACACTGCCCTCGCCGGGCCCCTTGGTGAGCAGGAATCAAGAGCATGCAGCTGGGCCGAGAGCTGGCACTGTGCGGTTCTGTGGCCCACCTGAGCGTCTCCTCTCCTGAGGACCCAGACGGTGGGCTGAGGGCTGAGGGCTGCAGTGATCCCAGAAAGACTCGTCCCCGCCGTATCCCCATGGCTGTGGCTGTGGCTGTGGCTGTGGCCTCACCTGGAAAGTGTCTTTGCAGGTGTGATCGCATTTAGGGTTTCAACAGGAGGCCATCCTGGATCTAGGATGGGCCCTAAATCCAATGACCAGCTGTCCTCCAAGGGCCAGCACAGTAAGAGACAGAAACGGCAGCGGAAATCTGAGTGGTGCACCAGCAACTTGACTCCAGGAGCTGCCAGCAGCCCCGAAGATACGGACCAGCCGCTTCCCCCCTCTCTAAAGGAACCAGCTCTGCCGGAGCCTTGGTTTTGGGCCTCTGCCCCAGAACCGTGACACAGTAAGTCACCGCTGTGTGGAGCTGCCCTATCGGTGGCTTCTTAGTCCATTTGGTCCCGTAGACCTGGCGGTCATAGCGAGGGAAATTTATTCCTCACAGCTCTGTGGGGAAGCCCGAGCCCGAGCCCCAGCCTGGTCTGGTTCTAGGGAGGTCCTACCTGGGCACACTGCCTGCTCTCACACCATCCTCACGTGGCTCAGGGCACCACTGTGGTTCTCGATGGACCCCCACATGCGCCCCAGGCCTTGCTGACACATCGTCAGAAATCCCAGAAATCCCCTCGGCTTGCAGGCGGTTCCTCTCCGCACATGTGCTGGGACCTGACCTGGACCTCGGCTGGGGCAGTGAGGAACGGTGGGGCGGGACTTGAGGAACATCTGTGGCTTTGCGGGGCTCCGCTCAAGTGAGGTCAAGCTGGGCCTGGGCAAGGGTGGGTAATTCTCCTGGAGGAGGCTATTTCTGCCAACCAGAGAGTTTAGGAGAATCTGGGTGACAGGACATCTGCAAGTCCCAAGGAAAAGTGCCTTAGCAGGAGGGAGGACAGCCAGTGGGTTGTCAGGGAGCAGCACACAGGACAGGGAGCTACTGGAACACGACCGAGAGGCAGCTGTGAATCCAGGGCAGGGGAGCTGCTGATGGGCAGTGGGCAGAGGGCCCACATCCCTTCCTCCCCTCCTCCCCGCTGTGTCCAGAGAGAGGACAGCTGGGCGAGCTGGTGCCCGAGGTCACAGCGGGAGAGAGGGGCAAGGGTGGGGAGGATGCAGCTGGCCTGAGCTGGGGCTCCCTATTCCTACGGAAGCCGGGGTAGGAGGGGCCCAGGACCCAAGGGCGGAGGGGCAGGGTGGAGCGGCTGCCTCAGCTGTGCGGTGTGGTGAGACTGTGGGCACGGTATGGCTGTCTTGGGCTTCTCTGTACCTTCCAACCTCTGAAGGAGCAGAGCGCCCTCAGACTTCCTACCCAGAATCCAGCTGCTGCTCACTGTCACAGTCTTTGCCAGCAGGCAGGGACAGCACTCACAGCCAGGGGGCAGCAGGCCAGGCGGGCGGAGCATCTCCTCCGCCCATAGTGGACAGCAAGGGCCCCACAGCCATGGAAGAAATCAAAAGAGTTCTTCTCTTTGTCCTTAGTTTTTAACTTTTTACTTTGAAATAATCATGGACTCAGAAAAAGTAAAACAAATACAAGCGTGTAAATGAAAATGTGTTTCCCAGCCAACTGGCAAGAAACAAAACAGAACCACAGCAAGACCAAGTATTAGTAATCTCTAATGCTGGCCAGGGCGGAGGAGTTCTCTGGGTACACTTGGGCTGTGCCTGTGTAGTGGACGCTCATGCACACTTTGGCCTGGTCCTTGCAGATATCGACAGCCACTTGCACTCCTGCACACTAGCCTGGCTGTCCACTGGTAGGGAAAAACACATTGGGAAGTGAGATTCCACTCAACCATTAAAGAAAGATGAGGACAACGTATGATTAACAACATAGGAAGTTTCCCCCAAAATGTGGGTAACTGGAAAAAAAAAAAAAAAGGTTAAAAAGCAGCAGTATGGCATGATTCAATTACTACTGAAACAAACACAAACCAGGTTGTTTGTGCTTCTTTAGCTGCACTAATGTCAAAGGAGAGAAATGAGATCAGAGGATAAGAGAATCAGTGTGAAATTTCATTTGCCGGTATTGTTTCATTATTTTGCCATGAGAATATATTCAGGTATCATCAGTGTGCTAGTTGGTTTTCCATCACTGCGATGAAATTCCCAAGATAATCAAGTTATAAAGAGGAAAGGTTTCTTCGGCTCACGGTGCTGGGAATTTCAGTCCACTCGTGGGCGGCTCCATGGGGCCGGGCAAGGCAGCGTGTCAGCGGGGTGCCGGGTGGTGTGACTGCTCACACCTCTCCCGGGTCGGCGCAGTGCTATCCAAGGTGCAGACAACAGTGCCGGGCCTATCTGAGTCCGCTTTTGAGAATGAAAATGGCATTGAGAATGGCAGGGTATGAGCTGCATGATGAAGCTGTCTCCTCTTTGTACCCTGTAAAGCTGTTTAACACAAAACTGGACTCCTACTCTGTTTACTCAAGGCTCAGCCTTTCTTTTTTTTTTTTTTTTTTTTTTGG
>NW_022900924.1:57730483-57739631 GCF_012274545.1 Fukomys damarensis
CCCAGCCATTCTCCTCATTTTGTCATTTTCGTTTTCCTCTGGTCTGTCCCATGGTCCTGACGTGATTATTTTTAAACACTTTCATCCAGTTTGCAGATGTGTGGGAAGAAGATCTGCTGACCTTTGAACCTTGTCATTGCTGGAACTCAATCATTTAATTTTTACTGGAGTTTGACTTTTTCTGAGCCAATCTTTTCATTTTCACAGTCTGCACACATTTTCTAAGGCTACCATACGATGTCCCAACAAACCGGGAGACCTGAAACAACCAAAATGTGTTTTCTCGGGATCAGGACGGCTGGAGTCCGGGTCAGGTGAGGCAGGGCTTCCTCTCCTGCTCCCCGAAGCTCTGGGTGTCCCCTGTGTCCCCCTCAGCGGGCAGCGGCGGCCCTGGCTGACCCGGACCCTGCAGCCCTCCTACCGCACGTCTCCCTCTGCCTCCGCCCCTCTCCTCTCAGACACCACCCTGCTGGGCTCACACCTCCCCGTACCCCCCACCCCGTGACCTGAACAGATTCTGATTTTACCCATGGAGACTCTGTACCCCATCAGGTTGCAGCACAGCACCCCGGGTTAGGAATCCCACGTCTTTCTGGAGGACATAAGCCGACCTGTAACAGAATCGAACCCTCAAACCCTTTCTCTGTTTAGCTTCTGCCTAAGAGAGATCTTCTTTATTCTGAGTTTAAGAACCAATATTTCATGTTTCTTTGCATCTAAATTTTCAGACCACCCCGTGATGTTTTGGTGTAAGGACTGAGGTGCGCGCTCAACTCTGCCTTCCTCTTTCTCAGGCAGCTGTTCTAAGACCGCTTCTGAGCCGCCCGCCCCTTTACCCTTTCTCTGTTTAGCTTCTGCCTAAGAGAGATCTTCTTTATTCTGAGTTTAAGAACCAATATTTCATGTTTCTTTGCATCTAAATTTTCAGACCACCCCGTGATGTTTTGGTGTAAGGACTGAGGTGCGCGCTCAACTCTGCCTTCCTCTTTCTCAGGCAGCTGTTCTAAGACCGCTTCTGAGCCGCCCGCCCCTTTCCCTCCCGCTGAAGCCGCATCCAAGCCGGAATCAGGGGCTGCGGGCCAGGACGCGGGACCCGCGCTGCCCCTGCCAATGCAGGCCGATGGCAGAGGTGTGAGCACAAGTGGGAGCCACCGCAGTGCGCAGGACGCGCTCACGTCTCCTCTTCACCTTCCGCGCACACAGCCCAGCACGCATGCAGCCTCCCCGGGGCCGAAGCCAGACCGGAGGCGCAGACCTGTGGTCCTCGGTGAGCTCGAACCACCACGTCCCGCTCTGAGCCTGCGCTTCACCTCGCGCTCACGCGTGCTGACCCCGCGTGGGCCTCACAAATGACCCGCAGGTCACGCACATGCCGAGGTCACATGGAGGACTCCTGTGCCCTACTGCTTCCGGCCCAGCACTGGCTGTATTTCTCTCTCCCGCTTCGCCTTTTCTAAAGAGCTGCAGCTGAGCCACGCAGGCTGCAGCCCTCTCAGGTCGGCCTCTTTTCCTCAGCTCTAGATGCGTTTCCACTTCCGACTCTTCCGTCCCGTGGCTTCTTTTCTCGAAGCCCCCACCCCGCTGCCTGGTGCGTCTAGAGTGCCCAGCCACTCGCCTACCTGGGGACGCGGCTGCTGTTGGGGGCTTTTAGCCAGGTCCATGTTGAGCAGAGAGCTCAGCAGAATGATTTTAAACATTTTGAGTTTGGTTACAAAGGAAGTTCTGGTAAAGTTGCAGCCTGCAAAGATAAAATTTGGTTGCCAAGAAGATTAACATTAAAAAGCCAAGTGCTTTGGAAAAGGACAACAGAAAAAATAGCCTGAGGGCATCCCAGGAAGCAGCAGGGCTCCATCCATTCGCAGACTCAAAATTGCAAAAGTGAAGGACTGCGCTTTGCAGAGAGGGCCCCAGAGCACGTTTCAGGATGGTGGGGGCCTGGGTAAGTTGTTCCTCTAGATTTAGTTCATAGGCACTCGAGCCCTACAGCCAAGAGAGAGGAAAACCCGGCCGCTGCTCCAGCTGGCAGCAGACCTTGGCGTCATCCACGTGGCACTGGTTTTAGGCGCATGCAGAATGCAAGAGTTGTGAGGTCAGGGAGGCTCCCACCCAGATTTCAGAAGAAGGCCTGGGAGGCCGGGCAGGGTGCCCTGGAGGGCAGTGTGTGAGGCAATGAGTGTGAAGCCTACGGTTCAGACCCTGGAAGTCTGGAGAAGCCAGAAGCATGGGATGTTTCCAGAAAGCTTCAAGGAAGGAGCAGAGCCTATCCAACAGAGAAGCTGTGGGAGCCGCAGGGGTAGAGCCACCGGAATCCCTGGGAGATCACAACTTGCCACACAGTCTCCAGGATGCTGAAAGTGGAACTGGGAATTTTATGTTTGTCCTGCTAGATTTTGGATTTGCTTTGTCCTGATTCTTTTGTATCCCCCTGTTCATAACTTTTGGAAGGAAAACGTGTATCTTGTGCCATTGAATGTTGGAAGTGTTTAACTTTCTTTTCGTTTGTACAGCTAAGAATTTCTCTTAAATCTCAGAGGGGACTTTGGATTTGGAATTTTCAGCAATGCTGGAATTGTTAGGACTTTGGCAACTCTTGGAGATGGACTAAATGCATTTTGCATAAAGGGATGTGCATGAGTCTTCGGGGGCCGGGGGCCGAATGTTATGGCTTGTGTTTAGATGCCTGACCCCAAAGCCTCATGAGGTCTTACACGGGGCTTTTTCAAAGTTGGCTGGATCTAGAGTATGTGATTGATCAATGCTGCAAAGCTAGGCCTGAGGGCAGGATTAAGGATATGATGCTACCCACCCTAAGTAGTCTGAATAAAATAAAAGGGGCAGAAAGATGCTGTTAAGGTCCCTTGTTTGTTTTGTTTCAGTGTGGGTGCCACTCTGCCTTAGAGCCAGATGATTATGGACTGAAACCTCTACAAACTATAAGCTAAATAACCTTTTTCCCTTTAGCTTTGGGTGTCAGGTATTTTGTCTCAGCAATGAGAGAAAAGTTACTAACACAGCTTTGCATCTAGATGTCTCCCCAACCCCCCAAAGCCCTAAGGGGTGCTTTTCAGAGGTGGCTGGATCTAGGGTATATGGTGCTGGGATCAAGGGTGTGTGGTAACTGAATTTGACCACTGATTGGTTTGGCATAGTTCTGGCTAGGATTAAGGGTGTGAGGGCTACACTCGCCATAGGGGAGGTGGCCTGCCTAAAATTCAAGGCACAGAAAGAGAGCTCATGTGTTTCTGCCTGCCTGCCTACCACAGACTGTTTCTCCTCTGCAACACCCCTTGGCCATGCCACCCTGCCTTGGAACCAGCCGACTATGGGCTGAAGCCTCTACAAACTGTGAGTCAAATAAAACTCTCCTCCTTCAACTTTGTGTGTTGAGTATTTTTTCTCAGCAATGAGAGAAAAATAAGACTCGTGCCATTTCATCCCGAAATTCTTGATTATGCATCTCCAAAAAGTTAGAACATTTCCCTACATAAGCAAAGTATTATGATCACAGTTAATAAAATTAATAACAAATCCTCTATATTGGCTAACATTCTTTCCATATATCCCCCCAAATAATTCTTGTTCTGTTTGGGGGAAAAAAAACCAAGTCATGGTCCACACATTGCTTTTATTTTATGTCTTTGAAATCTCTTTTCACCAGAAGAGCCTCCCTCTTCCCCTTCTTATTCTTTCATGACACGAGACATTGGATCAGGTGCCCATCTTCTGAGACTAGAGGTTCGCTCTAAATCTAGGTGATGCTAAAATCGTAAGTCCATTTTAAATCACTTTTAGAAGCAATATCAAAAATATGAGAAAGATAAACGATATTAATATCTTTAAAATTCTAAGTCATAAAATTATTCTTGGGGGGAACTTCTGTCCACAGAGACTTTAAGCACTTTTGTGTTTAAGAAAAGTTAGAAACACTCAACATGAACGATGGTCACTCCGGTTCATCCCTTCTTTTATTCAATAAATTCTCACGTAGTTCTCAGTCTGTTGGACACTGGGCTCCATACCAGGAACAGAAACACTCATGGGGAGAACCTGCGGGGACACGGACGCCACCCTTCCGGCCCCGTGAGGGCAGCGGGGTGACTTTGTGTCTCTCCCGATCTCAGTGATGTTCCCCCCATGGGTCCAGCTCTGGAATCGCTTTCCAAGCCGTGCGGCATTAATTCCTGATAGAGCCTCGGTGTGGCCTTATAAAAGGTAAACAAGACGGTCCTCCAGCGGCGCAGATTGACCGGCTGCAGCCCCGAAGTGCTGAAGAGACCCGAGATGGAGAAGATGGTGTTTGCTCAGCGGGAGAATCGCAGCCATCAAGTTTTATTGCCTGGGAGAGGATGTGTGGGGAAATCGAGCAGAGTTTATTTATGCGTAAAGAGCACCGGTATTAATGAGGCCTCCCCGCTATCGCGGAGCCTAAAATGATGTCCCAGTGGTGATTTGCTTGGGGTCAATAGGAGGCCGCATTTGTCCCGCTACCGGTCCTCGTGGAGCTGGCGCCCAAGACCAGGTGTGTGGGCGGGAGCAGGTGTGGGACAGACCTGTGTCCACGCTGCTGATCCTGCGCCACACAACTGCTCACCACCTGGATCTCAGCACAGGCGGAGCCCATCCACTTAGGTTCAGGTGCTTTTAACATTCACTCAAGGAGCTACTCTTCTAAGGGATTTTACATAAAACTTTAAACCGCTTCCCCCTTTCCTGAAGAACCAGCGATTGAACCCAGGGCCTTCACTCTAAGCCTCATCTGCAGCCCTTTTTCGCTTTTTTTAGTTTAAGAAGGCTCTCGCCACGTCCCTAAATGGTCTAGGCTGAGCTTCAACTTGCCATCTTCCTGCCTCAGCCTCCCAGAGTGCTGGGATGTAGGTATGTACCATAGCACCTGGTTTAAACCAGTCTTTATAACTGAGTCAGACCCACAGGCGAATTCAGGACACTTTAGTCCATTCCTCTGTGTTTAGGCTGTGCTGGGGCTACGTCAGCTCAGAAAGAGAAGACTATCTTCTCAAAAACTAAGGCCCTGAGAGCAGGTTTCCATTTCTGCTAGTGATCCGCGTAGTGGCTTGGGGAGCTCCCTCCCTCTATCTCCTCAGGCTGCAGCTGAAATTTCGTCTCTTCGCTTTTGACCCTGCCAGGATGAGGTGCCCAGCAGTCCCGGGGCCCTGCACCCTCGCCTCATACTGGGCCCTTGTTACCTCCTTCTCCACTCGTTTGTCTGGCCAGCTCCTACCGACTGAGTCCCCAGATCTCCTGCTTGCTCTGCATGGGGGCTGTGGGAGAACCTCGGGGACAGAGAGCTGGGCACAGAGGCCGCGGCACCTCGTTCCATGTGCTCCCCAGTGTACGCAGTTTACGGCACCTACTTGTGCCTCACTGAACTTGTCTGTAAAATCCCTCTTAGCTCTCAGTTCTGCTTCTGTCAGACCCGGCCCAGTGGCGCCAGCCTTGCACAGCTGCCCGTGCTGGTACTGCAGGATGGGCACCTGCGCCGGCCCCACTCCACAAACAGCTTGGGTTCCTGCCATCCCGGGACCTCTCTGTGCCCCACTGTGGTTTGTCCGTGTCGTGTGGGGACCTGTGCGTGGGGAGCAGACCAGCTCACGGGGACGCTCATGGGAAGACAGGATGGAACTGAGAGAGGTCATCCTGGCTCAAATAAGCTTGCACCCCAGGGTACTCACTGGCCTCCACGGAAGGGACCGCCAGCTTCATGTCTCCTTCAGGCACAGGTGGATCCAGGTGTCAGAGGACGCTGTCCCACCTCGGTCTCCCTCTCCCACCTCTCAGCCCTCTGCCCTGGATGCGTTCTTAGGCCAGCTCTTGCCTTTCATTGGAGAGACAATTACAAACGTCGCCACAGACCCTACTGAAGGCTAAGCTCGGGCCAAGTGCTGGCTTGCAGACCTGCCGCCACTGCTGTTCAGGGAGAATGGGCTCTGCACACACCAGGACTAAAGGGGTGGCAGGGGGCAGGGGCTCAGGGCTGGTTCTCCCTGCGCAGAGAGCAGGACGCACGCTGGGCGGCTGTCCCAGACCACTGGAAAGAGGGAGAGGAAGAACCGGCCTCCACGAAGGAAGACTGGTCCGGGAAGGCCCTGTCCCACCTGTGGCCACCTGCCTGGAGGGTCACCAAGATTGCTGCACTGTCCAGAGCCTCCGTGGTTTTCCTCCCCCGGGGGACAGCAATTCAGTGCAAAGACCGCGTCCAATTCCCAGTACCGTGGGCGCGCGCAAACACACACACATGTGCACACATGCAAACCCCTTCCCTCCTCTCAGGAGATGGCCACACCACTTGCTGGGCTGACAGGACAGCTTCTCTGCCTGGTGCAGGCGTCATCAAGCCAATACAAGGACAAGGCCTGGTGAGGAGGCTTATCTGTGAGGTGACTCTAGGAGGAAGGAAACTGAGGCAGGGGGTTGGCCTCCACCCCCAGGGAGAAGCCGAGGAAGCTGGCATCTCGGGAACTGGAGTCCAGCAGGCGGCGAGGACCAGGGCCTACACGATGAGTGCAGGGCAGCCCTGTCCCTGGGAGCAGCCCCGGCCCAGGGTGAGGCCCTGGTGCAGGCGCCATGAATGGGCCTCTCTCCCCACCTGTCCGCAGAAGACTTCCTGCCTTCCTCCCCTGGTTTGCTGTGGGCCCCGCCAAGCCTTCCTCTCTGTGTCCCGGACGCCAGCCCGGAGGATTTAAGGCCCCAGGCATCTCCTCCTTTGGCTAGGGCAGGGCCAGGCATGGGAAGCTGGAAAGCCCAGCTGGCTTTGTTGTTTCTGCCTTTTCTTCACCCCTCTGCTCGGGCGGAAGCACACATTCCAAAGAGCCTCAAGTTCTGAGTGAGCTGTGACAACCAGAGACTTCCACTTATCTTTAATGTATGGAACGGTCAGGGCGTCGCGAGAGTTCCACTCGCGCCCCTCCTGCCCCGCCTGGGCGCTGCTCCCAGACACAGGGCCGACAATCTGCATCTGCCTCCTTCGAGGACCGGACCCGCACGGCCTGCTGTCCCTGTGTCGAGAACACTTGCCTCGGACATTCTGCTCAGTGTTACATTGGGATCAGTTTTCATGGGAGCGGCCAAAGATCGAGGTGCGCATGATGTTGGGGTTTCGGGCTGGGCGGGGCCTGCCATGTGCGGAACACGACTTCTGGGGGACAGGAGCATTTGCTCTCACCAAGCAGTTCTGTGTCTCTCTCCACAGCCACACTTCATGGGCACGAGGGTGCCTGCCTGTGGGATGCTCTGCTCGTCTGGGAGCGCGGAAGGAGAGACCGAACCCGATTCCGGGACGGGGAGGGGACGCGGTGCCGCACTGCTCAGGGTGCCCAGCACCCCGGCTTCAACGCCTAGCGCCGCCCCTGATTCCTTCAGTCACCTGTGTAATGCTCGGTGCTTTGAAATCTCTCCGATCTGAAGCACTCGGTTACTGATGGCTGAGAAAATATGGGAGGGAGCACAATCAGTTCTCCAATCACGAACACGCACTGCACCGGCAGGGTCTCGGCTTTGCTGCAGGCCTCCCTGCATGCACAGTGCCGAAGTGCGCCGTGACCGTCACTCGCCTCAACGCCCGGTCGCAGCGCAGCCTTCCTGGGGCGTGCGAGGTGTCCTGACAGTTCACACGCACAGTGCCAGTCATGGGCACGGGCGGTGCTGAGGCGACGATGTCGCTGGTGGGACCGGCGTTGGTGTGAGTGGCCAAGGCTGAAACTGCGCGTCCTCCGCAGCTGAAGCACAGCTGTGACCGCCACGGACTGCGGCATGCACTGGTTTCAGCGATGCTGAAAGGCGAGAAAAATGTACCTCTCAGAATGGCTGGAATGGGCGCGCACACGCGGGCGACGCAAACCGCACCGAGAGGACGTTGTCTGCTCACAAAGGCCTTCTTGTCGCTGTTCCCATCCGACAGCCTCACGCACACTCCAGTGCTGCGCTGCTGTTGGCTTGGGCTGGCCTGGTTTTGTGCGCTGGACGCCAGCGTGAGCACACTTCTCATGAAAGGGGAACACGGACGCCGGCGCGGGCCCCTGCAGGAGCGCTTCCTCTCTCTGCCCCCTCCAGCAGGTGAGGACGAGCCCTGGGCGGCCCGGACTGCGCAGCAGGCTGACCATAGTCAGACTTCACTGGCCCAGGCCCAAGGGCGCAGGGAAGGCACAGCTCTTGGACCCGGGAGGCAAAGCCGAGAGGCCTCCCAGGCTCCGTGCTGCGCCCTGTGGCAGAGGCGTGGCACAGCGTCGCGCTGCCCACCTCCCCAGCCCTGGACCCATGGGCTTCCCTCGGGCACTGTAATGCTGGCTTTAGGCGTCACCTTCTGTAGTCATTTCCTTGAAATCACCCTCAGAGGCAGCATCTCTTCTTCATTTTGTCCTTTCCAGATTTTTACTGTCCAGCAGTCGGGAGATCCCAGAGAGCGAGAAGCCTGTCCGGTGGTCACTGACCAGTGGCCCGTGCGATGTTTGGCCACACATGGGACTCCATGTGCCGACCTCAGCCTCCAGCTACAGGGCAGGGCCACGCAAGCTCCTCTGCGGATTGACGTGAGGCCACACAGGCAGTGCCACAGGCCGGGGAGAGAGGGACGCAGGCCTGAGAGTGAGGACCCAAGGAACCATGCTCCTCCTCAGGGCCCTGCGCCCCTCCAGTCCCTGCCACCTCAGTCACCTTGGAGGTGCCGGGTGAGAAGGGCGGGTCAGGCTGGTCATACCACATGGTCACCCCAGCCCAGCCCAGAGTCCCACCCCAAGGGACCCCTCAGGACGATGGAGAGGATGCCCGATCACGGCCCTGGGTCACCTGCCCGGCTCCCTGGGAGGAGGGCAGCCGCTGAGGCAGGAGGGTGCACGTGTAAACACAGACAGAGGCCCCCAGCCCTCCGGGACTCCAGACAAGCATGAGCCAGCAGACAAGCATGAGCCAGGCGCCCACTGGCCTGCACTGCACTTCTGACCCCATGCATGACCGTCCTCCAAGCCCCGTGTGGTCCACACCTCCCTCCCGACATGGGTGGGCTGTCAGGGCCCTGGGCTGTTTCCCAGTCCACACCCCTATCCACCCCCCACCCCGTAGGCCCCCAAACCTCAGGATCTTAGAGACCCAGCACCGCCCCCCCCCCCCCCGGCCCGCGCTCCCACCCCCCCGTGGG
>NW_022900924.1:57739909-57748781 GCF_012274545.1 Fukomys damarensis
CCGCCCCCCCCCCGGGGCCTGAGCTCCCACCAGTTGTGTGCCTCTGTTTCTGCTTTCAGAAGTCCTAACCTGTGCTCTCCGCCCAGCCCTGGCTCAGTTCTCTGCTCAGGATACAGAGAGCTGGAAGCAACTCCCTGCTCAAACTTGTCTGGCCCAGATCTCAGGTGCGGAGAGGACAGGGCAGGGGCCCTGGTGTGAGGCCAGCTTTGAGGGTGATAGCAGCAAATGAAAGACAGCAGGAGGGAAGGGAGGCAGAGAGGCTCAGTTCGGAGGCTCCACTGAGAGCCTGTTGAGCACCCGGGGACCTGGACGGTAGGAACCAAGAGGCAGTGACTTCACTCGGACCTGGCCAACAGGCTCACAGCCACGCAGACGTGAAAGTGAGCAGCAGCCAGGATTCCCACCATCACAGCCTCAGAGCTGGACACTGACCACAGGACACAGGAGCTGCCCCAGGGAAGAGCCGAGCTGAGCCTCTGCCTGGGCGGCAGGGTTCTCGCCACACAGACGTCCGGACCTTGCTGACAAGCCCTCAGTGGAGTGTCCGAGAGGTAGCTGCCCTACGGGGGGATACCAACTGCAGCGGTGCACACCTGTACTCAGCCTGGGAGGCTGAGGCAGGAGGATCTCAAGTTCCAGCACAGCCAGGGCAGGATAACAAGACTCTATCTCAAAGTAAAAAATAAAAAAGGATTGGGGATTTAGCTCCGTGCAAAGGCTCTAAGTTTAATCCCCAGAACCAAAAGAAGAACTCGAAGATGGGCAAAGATAAAGGGATTAATGCTCACTGAGGCCTGGTTGATGTGCACTGCCCCGCTTCCCAGATTTCCCATTCTTTTTTCCTTTTCGTGCTGGTTTACAACCCATCTGTCTGCTGTGGATGAGATCCCTCTCCCGATGCAGAAGCATAACCAGGCTGGATTCCGGGACAGCCCCGTGCCTCAGCCCAGCAGCCGGAAGTCTCTCTCTGCCCTGCACCCCGGCTCTCACCGGGACCCGTGGGGACTGCCGTGTCCTGGTGAGGAGCAGAGGAGGTGGCAGAAAGCTTCGCAGCCACACTCACGCTGAAGCTGTGCGTACGTGTGTGCATGCACACGCGTGTGTCTGCGTGTGTGTGTGACAGGAGGCCAAGTGTTACTTGCACTTCTCAGTGTGGGTGTCCCCACAAGCCCAGGTGGGCTCGTCCACTGAACCCAGCCCTGAATCCATATCCCAGGGTCCAGAGCAGAGCCCTGGTGCTGTCTGCCGAGCAGGCGTGGTCAGTCAGCCCTGCCCGGGTGCCCTGGCTCTGGGGGTCGCGTCCGTTGGCTTTTTGCTATGACTGACTGGGCTGTGCAAGTCCCTGGCCGGATCTACATAGCCGCCCCCACCAGGAACCGCAGGTGCCGGTGTGGGGAGCCCAGGCCCCCGCCTCGAGGTCCTGCGACACCAGGAGGGGCCTCAGGCCACGCCCCTCCCCACCTTCCCCTCTCCGGCTCCCCTGGACGCCTCCTGTCACCTCCCCAGCCCATCAGATGCAGCGCCTGCCGCCACAGATTCCAAGGCAGGTCTCAGGTGAAGCCCAGCCCTCCCTGGTGATTCTGAAGGTATCAAACTGGGAGATGCCACATCAGGAATGAGTGGCGCACACCTGTAATCCCAGCACTCCAGGGGCTGAGGGGCAAGTTCAAACCCAGCCTGGGAAGCTTGGTGACTTAGTGAAATCCTATCTCAGAAACCACGACGGGCTGGGGATGCAGCTCAGTATGGAAGCCCTGGACGCTGACCACTGCTGAAAATTCAGCCCTGATCATTTGGGTTTTCCCAAGAGTAGCCCGGAGTTAAGGACCTGAGAGGAAGTGGTTATTTGGGCTGCAACCCCAGGAAACCTGGGTATGGAAGTGAGGACAGGAAACGGGGCTGGGAGGCCAAGCACCAGTGCGGACTGAGCTGTGCCCACCATGGGCCCTGGTGCCGAGCTGTGCTGGGGACCCCACGGGCCAAGGCACACAGGCTGCAGGGTGAGCCCAGGGGCAGCAGGGTGTCAGACCCAGTCTGCCTGCATCACTGGAGAGAGCGGCCCCTGGGAACCGCCGTTCCCCAGCTCTGAAACCCACATCCGTGAGCCCAGCAGCGAGCAGAGTCCCAGGCCAGGGCAGGCGCCGGCCTGCACAGCAGAGGTGCACAGGGCACCACGCACGCCTCCTCAACACCTGCACACCCTCTCGCAGCCCACGCGTGCAGCCTGGCTCTTCCCATCGCAGCAAGGAAGCAAGCGCACACGAGCAGAGGAGAAAGAAGCAACTGCGCCCGGGAGACCTCAGCAGAGTCTCTAGATGCTTCTTCTGGGCCCATCTGCATCTTCCCGAGGAAGGCAGATGGCGTGGGAAGTTCCAGGCTGGGCTGTGAACACCCCCAGCTCTTGGCTCTGGATTTTCTCGGCTGGGGCGAAGCACATGCGTGTGCCTTTAGCAGCCTGGCACCGCCTGCAGCAATCAGGTTGCCAAGATGGAGCTACGCCTTCCTCATGCCCTCTGCACCCATCCTCTTTAATACTGACACCTGGTATGCAAGGGCGGGTCACGCAGGGCCCAGAATAAACCTCTGCCACTCAACACTTTTAGTGGACTGGAGCTTTCAGTGTTGCTTCCTCTGCTCCTACCTCAGTGGGCTCCCGTCCGCAGACAGGTGAGTGCCTCCACTCTCGGGGTCTCATGCTGACATCGGTCTCTGCCTTAAGATACTTAGTGTCTGAGTCACTTTCTTGTCACTGTGACAAAACCCTTAAAGGAAGAACGTTTGTTTTGGCTCATGGCTGTAGAGGATTCAATCCATGATCAGCTCCAAGGTAGGAAAGCACAGTAGGAGGCTGGGAGGAGGACAGCTGCTCACTTCATGGGGACCAGGAAGCAGACAGCGGGGGGACCAGCAGGAGGGAGACACGCCCTGACCTGGTCCCATTTCTTAGCATCACACATCGCTGCGGCACCCCCAGGCCTCGCCTTCCAAGCCCCGCCTCTGAGTACATGAAGCTGAGGGGACACCTGGATCCAAACGTCACACTTAGCCTGTGGAAAGGACTAAAAATGCACTTTCTTCCCTCAGCCAGCAATCTAAGGTTTGTCCTCACCTCACCTGTCCTAGGACACAACCCCTGCCACTTTATGTGACGATGGTGCAAACCCAGGGCTGCAGAACCACACGGGGGTCACACAGGCAGCAGGTGGAGAGAAACCCTTAAAAAGAACGTTTGTTTTGGCTCAGGGCTGTAGAGGATTCAATCCATGATCAGCTCCAAGGTAGGAAAGCACAGTAGGAGGCTGGGAGGAGGACAGCTGCTCACTTCATGGGGACCAGGAAGCAGACAGCGGGGGGACCAGCAGGAGGGAGACACGCCCTGACCTGGTCCCATTTCTTAGCATCACACATCGCTGCGGCACCCCCAGGCCTCGCCTTCCAAGCCCCGCCTCTGAGTACATGAAGCTGAGGGGACACCTGGATCCAAACGTCACACTTAGCCTGTGGAAAGGACTAAAAATGCACTTTCTTCCCTCAGCCAGCAATCTAAGGTTTGTCCTCACCTCACCTGTCCTAGGACACAACCCCTGCCACTTTATGTGACGATGGTGCAAACCCAGGGCTGCAGAACCACACGGGGGTCACACAGGCAGCAGGTGGAGAGCTGGGGCTGGAACCTGCCGTCACTTCCACTGGAAATCCCTCGTCAGCAGGAAAAGAACAAGGTCTGCGTGTGGAAGACACATCTCTTGGGTGTTCCTCTGGGGCAAACTTTGTATCTCTCAGTGCCTCTGCTCCACAACGAGGGGGAACAGGAGAGGGAGACACAGCAGGATCTTCCTGGGGCTGACTGCACCCCATGTCCTCCTGACCCTGGCCACCTGCACTGCGGGGACAGTTCTGGCACAGGCGAGGGCTTCCGAATGGCACTCTGCATCTGTCCCCCGCCGACACGAGTGGCACATCTGCCCACCAGCCCTGCCTGCCCAGTAAATGTCTCCTTGATGTCCCGCTGTTCTTTGGGTACAGGAACCCAGACCAGAGCCCAAAGTACAAGTCAGCGTTCTTGTTTGAGGGCCCTGTCTCTTTCCTCCCAGCTCCCCGCCTGGAGCTTACACGAGAAATGCAGTGTGGTAAGATCGGAGCCTCCCCCGCTCCCTCACAGGTTCCCGGGAGCCCTGGGCACAGCACCCAGTCTTCCCTGCGCTGCAGCCTGCCTGCGGCCAGCTGTTCCAGGGGAGCCTGTGGGCTGCAAACAAACTCCTTCCCTCTTAGCGCCCAGGTGCTGGGCAGCTATGCAATGGAGAGGGAGGCCCTGCTGTGGCCCTCAGCACCGTCACAGAGGCTGCTTGTGAGGCCTGGCTGTGCCCTGAGGGGCAGACTTGGTGAAGATCTAGAAAACTTTCACTTTGTGGCCAAACTCCTGCCATCCAGACACAGGGGCTCTTCAGCCTGAAATGTGTTTCCTCTTTTCTTAGGCTGCCATCCCCGCTGTGACCTCCATGCATTGCTCAGCACAGCACAGGACCCCAGACTTGATTCCTAATCCCGGACCTCTGAGCTGTCTCCAGGCCGCCACACTGGCCTCCTCATCTCCTGCTTCATCAGCCCTTGCTCCCCAGTCAGGTTTCCTCCCTCTCCAGACTGAGTCAGAATAGTAAGAAATGGGTCAAGCATGACCAGGCATCTGGATCCTCTATCTGACTCAACGTCCCCCTTGACGACAGCTGTTTCCCGCTGTCCGTCCACTGAGCTGAAACGACACCCACAACCGTTATGACCTACATGCATCCCACCTCTGCCCAAGCTCTGGCCTGGCTCCTCCGACTCTTTCAACCATGGCCTCTAAAGACCTGAACAGACACCGCCACGGTTTCAGAGAGCTCAAGGCCCATGCTTAGGACGACCCTCCACCACCCCAAAGTACCTGCCGGAGGGAGCCAACGCTACCAAAAGAATGGGCTGTTGCAGCCACCCCTAAAGACAGGGCCCTGTCGCCGGCCAGCGTGGGAGGGCAGGGCCTGACTCTGACGGAGGCCAGTTCACATCCAGACATGCACCCACCACCTCCTCCCCCGCCCACACAGCGCCTGGTCCCCCTGGACCACCTGAGGCTGAGCGGAGCCGCGCCAGCCCCTCCCTTGTGCAACTCGTACTACTGATTGAGTCAGCCCTGACCTCCCGTCCACCTCCCAGTACTGCCTGAGAACCAGTGCCGGGCTGCACGTGTGCGACATCTCTAACACAGAAAGAAGTGCCTTACGATAAGCCACATGGGTCTCGGTATATAAACACGCAGTCTCAGCCAGCTGGAGGACGCACACAGCGTTAGGCACAGGCACCCACTTAGAATAACTCTGGGCTTCAGGAAAGTCACATTATTTACTACTGACTTACACAGAGTTTTTCTATACATTTGATACTTTGCAATAAAAGCCGAACAATATAAACACGGGCTCTGTGAGCCGGACAAGCGGACGCATGATTGACTCCGGTGTGCCACACATGGTTTGGACCTGTGAACGGTGCTGAGACAGGTGACAGGCTTTTTTTGAAATGCTGTCAGAATCCGTAGTATGAATCTTTCTGGATGAGACAACCCTTGCGTCCCCAGAGAGCGATCTCAGGGGTGTTAAATGGACCACCTGTCGGCCCGGGTGGCATGAAGCAGCGCCCAGGCATGGGTTAGAGAGCAGATTCTCCCATGCACGCCAGCGGCCGCCCAGTGTTGTACTTGCGCCCAAATCCTTGCACGCTCCCAAGCTGCCACCCAAGGACTGCAAGGAGTACCCACCTGCCTCACCTGTGCACAGCAGAGCCTGGGCTGCAAGGTCAGTGCCACAGCCTAGGCCGAGCTCTCACACCCCCAAGCTCGGTGGTCAGACTCTCTGGATGCCTGGCACTGGCTGGCGGCGGGGTCCCTGGAGGAAGCCGGATCATTTCAGGGCCACAGACTTACGTCCGCATCGGGGGAAAGCTGAGTCCTCAGGGCCACAGAGGTCCCAGCCCCCCTCAAGTAACCCGAGTCCCTGCTTGTGCACCGCCCCCAAGTGGAGCCCTAGAGCTTCTGTTCCCCATCTCCTGAAGGCCAGGCCCACCTGCCGCTGGTGTCCTGCTGGCTCCTGCTCCTCCTGGTGCTGGTGTGGAAAAGCTCAAGGAGGCCTCACTGGGCAGAGATAGCAGGCACGGCGGGGAGCCACCCCTCCTCCAGTACACTTATACTCTGCAAACAGCAGCAGAAGTGCTTCCAGAGTCCAGCAGTGACTCACCACGCACACTCTAGGGTCTTCTCTCTCCCGCTGACCCCGAAACCAATGCCCTACACCACACCCTTGTCTCAGGCTCTGCTTTAGCAGGAACCAAACTAGGCCAAAGGGCTCTACGGAGCCCTCGCTGCTCACAGTGACCACAGAAAGTGCCTGCTTTCCCACCAGATCACTGCAGTGAGTGCGGGGACAGAGGCCTCACGGCCCGAACGGTAGTGCTGTTGCTGTTCAGGGAAATCAAGACCCCAGACAGCAGCCTTCAAGCCAGTGCCTTCTGATCATATAGACGGCTGCCTGGTCTCTTTCAAGTGGGACTTCTCAGTCAGTAGGAATAGTGAGTCAGGGGTCCCACGCGTCCTGGAAGTCCAGCCTCCTGCTGCCCACGGTGGGCGTGTGTCTTTGAGACAGATGCTTCCCACAGCACAGGGTCTTTCTCGGGCCTGCTCTTTGGGGACCCTCACCCTAATTCCTTTCACCCAAATGACACGGAATCCCTATTCCAAATCAGCCCCCGTCAGCCTGCTCCTCACCGTGCTCCAGTGCTCCAGCCCCTCCCTGACCCCAGCAGCAGGGAACAGGGCCTGGGAGCCTCCCGCAGCGCTGGGGACACGAGGCAGCAGGCAGAGGGCAGAGGACAGCAGGAAGGGCACCACTGCTTTCATCCCTTTCACCCCGAGCGCACGAGGAGAGATACAAGGCAACTC
This sequence comes from Fukomys damarensis, assembly GCF_012274545.1. Classification (NCBI taxonomy): domain Eukaryota; kingdom Metazoa; phylum Chordata; class Mammalia; order Rodentia; family Bathyergidae; genus Fukomys; species Fukomys damarensis. The sequence continues at coordinate 57,746,877 of NW_022900924.1, forward strand.
AACAGTAAGGGGACCGAGAAGCAGAAGCCACTGCCCTGACCAGTGTGCACAGCAGCTGGCCGGCAGAACTCCTGCACGTCCCAGGCCCTCTGCTGCCCTGGCCCCACGGCCTGGCCCTTGCTCCCCGTGGCTCCTCTGTGCCCCCACTGGAGGGGAAGCTCCACAAGCATAGGGGTCTGTCCTCTTTGCCCCGTCACATCCCAGCGGTTCCGTCTGCAGGAGGATCATGCTGGAATCAGACAGATCCAGCTGGGGGTTTGCCTGGGGTGACCTCAGAAGGCCTGAGCAGAATAAGACCAGGAAGGGGGACAACTAACTAAAGACGTTGTCAATGAGGCTAGGAGAAGTTTCCAGAAGCTTCTAGAACAGTCCCTTCAGAGGAGGCCAGGGGCTTGCACCCCACCCTGGGTGTCTCCAGGAGACGACAACCTCCTCCCCAGCCCTGCCAGGCTTTCAGGGAGAGGAGCAGAAAGGGGCTCTGGGAGCTTGTGGTGGGGACCCTGCCTCAAGGCCCCAACCTGCCCGCTGGCCAGGGAGGGTGGAATGCATGCAGAAGGCACAAGGATATAGATACATATTTTATATATCACTGAGTGTCCCTCCAGCCCTCCCCAGGCCGCAGCTCCACCCACCTGTCCCACCGGCCACACCTGGGGTCCTGCTTCCCCTGGGCAGCCCATGAACACTCGCTCGATAAATATAGCTCCTCTTGACCCCTCACCTGCCCACCCCAGCGCTCTTCCCTCTAACCAGCCTCTCCAGCAATACTCCTGCCCCTCCCTGCCGCCCATCCTGGAACCTGAGGTTGCCCTCAGTCACCAGGGCCCCTAGCAAGTGGTTGCTGGACCAGCAGACTCCTGCATCCAAAGCCCCGCCCTCTCTTTCCTGCCTGGGAGGAGCTGTCTAGGGGGTCCCCTCCCATTTTCACGTGGCGCCCCAGTGCCACAGGGTTTCTTCAGCTCCGGTTCACGGCAGCCTGGGGCCTGCACCAAGCAGTGTTAAACGTGGGCCAGGAGGAAAGCAGCTGCCTGCAGGAGGGCTCTCCAAGCATATCCAGGAAGGCTTAGAAATGCAGGCTCCTGGCTGCCTCACACTTGGGGAGTCAGAGTTCTGGGGTGTCTGGGCGACTTCAGGTGACTGCTCCGTGTCAGGTTTCCATTTCCGACTCGTGGCTCCCCGCAGGAGCCCCACTTCCAATGAGCACAGGGCTCCAAATCGACCCCCTGGCCTAAGAGCTGCAGGAGGGTCGGGCTGGGCCCTGGCGTGCAGGGCTCGTGCCCCAGGTCGCTGTGGGGATCTCGGAGCGCAGGCTGTGGACCAGGAGGGGCAGGGCTTCCCGGGACAGCGGCTACAACGCTGGCCAGCAGCGCAGCGGAGCCCAAACCATGTGGCTCAGGGTGTGTCTCTTCGCCTTCTCCCTCCTGGGCGGGGTGCGATACCTCTGCCTCAAGCCCAGTGGCCCGAGTCCGGCAGACCTGGACGGGCTGGAGTGCAAGAGCACACTGCAGACCACGCGTGAGGCTTTGCCGTGGGGCAGGAGTGCGTGAGCGCGAGAGGAGGTGCGCTGGACAGAGGCCTCCGGTGCGAGGGGCGTAATGCCCAGGACTGGAGGAAACTGGCCCAGAGAGTGGGGAGCTCCGAAGGCCCTCAGGGGCCAAGGGCGGGACCTCCTCCTTCCTCCCCAGCCTCCAGGTGGAAACTCTCCTGGTCGCCAGGGTGCAGAGGGGCTGAAGCTGGTCCCTTCCCTGCACCAGGCTCCAAAAGGATCAAGCGGCCCCCGAGTGAGCGGAACCAGCTTGACTCCTGGTCCCGCTCTGGGCGGCGGGGTGCAACTGGGCGGGGCAGGGGCTCCCCCACGCACCGCGGCCAGCGCCATACGCACGTGCGGCGGGGCTGCGTCACAGC
>NW_022900924.1:57748914-57749263 GCF_012274545.1 Fukomys damarensis
GCCGTGCCCGCGTCCTCCGCTCCTCCGCCGGGTCGCTCCGGTGGCCAGGGCTATCCCAGTGCGCGCAACCGGGCAGGGTGAGCCGGACGGAGGACTCTGCAGTCTTCTCCGAAGAAAGCCCGGGGTTAGGACTTACACACCGATGCAGCAGGGAAGCAGGAAGTCTGGGGCTCAGGGTGGGAACGCGCGCTTTCTCCGAGAGCTTTGGCGACGCCGCAACCCGGCCGCCTTCCGATCCCGATCCGAGGACCGGCCGCGGTCTGCGCCTGGGAAACTTCACAGATTGGCTGCGCCCCGAACCGCGCCTCTCTCCCGCGCGCCACCCTGCCCTCCCGCACCCTTCTTCCCC
>NW_022900924.1:57749359-57752253 GCF_012274545.1 Fukomys damarensis
CGCACAGCCAGGCACTCCTGCGCCCCTCTCCAGCGCACAGCCAGGCTCTCCCAAGCCCCTGTCCAGGGTCCGCGAAAAGACTGGCTCTGCAGCACGCTCTCTAGACCCCGCTCACTTGCAGAAGGACAGGACCCCTCCTTCCTCTGCACACGAGGGGAGCCAGTCCCGGGGTTGCTCCAGACACCAGCCGGGTGTGGGCGCGGGACCTGGGCTCTGCCTCCCGGACTCGCCTGCTCCCTGCGGCCTCACCCCCTCCCTGCCCTCCACAGCCATGAACGGTGGCCTGTGCCTGTGCCTTTGCGTGCTGATGGTGGTTCTGGCGACCGGCGCCTGGACGCAGCCTCTATCTCTGGCTGGACCCCCAGGACCTGGGACCCTGCGCCCAGAGGATGCGCCCCGAAGGCAGCTGCGGGTTGCGCCTAGGACGGCCACCGAGCCCAGGGCGCGCCTGGGTGCTCTGCTAGCCAGGTACATCCAGCAGGCCCGGAAAGGTAAGCCCCCCCACTCCGTGCCTGCTGTCCTAGTCTGATGTCTGTGCCCGAAAGGAGGTGTCCCCTTTCCAGAGTCCCCCACCTTGGACAGGGTGGGCCTGGCGTCCCTGTGGCAGACTGACAGCTGATGTGTAGGACTTGAGGGACCTGCATAAACACTTCCTGTGAGCCCATCTGGGGCACTGCGCTGCGGATTACGCCAGCGCCATTTCAGGGGCACTGAAAGATACTGACTACACCCCCAAAAGGGCTCCAGAGGCATCAGACATCCTAGCTGCGTCACCGTGGAAACCCCCTGCCCCAGGTGCCCAGGCCCTGACAAGATGTGGCAGTGTCTGTTCTCTCCAGAGTAGTGACAGCAGTGCTGGCTGCAGCTCGGAGCTTCTCCTAGCAGTGGGTAACATGGTTACAGAGACGTGCCTGTCTGCATTTTGCTGCCTGAGAGAGACAGTCTTGCAGCATCAGAACCCTTCTCTGGGAGTAGGGAAACACTAGTGGACCCCCCCCAAGGGTCCCTGTCCCCATGGCAAGAGGAGATGGGACGGAGCTCCCTGAGCCCTGCCTGGTCTCTGTGACCCAAGAGGCTCAGCCACAGCAGCAGCCCGCAGGACCACGGCTGGGGACGGTGTTTCTGTTGGCTTTATCCACAGTGACACCAAGGACCCTGCTGCTGCTGGGCAGGGCTACACGGGAGACAGGCTGGGCAAGGGAGGTGTGGGAGGCCCTTTCCACGTGCAGGGTTTGAGCCTCAGCCCCTGGCTTGGCCAAAAGGGAGAGCACACAGGGTCAGCCCTCAGACTCCTGTGCTCTTACCTGACAGGAGACAGGACCTTCATGTCCAGGGCGCTTCAAAGGAAAGGACAGGAGGCTGCCTGTCACACTTCTTCCTCCTGCAGGGAAATCACCCCACCACCACCTGTGTGGCCTGCCTGCTACTTACATTGAGAGATGGACACACAGGCAGGGACAGAGTTAGCCTGACTGCTTCGGGGCTCTTCTCGCAGGTGGGAAAGTAATTTATGTCTGCCCCTGACGTGGGCTGAAGACCATCGAGACCCACCTGGAGTGTCTTGTGCTGTGCTGAGCTGTAGATAAGGAACTGTCTCCCCAGGTTTAGCAAAGACCCAAGAGAAACAATCTAGATAAAAAATGAGTTGCCAGACTATCTCCTAGCCTTGCTCGGGCAGCTCTGATAGCAGGAACCATGAGCCTTAGCTGGAAGGTTTTTCCAAACCATCTTCTCAACCCCTTTCCTTTCCTGCAGCTCGGGGCCACATAGGCCCAGGTAGGAACAGAAGTCACCTAGGGATTAGCTGTGATGTGGGGATCAGCGCCAGCTTGGGACACCTGCTCTTCCAGCTGACCATGGGAACGGAGTGATACTCACACTCACACACTGCACAGTGCCCTGGGGTGTGTTGCACACTTGGAAATCATAGCAGACTCAGCTCTGGTATCCATAGTGCTTCAAGGTTCTAGCCAAGAGCCTGCATGTGTGAGTTTCTCAGCAGTCCTGACTCTTAGTGGCCTCTGGGCTCTTAGTGGCCAGGGAGACACAGCTCTAGCAGGGGAGGCCTGGAGAGGCCTCTGGTGGCCCAGTGGCACACAGCTCACACCTGCTCAACCCGCAGAGTTTGGTGCCACAGCTGACAGCCTCTCTCTGGCCTTCTGAGAGCCCTGATGGCACCTTCACGCCCTCTGTGTCCCTGCAGCCACGGTCCTGAGGGTGAGTGACAGTGGTGTGGCCTCACCTCCAGGCAACAGCAGGGCTGAGGGCCTGTCCGTGTCCTGACGTCCTGGCAGCCCAGTGGATCGCCGCTATCCTGGGTTTAAAGGGCCACTTGGCTCCCGTTCCAAGGACGAGTTGTTAGCCCTCCTCCCCATCAGCCCAGGGACAGCCCTAGGTGCAGACAGCGTGAGGTGTGGGTGAGAGGAGGGGGCACGCGGGTACCCCAGCTGTGGCTGTCGTGGGAGCTGTGCTTCTTTAGGCGGGGACCTGGGCGGTGGCAGCCCGGAGCACAGTCACTGTCGGGGCAGGGAGGGGCCCTTTCCACCCAGCTGCACCTGTGGACCAGCTCCCCGCAGGGCAGGCAGTGTCCAGGGCAGGGGCTGCCGCCTGCGGAGGTGATGCTGGGCAGGCAGGGGTGGGGAAGGGCGGGCCCTTGTTGCTTGTGCTCCTCCCGGCTTAGCAGCTAGTGCACCTCATCTCGAGCCCCTGTGGGGCTGTTCATCAGCAGAAGAGCTGCCCTGTGACTCCCCCTCCGGGGCAGAGCAGCCTGGATGGGGATACTGAGGGGTTCCTCACCTCTCCCTTGGGTGCCCAGGCCCCTGAGGGGTTTGCAGGGTGGGACACACACACACACACACACACACACACACACACACACACACACACGATTTCCT
>NW_022900924.1:57752263-57755461 GCF_012274545.1 Fukomys damarensis
CACGGTGGGACACACACACACACACACACACACACACACACACACACACACACGATTTCCTGCCCCGAGGCCGCCATCTGCTCTGGGGCCAGGGCGTGTCCCCTGCTCCTGTCCCTGCTTGCTCAGATGGCCTTGCTCTAGGGCCAGTGTCGCATGGGGTCGGAGTAGCCAATCAGATACCGTCTTGGTGATCCCTGCTCTATAGGTGTTTCCTGAGAAGCTGAGATATTAGCTAACAGTGTGTCTTTTCTGGTTCTTAAAGAAGAGAGTTTTCAAATTAATTTTAAAACAAGATTCACACGGCAGTGGGACTTGACCCCCTTTCTGTCTTAACCTCTCCATGGAGATGTAACGGAACTAGCTTAACACTCTCGGGTGGGGCCAGGTGAGTTTGAGGGTCTTAGGTGTGGAATTTAGAGAAGGGTGGGCCCCAGGGAAGGCCCAGCCGGCTTTTATGAGGGCCACAGACACAGGGACCTGTGTTAGAGGTTGGGAGGCAAGGTACACTGAGGCAAGCCCGGAGTCCACGCCAGGCATCACCAAGGATTTGGAGAACCCAACCCAGTGTCCCTGTGGCTCTGGCTTCCTCCGTCCCTGCCTGGGGCAGCTGGAGCCCTAGATGAGCGCCCTGGTCCTGCTCTCTGCTTGCAGCTCCTTCAGGCCACATGGCCATGGTCAAGAGTCTGCAGGGTCTGGACCCCAGCCACAGGATAAGCGACCGGGACTACGTGGGCTGGATGGACTTTGGCCGGCGCAGTGCAGAGGAGGAGTATGAGTACCCCGCGTACCCCGCGTAGAGGCCGGCAGGAAGCCGCATCCCACGCGCCGTCTCCGTGTGACACCAAGAATCTGTGTTCGTTCTTGTGTGAGTGACCTGCCTGTCAGGCTGTCTTGTGCCACCCCGGGCCTGAGATGTTGCTATGCTATTAAAGTGATTTTACTCGGTGCCTCCTTCTGTGTGTCTGCTGGGGAGAGGAGCTGGGGCCCCATGGCCCCAGGTGGCCAAGGGAAGGTGCCTTCTGCAACCAACTCCAGGGCCATCCTGGCCGCCTGACCCCTCTTCTGCCAACCCCACTACCCCCGGGTTTCTTTGGGGTTCTCCCAGTCTTTAAGTGAGCTTTATAGGGCAGTGCCATGCCAGGCTTTTTCTTTCCCCCTGCAGTCCTGGGGATTGAATCTAGAGCCTTTGTACTGAACTAAACTCAGCCTTTTGAAAACTTTATTATTTTGAGACAAGGTCTCACTAAGTTGCCCCAACTGGGCTGGAACTTGTGATTCTCCTGCCTCAGCCTCCCAGAGTGCTGGGATTGCAGGCACGTGCCACCACAGCACGGGTCACCATCCTTCCTCTGTGGACAGGGCAGCAGGCTGAGAGGTAGGGTGCTGGGAACATGAGCTGTGAGGGCAAGGACAGTTCAGCGCCCAGGCTAGTGGGGCCTCCATGTACTAGCACCTCTCAGGCCCCCAGGCATCCAGTTGAGCCCTGACTGAGCCCCCACTGATGTCCTGGGCTGTGTTGTGGGAAGGGCCTGTCACAGAGAGACCCCGTGTTCCCCGGAGCATGTGGGAGCCCCGTGACCACCTGCTGAGACCGGGAAGGGCCAGGCCACAACACACGCAGAGGTGTTCTGCTGCTGGCAGAGAGGCCCTGGGGAGCTCCAGGCCCTCATCCCCAGGACGCACAACTCACAGCCCAAGAGAAGACGTGGAAAACAGCACTGGCAGATCCGCAGCAGGCCTCGAGGAGACCCCACCATGCCCAGAGCTCAGGCCTTTTCCAGCGGGGTAGGGAAGCACCGGGGAGTCCTGGGGATCCTGGGTCAGAGCAGAGCACCGAGCCCCGGTCAGGGTTCAGTGCAAGACACAGCCACTGTGCCGGTGATGCAATGTCATGGCCCTGACCTCATTTGGGTCCAACCCTGTGCTTGCCACACCTGCCTCGGACCGCTGCATCCAGCCACGTCCAGCCCAAGCCCAGATGCCAGTGGGCTCAGCACCCGTCAAAAACCTCAGTTTGATGAGTTGTGGGGGACATCACGGGTGTGTGTGCAGCTGACAGTGCGCCCGTGTGTGTGTGTGTGTCTGTGTGTACACTCGTGTGTGTTGCTAGTGTGTTGGCAGAGGGGTGGGGTTGGTGGATGTTAGGGAAGTGGTGTACAGCTCTCAAAGGTGAAGTCAGGACTCGTGCAAACATACACATGCCAAAGAGCGCACGCCTCTCCGCTAGTGCAGGGCCCAGGCCGGCGCTGCAGCCACTCAGGACCGCTGGCCTGGCATACACTGGGGATGGTCTGTCAGCCAGAGTGGAAATCAGTCCATCTGTAGGGGACGGTGCACCCCCTGTTTCACTCAGGACCGGGCCTGGCATACACTGGGGATGGTCTGTCAGCCAGAGTGGAAATCAGTCCATCTGTAGGGGACGGTGCACCCCCTGTTTCTGAAACTAGAAACACCCGCGCTCCCCGCAGCTCTCTAGAGCTCACGGTGTGAGCAGCCCCCAGTGACAGCGCCCTGTGCCTGGGTTCGCGCCACAGCCCCCAGGGAAGGGGAGCAAAGAAGCTCCTCCAGGTGCAGTAGAGACCCTGGCTGGCCGACAGCTTAGCGAGTGACCCCGCTGTTCCTCGAAGACCTGGGGACATGCGTGGCCCCCAGCACCAGGACCTCACTGCTGCTTGCAGAGCAGGGGACCCGGGCACCCACTGGGGCTTGGAGACCCAGAGCCATACAAGGAGGGGGTACAGAGCCGGCAGCGCCACCACGGGGCTCCAGGGGCCCTGGGAGTTTCCAGTCCGGGGCCTGGGTGCCGAGACTTCCGTCCTGGCTCCCTTCTCCTCTGCCTCCTCAATTCCTACCTCGGTCCTCTCCTCAGCTCCTCCTTCCTGATCTCCGGACCCCAGCAGCCGCGCCAGGCAGGCCAACACCAGCGCCTGTGCTTTGTTCTCAATCCTGATGATGAAGGCGGCTTCCAGATCCCTTCTGTGGATCTGCTGATTTAAAGGCTGAAAAACGGGATTTAGCTCAGTAATTACGCCACCTGCCTCGCCAGTGCAAGGACCCGAGTTCGATCCCCGGTACCAAAAAAAAAATTAAATAAATAAATAAAATAAAGGCTGAAAGGGAAGTGGCTGCCATTCTGTCCCCGCCCGCCTGGGCCCAGCCGCCCAGGTCACATGATGGAGCCTCGTGCCCTCTGACGTC
>NW_022900924.1:57755792-57763667 GCF_012274545.1 Fukomys damarensis
GCCCTCCGCAGCGTGTCCAGCGGCAGCCGAGGACAGCCCCCGCCGCTCTCCCGAGATGAGTTTCTCCAGCCCCGCCTGAGCCGTGCCTGTCCAGCAACGGGTCCCTGCCCTCAGGGCCCAGCCGTGGGGACCCAAACGGCACCCCGGCTGTGAGGCTGGCTGGTCATGGGCAGAAAGAAAGCAGGCGAGAGAAAGATGAGGTCTCCTCCCCCTCTTAACAACCAGCAGTAAAATCGCTGGCCTCTGTCCTCGTCCCGTCCGCGGAGCCAGAGGAAGAATCCCAAAGGCTCCACACATGCTTGGGTTCCTAGAAGGATGGGGTCCCGAAGGTGAATAAAGCCACGGTCAGGTGGAGAGGACGGGGCTTGTGACCTCTGGGCCATGGGCTCGGAAACTGTACCGCCCCATGCTGAGCGGACCCGGCACTGCCCTCTCCTGCTGAGGCCCCGGAAGCGTGGCCGCCCCGTCCTGTCCCCTCCGCTCCCACGGCTCGAAGCCTCGTGTGTGCCCCATTCCTCCCCGGCGCCCTTTCCTCTTGGATGTGGGCCCTGCGGGGCGGAGATTCGCCAGCCTGGTTTGTTGCTCTGTTTCAGGGCTCAGCGCAGAGCCTGGCCCACAGGAGACAGTCAGGGAGCAGGTGTGGAGCTGATGAACTCTGCACTAAGGGAAGACCTCCCGGACCCCTGCCCTTGGGCCAGAGGTCATCGGGCTGTAGCCACAGGGGCACAGCGAGGCTTCCCGGGGGCGGAGGGCACACAGGGCACATGCGAGGGGGCTGTGTGACAGGGACGCTCACACTCACATCGAGTGCAGACTGTCTGTCTTGATCCGCTAAAATCCAGAATGGATCATGGGTGCAGAAGAGGAGAAAGAAAGCGCTGATGGTTTGCACTGCACTCTTTCAGCGGAAGGGGCGTCCAGCTGGTGGCCAGCGGGCAGGGATTCACACGATGCCCGGGATACCATGTGGGAAGATGGGAATCGGCAGGGACTCGGCCCAGACTTAGCAAGACACGAGTCCTCACCGCAAGGCTGGCCAGCGTCCAGTACACCACGGGTGGACGAGGCCAGGAGGGTGAGGTGGGCTTCGCAGCTGGACCCTGGTGCCAGCCATGCCGTGAATGTGCTTGACATCTTCGATGTAGCGGGAGACGGACCCTGCACCTTCTGGTGTGGGCGATGTCCCTTGAGTGCTAATCGACACAAACTCCACCTTTCTGACCCAAGCTGCTGGGATCACCAGCCTTGCTGGGCACAGGACCACACACGCCTGCACTACACGCTGCTCTGCCTGGACCCTGTGTCCTGCGGTGGGCGGGTCGCCGGTCATCCTTGGGCACAGAATGAACGTTGTTGTCCTCAACATGTTTTTACGGGATGAGATAATAGATAAAAGCTATACTCCACCTATAATAAGACATGCTTGAAATTTCGCAAGAGGCAAAAATGTGACCCTTAACGGTTCATGTGCACCGGTGAAGACATTCTAACTACCCTCCAGCAGCTGCACAGAAACTGCTACAACAGGCCCTCAGTGTGGTGACACTCGTGCTCGGTTCTGTTTGGCAGTTGACGAGTTGATTTGCTCTAGGGACAACCTCTCATTCCCGCCTTCCTGTATAAAGCTCTTCCTTGCTGTTTTAATGTGGTATACACTACAGCCTCACAAACCTTCCTCTATAATCTGCGATGTCCTAACTGAAAATTCTGACGTGGTGTTAAAAAAGAAAAGAAAAGGAAAGAGTACGACTATGCAGGGCCCTGAGGCCTCGAGGGGCCGCTAACCCTGATAGGTCATCTTCACTGGATAGATGAGGAAAGCCCCTGTGTATGTCCCGGAGGACCATGGAGGCGTGACCTTGAATAGTGCATCTAGTCCCTCACCCGTTTCTCTCTGGCTCTGTCCCCTGCTCTGATTCCTGGCCACCATGAGCCAAGCATCTCTGCTCCGCCTTGCCTGTCCACCATAACGTTCCTGCCTTGGAGCCCGATGACCGTGGACTGAACCTCCTGAAACCTTGAATTGAACTGAACTGCTCCCTTTAGAGTTGTGGGTGCTGGGTATCGTGTCTCGGTGATGTGGACTAATGCCCACAGGAACCCCTCCCACGGCAGCTCTTGTCCAGGACACCCCTGGCCCAGCCAGGTGTCTGTGAGGCCAGTCCTCAGTTAACCCCACTCACAGGCTTCAGGATTGGCCTCTGAGAGTCACTTTGAAGTCTCCACCTTACCTTACAGTGGAAGCGGTAGCTGGAGATGCCTGAGTGATGTGTCCTGTGTGATGGAGGCTGCTGCTAAGCCTGGCAGGTCCTCTGACGGACGGACGGTGCAGACTTCTCTGTCGGGAGCATCATCAGGCCTTTCAGAGCAGGCTTTCTCCTATGGATTCTCTTTATCTTTCTTCATCTGAAAATGTGTATCTCACCTTCACTCTTAAAGGATGTTTTTCCTGGATCCAGAGTTCTAGGTGAACATTTTTTCAGCACTTTCACTTTACGAATACAGTCTCACTTCCTGTGGCCTCCATGGTGTCAGATGAGAAATCTTCAGTTAAGCCGGTCACTGTTCCCATATCAGTAATGAGTGGCTTTTCTCTGGTTACTTCCAAGATTTGCCCTTTTCTTTAGCTTTCAATAATTTAATTATGGTGTGTTTGGGTGTCGATTTCTTGTCTGGCATTTGTTCAAATCTTGAATGTGTAAATTTATCTTGTGTCAAACTTGGGAAGTTTTCAGTCATTATTTTTTAAAATGCACCTTCAGCATTTCTTTTTCTGTGATTCTGGTGATGCTGATGTTAGATCTTTTCTTGGTGCCCCACATCAAAGAGGCTCTATTCATTTTTTCATTCTATTTTTTTCTCCCATGGTTTATATTGGATAATTTCTACTTATCTTCAAATTCACTGATTCATTCCTCTGTCATTTCAGTTCTACTAATGAGTCCATCCAGTGGGTTTGTTTGGTTTTTGTATTTCCAAATTCTCGAATTTCTACTTATGTCTTCTGCTTCTTTGCTGAGATTTCCTCCTTTAACCTTTGTTGCAGGGATTACAGCTGCCATTTGAGCACACTTACAGCTGCCTTAAAGGCACTGATGATTGTAACACCCACGGAGTCTCACTGCATCTGCTGGTTGTCTTTTCCCAGGAAAATGGAAATTTCCATAGTTCTTTGTGTGCTCAGTTTTGAATTTTATCCTGGACAACTTGAGGGTTATTTTGGGGAAAAAAATTGATGTGTTCGCCTTACCAGGCACGTACTGAACCGGTCAGGTTCAGTCTGTAAGTCCCAACCTACCCCCATGAGCTGTGATCTTGTCTCATTGTACTGGAAAGAGCCCTGCAGTTCCTTGGTTCCAGCTCAGGTATGCGCCCCCTGGTGGCACTATGGGAGCCGCGTGGCCGCTTAGCGGTTACTTTGGTTCTCAAAGTCGGTGACACACCAGGAAGGGCCCAACGCAAAGCTCAGTCTGCTTCCTTGGAGAAGTGGCTCTTGCCAGCCCCTTAGCAACTGCACCATCACGGAGGTGGCCTTGCCCAGGGCCGGGACAAGAGAACAGAGCATCCTTCAGGCACTGGGCATCCCCACCTTCACCCTTGAGCGGAAATTCAGGACAATCCTGGAGATGTTGGTGCCTGGGCCACTGCTGGGGCCCAACTCCCTGAGTCTGGCCAGGGAGACGCAGAAGCTGGAGGTGCAGGGAACTTGTGACCAGCTCTGTACCGCCTCTCCTGAGGTGAGGAGTGGGTAGTGCTTACATTATCTTCCGTGGAACCAGGGCAGCAGGGTTTGGAAATATAGAAGTTTCACATAAAAACCCCAACTTGTAAGATCTGGCAGTGACACACCTGTTTTTCTGCACCACGATGAGGTGTGGCTTCCCCACACACGCCTTCTCTCCTGGGACTCCCCACACACTTGCTACCTTTACAACCCGAGCTGAGGAGCCACCTGCTCCCAAAGGTGACAGAAGGGACAGGGCAGCATGTCTGGGCTCCTTCCTTCTGGGTGGCTCCTTCCTCCCTTCCCAGCCTCTGGACCTGGCCCGTCTCTCCCACCACACCAGGAGCCTCCTGTACTGCTCTGCCCCCTTGCAGTCTGTGCCTCTGTCTCCCTCAGCTCCCCTCTGCTCTGCCCTACTTGAGCAGCTGGGCCCAGCTGTCCCCCGCAGGACTTGCTGCCCCCAAGGAGGAGGAGGACCGCAGCCACCACCTCGGGGCTGCACCCCTGCCTCCGAGCTCACTGGGCTGGGCTTCCCAGAGCTCTAACATTTGGACGAGATGTCATCTCAGGACACATTGGCAGGTTAAACCAGGGACTGCAGGAAAGGGCTCTTCTCTAAGAATGGGAGTTTATTGTATTATCTTTTTTTTGGGGGGGTGGGGATCAAACTTGGGACCTTGTGTTTGTGAGGCAGGTGGTAGAACCACTGAGCTAAATCCCCAGCCTTTGTTTTACTATCTTAATTTTGAGTCAATTAACTGGACTCTCCAGAGGCTTCCGGTCTGGAAAATCTCCAGAGAACCAGAATCACTGACAGGGTGAAGCACATCAAACCAGGCTCCAAAACCAGCGCCCTCTCTCCCCGCTTCCTGCAGCTCCCGCCAGCCTTGGCAGACAGACACTCGGTTCCTGGCTGCTCCAGGCTGCAGAGCTCACAGCTGCTGCCCCAGACAGGCAGGCTTCGAGGGACTTTAACCAGGCCCAGGAACGCAGGGTCAGAGGAAGACCACACCTGCAGGAGCTCACATCACTAAGTGGCCCTGGCTTCCTTCTGCGGCAGACAACAGCGCCCTCGCGTGGACGTTTAGAGAACATGCCTCCAGGGCCAAACAGGTCCGTTTCCCCCACCCACCCACAGGGTTCAGGCTCCTTTCTCCCCTCCACACCTTTCAACTGAAAATTTTAAAATATATAATTCAGGGCATGGAAATGTTTGCTAAGAATGAGTGATTTGTTATTTTCTTTTTGAATTTTTAATAGACCTCCAAAAGACTCCTAAGTTTGGAGAAGTCACCTGACAAAACTGACAGAACAGGGTAGCTGACAAGTAAAATGCCTTTTGCAGAATGAAAACCGAGAGGAAAAAAGAACTCTTTGAGGCATTCCTAAGGCAACTTGGTAGCTATGGTTACCCCTAATTAGTGAGCACCTTATGCTTCCAGGGTAGAGTGAAGGAAAAGGGAAAGGGGAATGAGTCCAAACACATAGAAATGCTAAATTCTTGCTTAACCTTGTGTTTTGAACATTAAAACAAGGCGGAAGAGCTTGGTAACAGGAAACCAGCTCTCCCGGCTTTACCCTCACTTCTTTTTCTCTCCGAGGACTGGGAGTGGAGAACTCTCCTGCAGGGGAGACACCAGGGACGGGCAGCCCGTGGATCAAATGACACGGGAGCCCTGAGCGTGGCTGCGTCTGGGCTTGGCGGGCGCTCTTAACGCAGGAGGGAGCAGACTCTGGTGTCTCCGAGGGGCTTACCCACTTCGAGGAAGGAAGCCTCGATCCCCAGCTGACAGACTGGTGACAAAGGTCCCGTGAACACTGGCCATGCTGTGCGGGGCTCGAAGGTTATTCTCTTCCTCTGCCTGGAAAAGAACAGTGGCGCTGGACCCCGAGAAGATGAGCTTTGACCCGGAGCAGGAAGCTGCCCATTTGTGCTGCTCTCCATTCATTCAAAAGCTATTTCCCGAAACAAGTGTGGCCCAGGCAGTGTCCTGAGCACCAGCGATGCTGAAATGAGAGGCAGAGGGACCGGGATCAGGACCTTCTCAGTCTCCTGGGAGGTGACAGATTGAGTCCAGAGGCAAAGACACAGAGATCACATTCACTTGGATGCTCGGTCGACGTTCCAAACCCCACGGGTGCAGACTTGAACTCGAATTTCTCCTGCAACTTTCCCAGTTTGACAGGCGGCGATGCCGTCCTTCCAGTTGCTTAGACCAAAGTCCTTGGTGTTACCTTGGACTCTTCGCCCCTTTCCTCTAATCCATCAGGAAGTCTTGTTGAGTGACCTCAAAAATATAGAATCCACACCTTCTTTACGACTTCCACTGTCACCACCTCAGAATGGGCCACCCGGATGACTGCCCTAGCCCCTTGGCTGGTCCACCTTGTCCACTCTTGAGTTTGCATGCCCAGCACGGGCACTGTACCAGAGTAGTTATTTCTGAACAGGTCTCGAGGCCATGATTTGTCACCGTGATTCCCTCATTCGCCCTGTGTTCGTGTCCCTTGCAAGCCCACATAGCACAGCCACATAAGGCTTGGGTCTTTCTGAAATGAGAACGTGCATCGCACCCAGTAAGTGACAACTCCTGACCAGCTGAGGACAGGGGGACACTAGACGGTGAAGGAATGAAGTCACAAATACCAGCCAGCGGCAAGGCCTGCCACCCTGGCTTTTCTCCAGTTGAGGGACACAGAATTGTTCAAACTGGTATTGGAAAACTGAAAAGGCCAAAGGAAACACTGAGATAACACAATGCTAATTGTGGCAGGAATTGGAGAAATGAGGGAACAGGTTATGAATAATAAAACTGAAAACCCTGGAAAGGTGGTCCTGAGCAGCTGGAACCCAGAGCCCTGAGGAAAGAGAGCTGCCTGACTGTTGCCACTGAGCAGGAGGAGAGAGGATTGCAAACTTGGCACTGAGAGGGAATGACTGCATTCACACAGTTAATTTCCCACTGTTTTAGGTAGGTTATCTTCACTGACTCTGCTGGGTTCTGTACATCAGAGTCACGGTGGCACAAGACATGGTCTGGACACCTGTAGACCCTGAACTTCCCTTTGGAGAAGCCATGTATTTTTTTCTGCTCCTATAACTGCCCGCTCTATTGCACTGTGTCGGGGTGTTTGCGGCTGATAATAATATTTATGTTTTGAGGTTAAGTTAGGGAGAATGTAATTAGGTGCTAGATGGCAAAGGGGTGGGCTGTAGTGGACAAGGGGCATTATTCTTGTCTGGGCAGAATTTTAAACATGCTTCCTTTGTTTGAAAATTCTCTACATCCCCAAAGCAGAGCCATAAGTCTGTCCCTGCCCCCGCCTCTCTTCAGCTGGGCATAGGCCGAGAAGTTGCCTCCAGGGTCACTGGTGTGGGCTGCAGTGCGGATGGCTCTCTGGTGGCGGCATTATCGGACCAGATTCCTGCTTCCCTGGCCTCCAGTCCCACATCCATCCCCAGGGAGACACTGTTATCTGCAATTGTCCCTTTATAGAGCATTTTTCTCCTTAAACCATCCAGAGCAGGTTTCTTGTGTTCGTAATTAAGAGACGCAGCTAATGCAGATGACAAGAACGTCACTTGTGCTCTATTATTCTTCCCTCTACATTTAAAATTCTTCACAGAGAATATTTTTTTAAATCCTGGTGAGTGAAGACATAAGGGATCAAACAGGGCTGTGGGAGACAGGGCGGACAAAGATCCACAGACTTGGTGAGAAGAGGGGCAGAACTGGAACACAGAGCCCCTGCCCCTGGTAGCGTCCCAGGGTGAGCAGTGCGCGAGCCACGGCAAGCTTGCCAGTTTGGTCACAGAAAGGAAAGAGAGCCCCTCTGCGGTGCTTCTCTCTCCAGAAGGGGACAAGGGTCTTTTGTCCATCGTGGGCAGAGATGGAGAAGAAAATGAGGAGGGGCGACTGGAAACAGCAATGAGAGGGACCCCCCGCAGGCGGCGGAGGCGGAGACGGCAGACTCGGCACCCACAGCCCGGCTTTCCTTTCTGCACCGAAAGCCGGCGCTCCCAGTTCGGTCCGGGAAAAACGCGCCAAGGTGAAGGACCCAGAGTTGGCTTTTGACAGAGGGGTGCGACGGGTCCTCCCGCAGTCCTGGAGGAGAGCGCGGAGGGAGGACGAACCGAGGCGGGGAGCGCC
>NW_022900924.1:57763952-57769928 GCF_012274545.1 Fukomys damarensis
CGCCCCACGGCGGCCGCGGCCGTCTTCCCGCTCGGCCCTTCGTCCTGTGTCCATCCGAAATGTAATGTAATATACGGAATCCAGCTCGAGCTTCGTCTTGGGCTTCGGCGGGCTCCGTCCGCACCCTGCTTTCCTCGTCTGCACCACCGCGTTTCGCAGCACTATGGACGGGAGCTCCAGGGCACTGGCAAGTCGCGCTCCGCCGAAGCTGCCTTCGCAGCGCTGGGGTTTACAGCGGCCCGGGACTGGCCACGGGCCGGGCTGAGCCCCTCTCAGGACGGGAGCTCCAGGGCACTGGCAAGTCGCGCTCCGCCGAAGCTGCCTTCGCAGCGCTGGGGTTTACAGCGGCCCGGGACTGGCCACGGGCCGGGCTGAGCCCCTCTCCGCCCGTCTGGGCATGCGGGGAGTCTCCTTCCCTTCCCTCCCAGACCCGTCCCCTCCGAGGTGCGGCTGAGCTGCTGGGCCGGGCACTGACCTGGGGGACGGGGACGGGTCCGGTCCCCTTCCCGACTCCACAGCAGGCCGCGCGGGCCTCGGCCGGAGAGGACGGAGGAAGGCTGAGGTCGCAGCTGCCTTACAGAAGCCAAGAGTACAGACGCCTGAGCAGGAGGACGCACACCGAGGGGTGGCTGCCCAGGAGGACCCAGCCCCAGGGCGCAGAGTGCCGAGCACAGCGCCGGGACTGGAGCTGGTGCTGTCCCGGTTCTGGCACCCGGACGACTCAGGCCCGGCCTCCACCGTCCTCTCCCAAGCGGGGGTGCTGGTGGGCAGCTGTGCCCAGGGGTGCCTGGGGGCCCCAGGGCAGCATGGGCAGCAGAGCCAACCGCGGGGTCGCACACCCCTGGGAAGGAGCAGTAGGAGGGAAACAGGCCTGGCAGGAAGACTCGAGGCCTGCACTGCCCCCTCCCCAGGGTCCCCAGGCCTCAGCGCCGCTGGCCAGGTTGCCCACAGCTCCCTCTCCGCAGGGGAGCGGCCGGAGCACTGTGGCCCAGGCCCTTCTGGCCCCGGTGACTTGTGTCACTGCCAAGACAGGAGGAGTCGCGGGGACAGGGCCCGGGGCCAGAACCCCACACATCTGCGCCCCTCCCCACAGGCGGAGGGTGGGCTCCCTCGGGGTGTGCAGGACCCTTGCTGGCCTGGGGGCCCAGCCTTGTGCTGGCTATTGGCCCGGGTCCCCTCTGCCCTCACGGTCACACCACAGGTGCACATAATAGGAACCAAGCACTCACACCTCTGCTCGCTGGCCCCAAACAGCCTCCCTGCCAGCGCCCCCAGGGTCTGGTGTCCTCGCGGAGGGCCCCTGGCCAGAGAGACTCAGGGACACAGGCAGCAGCAGCAGGACAGAGCGCCCAGCCTCCTCCTCCAGGGCCACAGCACAGCCCCCAGGCCCCGGAGCCTGTGGGGAGAGTCCCACCCTCTCAGGAGTTTAGATCTTTCTCTTTGCTTTTCCAAACATGTGACGGAGACCGCAGACTTGAAGTTGCTTCACCTTGCCGCTTTAGTGCTGCCCCTAGGATTCGGTCCAGTGGCTGCATTCAGGGCAGTGCCTTTGACAGTACTTCAAGCACGTGGTGTCGTTCTATGAGCACCATGTCTGCAGTGCCTTCGCCCTGGGGAGTGGATGCGGACTTCACACCTCCCAGTTCTTTTCATTCTTGTCCCCCGCCCCTCTCCTCCCTCCCTCCACCTTTGGATCCCCTTCTCTCTCTCTCTCTTTGTGAGACAGGGTCTCACTGTGTAGTTGAGACTGACCTGGAACTCACTATGTAGCCCAGGCTGCTCTCGAACTCACAGAGATCCTCCTGCCTCAGCCTCCCGAGTGCTGGGATTACAGGCGTGCGCCACCATGCCTGGCCTTCTCTCGTTTTTGTAAATTCATATTTGCTCTACATAAAAATGACATTCTTCTCGGGCAGTCGGTCCCTCACACATCTTAATCTTTTTGTGTCCCTTTCCTTCCCTTCCCCCATCTCTTGGTTTCCCACCCTACTTGCAAACGATGCCATCTCCGTTTCCTTTTATCTTTTACTCTGCTCTGTATACTTTAGGTCTCTCACGGAAGAGGAACCGTGTGACATTTAAGCTTGTGTGTCTGATGTATTTCACTTAACATACGATTGCATTTGTTTCCTACCAATGACTCGAATTTACCCTTCTTTATGACGGATCAGTGCTCCCCGGTGTGTAGACACCGTGCTTCTTTTCATCCTGTCATCTGTTGGCGGGCGTATACATGACTTCCACCTCTAAGATGTGGCTGCCGCAAACTGTGCCGCTCTAAATGAGTGTGCACGGGTCACTGTACGATGACGTCTTTGATATGGAGTCTTGGGGAATCACCTAGAAGGGGTGTAACGGAGTCAGATGGAAGTTCTAGCCTCAGGTTTTTTGAGGGCTATTGTTTCCTCTGACAACGTACAAGGTTCATTTTCCCAGCGGCTTCACCAGCGTTTGTTATTATCTGATTTCTTGGTGACGGCCATTCTTTCTGGAGTAAGGTGGAATCCGGGTGGTGTTTTAATTCGCATTTCGCTAACAGCCAGCGAAGTCGAGCAGTATTTCATGGGTTTGTTGGCCCCTTGCTCTCCTTCTGAGAAGGGTCGGTCCGTTTCAGGTGCCGTGCTGTGACTGGATGTTTTATTTTGGTGTATAAGCTTCTTGAGGTCTTTATATATTTTAGATGTCAGTCCTCTGTCCACCCTGTAGCTTGTTTCTTTACTTGTTTCCCTTGCCGCGCGGAAGCCTTTTCACTTCACATGATCCCATTTGCTGACTCTTGCTGTTATTTCTTGGGCAGTTGGGGGCTGTTCAGAAAGTCCTTGCCTGTGCCTATGACTTCAACAGTTTCACCTCTTTTGGCTTCCAGCAGATTGTGCTCCTGTGGTAATGTTCAGATCTTTGGTCCATTTTTGTTTGGTTTCGGTGCATGGTGAGAGATGGAGTCTAGCTTCAGTCTTGTTCGTGTGGATAGCCAGTTTCCCAGCGCTCTTTTCCCTGGGGTGTCTGGCCCTGTGCTGAGGGTCAGGTGGCTGAGTGCAGAGGTGCTGTTTCTGCACGCTCTGTTCTGCTCCACTGACCCTGTCTGGTTTCCTGCCGGTGCCGTGCTGTTTTTATCACTGTAGCTCTGCGATATACCTTGAAATCTGGGACTGCGAGGCCTCCTGCTTTGCTCTTGTTACCCAGCGTTGCTTTTTGCCACTCTGCGTCTCTTCTGGTCCCACACGAATTTTAAGATCATCTTGTCTAATTCTATGCAGAATGCTGTAGGTATTTTGATTGAAACTACATTAAATTTATATATTGTTTTTTGGAGTGTGGTTATTTCAACAGCATCAGTTCCGCCTATCCAGGAACAGGGGACAGCTTTCCATCTTATTTCGGTTTCTCTCTATTTAAGATGATGTTGGCAGTAGGTTTGTCATAAATGGCTTTTACCAGATTGTGACAAGGTTCTTCTGTACCTATTTTCTTCCAGTTGTTGTTCTGTTTGTTTTTTACCATGAATGGACGCTGGATTTTCTCAAAAACTTTCTCTGCATCTACTGATATGATCAGGTGATTTTTTTTTTTTTTTAAAACAGGGTCTGACTATGCAGGTTAGGCTTGCCTGGAACTATGTATGCCAGGCTGGTTGGGAACTCATAGCAATCCTATGATCAGGTAATTTTTGTCCTTGCTTCTATTTCTGTGGTGTATTACATTTATTGATTTATGCTTATTGAACCATCCTTGCATCCCTGGGATAAAGCTTGCTCTGTCCTAACATGTGATCTTCCTGATGGCTTGTTGCATTCTGCTCGCCAGTGTCTTGGTGAGGACTTTTGTGTCTATGCTTACTACAGAAACTGGGCTGTCATTCTCTTTTTTATTAGGTCCTTGTCAAGGAGGTGGAATCAAAGTGGTGCTGGCTTCCGGCAGTGAGTTTGGAAGTGCTCCTTCCCTTTCAGTCTTAGCGAAGAGTTTGAGGAGTTGAGGCGTTATATCCTCCCTGAAATTCCTGTAGAATTCAGAGATGAATCCATCAGGTCCTGGGCTTTTCTTGGCAGGCTTATTACTGCCTCAGCTTCACTGCCTGTTCCGGAGTGTCTTGATTCAGTGTTTAGAACTTGTATGTGTCTAGGAACCTGTCAATTTCTTCAAGATTTTCCAGTTTGTCAGAGAGCAATTTTGTCATCGTGCTTGAGAATGACACCTAGATTTGGGCTGTATCCATGGTGATTTTGCCTTTTTCATTTCTAATTGCACCAGTGTGGGTCTTTTCTTCTTTTGGTAAGTTTGGCTAAGAATGTGTCTATTTTGTTTATTCTTTCCAAAAAACAGTTCTGAATTCATTGATTTGTTGTATTAATTTCAGTTTAATTTCTGCGCTGACCTTTGTCATTTTCCTCCTTGTACCGGGTTTGAGTGTGGACCGTTGTTTTTCTTGTGTTTGAGATGCCCTATTTGGTTATTTATTTGACCCACTCTGATTTTACATTGTGAGCGCTGACCACAATAAATTTCCCTCTTAGGAATGCTTTCAATGTGTCCCATGGGTTGTGATGTGTTGAATTATTGTATTGTATTATTGTACAAATTGAGCTAGTATTACTGATTCTGGGAATTGTTTGATTTCTTCCTTGATTCCTGCTGTGACTGGGTGTTGAAGAGTGTGTTACCTAATGCCAAGATGTTTGTGAAGTTTCTGTGGTTTCCTTTGTGGTTATTCCAGTTTCGGTGCACTATGGCCTGATAGTGCCGTATCTGGTGAGGGTGGATTTTACCTGCCCAGCGTTTGCAAACTTTATACCAATAAGGAATTAGAGATAGAAGTTTAGAAGGAGAAACAAAATCACTTTATCAGAAAGAGAAGAATGAGGAGACAGACAGCTACCTTGTAGGAGCAAGGCCGGAGCCTGCCAGTGCCAAGGGTCTTTGTTCTCAGCCCCTTTTATTACATGGTGAGAAGGGACTCTGCTTATGAGAGACATCTCTTGTTTGGTGGTTTTAGGCTGAGAACTGATCCAGCCACTGTCCCTTTCCTACCTACATGCAAACCCTTGGGTAAGCTTTTTCTGGTCTTTGTCAAGCTGATACCTCTGAGATTTATGGCAGAGCCTTACATTCAAGGCTGAGTTAGCAGTTAGTAAAGGGATACGTGTACATTTTAGCACAGCCACATGGTGAGAAGATATTACAGTATATGTACTTTTCTATGGGTACGTGTCCCAGGCACGAGGATACATTTCATACTGAGTTTTATATAATATAGCCCCTCCCCACTTCCTCTCTGTTCTCAACTGGAGGCGGAGAGGAATTGGAGCTCTGGCTTCAGCTCTCCCTCCTCCTTTGACTGCTCTTGCTAGCAGGGGTTTCACTCTTCCCATTAGGGTTTGCCAGAAACCTCACTGAGGGCCTCACCTCTCCCTGCCTGTCCCCCAACTTTCCCTGCAAGCCAACATGGGATGGCTTTGATTCTTGTGCCTTTATCCAAGCAGGCTTCACGGACTAGGAGAGGTCTGTTTTGGAGACAGTTCTGTGTGTGGCTAAGAATGTGCATCCTTTTGTAGTAGGCTGCACACTCTGTAGACAACTATGAAGTTCCTTTGTCTCAAGGTGTGGTTCAGCTGATATTTCATTAGTTTTTAGTTTATTCATGAAAGTGGGGTACTGAAGTCACCCATGACTGTGTTGGTGCTCATTCTTTTACCCCCTGCAGTGCTTGCTTCTGAAGGGGTGCACCGTGGTGCACATATAACCACAACTGTAAACGTCTTCCTGTTTAACTGTGGTTCCTTGACCAACCTTTGTGACCTTCTTTGCCTCCTTGTGGTCAGTCAGCTTTAGCTTGAAGTTCACTTTGAGAGTAACACTGCTGTCCCTGCTTGTTTTCTGGTGCGTTCTGTCCTGACGTTTAGTCTATGAATTTCTTTTTGGATCGCTAAGCTTTTTGCCCTGGGCGCTGGGCCACCCCCCCACCCCACCCCCGTGTTGGCG
>NW_022900924.1:57769992-57772133 GCF_012274545.1 Fukomys damarensis
CCCCCCCCCCCCCCCCCGTGTTGGCGCCCCCCCGCCCCGGGAGGCCGCTCTGTCGCTGTCTGGAGCAGCTGCCCTTCCCTGCATCCTCAGTTCTGATCCTCCCCAGGGCCCGAGGTCCCGCTCCCCCGCTGCTCAGGGTGATGTCAGCTCAGGAGCACAGGGGGCCCAGGCTGATGTCTGGCACAGGAAAAGGCAGAGTACGGACTCCCCTCCCTCAGGGTGTACTGCCACCCCATCTCACAGACCTGAACGTGGAGGAGCTCCAGGGCACAGGCCTCCCCCGAGGTCACAGCACTGCCAGATGGCGGCACCTGCTTTGGCTCTTCACTGCCATCTCCCACTGCGATGCTGACTCCAGCGGCCTCACTGCTTTCCAACGTGAGGTCCGTGTTCTCGCCATCCCCCGTCGGCGGCTCTGCTGTTCTTGGTTCTTCATTCACTTAACACAACTCCACGGGACGTGATTTATCTCACATAAAGGTGCAAGGTGCGTTCACCCCAGCGAGGTGATAGTATGAGAGCACAAGGAACTCCATGACTGTCTGTGGCAGACAGTCCCCAGGGCAGCAGCTATGGATTCACAGGATGTGTGGTGGGACAGTATGCAGCCCTGAAAAGTGAAGCGGGTTCTGGTTGGCAAGTTACAGTATTATGCTGAGGGAGTGGAAGTCAATAGCACTATGGAACATATATGCCTTGCATTTACCTTCCCCGAAAAGAGCCAGACACCTTCAAGTTTTACATAAAGAGATTCATCTCTTCAATGGAAAGATAAAAAGACATGAATCAGAACTAGTGTGGTTTCCATCATCTGAACTTATTTTATTGATATTTATTAGTGAATAAAATTTTATTGTTGCTCTTTGATGCATTCCAACACACTTTCGGGAGTGGTTGCACATGTTGGTCGTTTGTTCACTATACTAAATACTGAAATCTTTGAGGTCTGGTTTTTACAGTGGTTTTTCTGGTGATGACAGGAGGTTCCTCTCTGATACACAGAGTGGTCCACTCAGCCCAGGTCTTCGTGTTCCTGTTATTATACCTACTGCTTTAAATATATTCGAACTGGGGAGAAGTCACGGGCAGAGTGAGAATCCAATCTGAAATCGTGGGCCAGGGCTCAGCAGAGCCCTCAGGTACCCTCCGTGATGCGACCCTCGTGTGGCAGGATGTGGTTTTGCTAGGGGAGGGCACGGATGCAGGACGTCACCCTTCGGGTACCTCGGGAACAGGGGGCCCGCAGTGCAGTCCTCATGGGAATAAATAAATAACCTGGGGGCTGAGCCAGAAGGAGGGACACGAGGAGTAGAGCCAGGCCTGGCCCTTTGTGGCTCGTGGCCCTTCACCGCGCCTCTTGCTCCTCCTAGGACAGGAAGCAGCACAGGACAAGTGTGGGGAGAGCAGCCTCGCTCCGGAAACCAGAGGGCGAAGTGGAGCGGCTCTCAGAGTGAGGACTGGGCGGGCGGGCGGATGCCGAGCCCTGGCGAGGTCCTTCCCCTCCCTGCTGCTGACAGATGTCGCGGATGAGCTTCCTGTGCCTATGCCCAGGCTGCCGTGGCCGGGCCTAATGACCCTGTGCGACGCTGGCCCGACTGAGCTGGTCTCACTCGCGACTCTTGGGCCAGCATCCCAGAACCAGAGACAGAACCACTAGTACCATTGCTTCCCTACAAGGAGAACGGACAGAGGATACGTCTCCTGGACAGAGAGCTGCGGCCAGCAAAGGGAGGGACACACGAAACAGGCAGACCTCAAGTCCAGGGCACGGAATGAAAAAGCCCCCACAGGGAGGCAGCAACCTTCCGTCCAGGCAGAGAAGGTCCCAGAGGCTGAGCCCACAGAAGAGCTCTCTGTCCGTCCGTCCCTCCGTCCCACCCTCTGGAAAAACTACATCAGCGCTCCTGTGGTGGGTGAGGTGTCGGGGACACCAGGCCGTGCGACAGCTCGTGGAGTGACACAAGCAGAGGACACGGAATTCACTAGTCTCCTATCCATAGGATAGGGACATGCTCGGGAGTTTCAGTGCTTCTCAAAGGAAAGAAGAGAGGCCCACGGTCCAGTTAGCACAGGGCGCCCCGGGGACCGCAGGGCCCCACGTGCTGTCCACCACCTCCCGGTGCCACCTCACCCTGCAGGCG
>NW_022900924.1:57772334-57775577 GCF_012274545.1 Fukomys damarensis
CCCGGGGGGTGCGCAGAGCGCAGGTGCCTGGTCTGCAGTCAAGGTGGGGCTGTGCGCCCGCCCTGCGCTCACCACCCGGGCCACTCCGAGGCGCCGGACCTTGTCCACCAGGTTGAGGCTGCCAAGCGACACATCTGTCTGGCTCTCGCTGCTGCGCACGCCCTTCTTCTCCCGCACCTCGCGCAGGATGGAGCTGGCCGGCTTGGATGCCAGGAAGGTGTCATAAGGCGGGCTGGTGCACTTGAACTCAAAGGCGGGGGGGGAGCCGGCGGGCGCCTGCGTGGGCGAGTTGGGTGGCGTGGAGGGGATCACGGCCATCCGGGGGGCGTAAGTGTGCAGGAGGGAGCCCCGCGCGGCCCGGTCCCAGCTCTGGGGGTCGTACACGGCGGCCGAGATGCCGCGCTCTTTCAGCAGCCACACCAACCCCAGAGACGTGCTCATGGTGGTCGTGGAGTCTCGGGCATTGGTGAAGGACTCGGCCAGGCTCAGCCTCCGTGGGGTGCACGGCGTGGCCACCGGCGTGGACTTCAGGTGGCCAGCGCTGCCACAAGCTGGAGTCGGAGCCGAGTTAAGGCTGGAAGGGAAAATGGCAGGTTACTCCCGGGGACGCCCAGGACTGTGGCAGAGCCGGTGGCTGTGTCTCGGGGGGTGGCGGGGCAGACCTGGGACGTGAGATGCCCAAGACCTCTGTCCACGGAGTCCCGAGGTGGGCCACAGTCTGTGTCAGCAGAAGCTGCACAGGACCCCACTGCCCTCTGTGGCTGAGCCAGCGCCACGCCCGGCTAGGAAGGGACAGCTCAGGGGGACATGGACAGATGTGCACCAGTGGCTCCAGGTCCAGCTGCTTCCCCGGACACGAGGCCCAGCTCGGGGCTCAGCTCAGTAAAAGTGAAAGACATGGCACCGGCCGCGGCATATGCACATCACCACCTGCCCCTGGTCCCGAGGCCAGGACAGTTCCCTGCCCCTCCCGCTGCCCCTCACCCTTCCACGTGCTGCCCAGCCCATCCTGGTCATGGAGTTCGGGACCAGAGAAGGACACCAGAGTACCAGGCTCCCTCCACGGCACACAGGGGACTGAGGCATCCCTGTCCCTCGCCTGTCCTGCTGTCTGAGGCCCCATGCAGTCTGGCAGCTGGGTCCAGTGGGGAAGAACACAGGACAGAGATGGTCCCAGGGTTTGGGAGAGGCCCTGCCATGGCTGCAGAAAGAGTGGCTGACTTTCGGCAGCTGCTGCGAGCCTGCCAACAGGGCTTCTGGGTCCTGGGAACAGGAGAGCTGAGAGACCCAGGAGCTGGGGACAGAGACCTCTCTCCCAGCCCCGCCAAGGAGGCCGGGGACCCAGTGTGGGAGAAACAGAGGAGGACCAGCCTGGAGCAGGTCCTTGGAGTGACCACAGGGCACCCTGGGGCAGGGACGGCCCAAAAGCAAGTGCAGGCTGCAGGCCTCAGGGGCTTAGGGACCTCCCCCAAGACACAGGCCTAGCTCACACAAATGGGAGCGTGCAGGGCACTTGGCAAACACGGGGTTAGACACCACGGCAGAACCCAGGGTTAAGGGGACAGACTTGCAAGGGCACCAGTGGCGATTACAGGTGCTGTGTGCAGTCCACAGAGGAAAAAACCAGACTCAAGTCTGGCTGGGTAGCTCTGCTCCCTGGGGAGAGCTTCGGTTTTGCTCCAGCTGCCTTTACTTCCCTGAAACACAGGCTAGAAAGCCCGTAGCTCGGGACACACGAGGTCCTGGCCTTGTGGCTGCAGCCTCCACTGGGGCTGAAACGCTGCTTCTACACCCAGGTGCGAAGCTGGCACCCGGGTAGCAGGGTGGGAAGACAGAGCCGACCTCAGGTTAGGCCGCGATTAGTGCAGGAGCTCCGCTGGCGGCGTTTAATGGATTAGGGGACCAGTGGCCAGGCCACCAGAGACACATGGAAGCCACACATTTACACAGACCCTGGCAGGGACCCGCTGGGTGGCCCTGTGTGCTCACCCCCTGCCTCGCCCATGGCTCAGCTCTGCCCTACACCTCCTCTCGCCCAGGCCCAGCAGAGCCCAGGACAGCTCCGGCGTCCTCCTCCCACGACCTGTGGAGAATCGTTCAGGGTTGAGGGGCCCCCAGGTGCTGCTCACTGTCCCGTGTCCTTCCAGGGACCCTGGGAGCTCGCCTGACTGCACCATAGAAGAAATGGCCGTGTCAGGGACACTGGTCCCCGTCCCCACCCAGGAGGAGGAAAGGAGCCAGAAAGCAGCTGACCAGACACCACGCCGCAGGTTCGGGGCTCCCAGCTGGGTGTAGGCCAGGCCTGGGGGCCGCGCCCTGGGCCAGGAGTCCATTGCTACCCCCTGCTCCAGGAGCAGCCCGAGCCTGTCCTGGGAGGAAACACAGATCGGCTCTGGGGCAGCCATGGGGCCTGCAGGGAGAGCTGCTCCGGAGGGGCCTCAGGACCCAGCCCGCACCCAACAAGGGCAAGGAGGGCGGGCCAGCTCCCCCGTGTGAGCCGGGTCTGAGCGGACAGGGCTGGAGCAGGACTATACACACCGCGCTCTCGTCCTGCTGGCCCTCGCTGCCTTTCGCTTGCTGTTCGTTTTGTGCCTGGAGTCTCGCTTTGCAGCTCAGGCTGGCTTGGACCTCAGAGCCACCCTCTGGCTCAGCCTTCCGAGCGCCCGGATCACAGGCCTGCACCCCCACGCCTGACTCTGGAGCTGGCTGGGCAGGAGCCTCTCGTGCGGCTCTGGACACCAGGCCTCGAGGGAAAGGGTCCCTACCCTCAGCCGCAGCTGCCCCACAGCCAGACCTTACCTTGGCGTGACCCTCGTGAGCTCGTCCGAGGGGTGCAGGATGCGGCAGGTGGTGAAGGTGAAGGTGGAGCTGGTCTGGGACATGCACTTCCCGGGGTGGTTCGCTGCATCGGGGACAAAACACAGTCCTTGCACCTGGTGTGCGCAGTGCACAGCCCAGCGCCTGGTGATGCAGGGCGGGGCCGCCTATGGGCGGGGCTGGGAGGGTAGGGGGGTCACGCGCTCTGAGGGAAGGTGGCCTGGCTGCAGGGCCACATGTCCCCGCCTCTGCCTGTCCACACAGGGTCGGGGCCAGCAGTGAGTCCAGTTCCAGGAGGAAGGCCTAGGAGGTGAAACTGGTTTTCCCCTCGGAGGTCAGAATCGCTTTCTCCTTTGCCGTTCTGCATGACTTTTCATGGGCAAACAGGTGTCAAACTCTGCCAGGACAAGGGCAGACAAGGTGGCA
>NW_022900924.1:57775590-57882821 GCF_012274545.1 Fukomys damarensis
GGTGATGCAGCGGGGCCGGCTATGGGCGGGGCTGGGAGGGTGGGGGGGTCCCGCGCTCTGAGGGAAGGTGGCCTGGCTGCAGGGCCACATGTCCCCGCCTCTGCCTGTCCACACAGGGTCGGGGCCAGCAGTGAGTCCAGTTCCAGGAGGAAGGCCTAGGAGGTGAAACTGGTTTTCCCCTCGGAGGTCAGAATCGCTTTCTCCTTTGCCGTTCTGCATGACTTTTCATGGGCAAACAGGTGTCAAACTCTGCCAGGACAAGGGCAGACAAGGTGGCACCTGGCAGCAGTGCAGGGCTCGCACGAAAGGGGTTTGCGGACCTGGCTCCACTGCTGTTCCCAGGTCTGTTGCGGGGTTGTGCTGACCCTAGCGGCCTCGACAACAGCAGGGCAAGAGCTGGAGACAGAGGCCTGGGACAGGCTAGGGCCATCAGGTCCCAGACTACAGTGGCACTGCCCCTCCTGAGACCCCGCCCCCTCCCGACTCGGGGACAGCTACAGTCGGCCCCACTCCCTCCCGGGCTCTGTCCAGCTGTTGCTCAGGAGGCCAAGAGTCTGCAGCAAAGGGAATGCGGCATGGGGACCATGTGAGAGAAAGCAGCTGGGCACAGCCCTTGGTCTACCAGAGACATCATGACTGCCAGGGTTACCTCCTTCATAGCTCACGCAAGAAAGACAAAAAGGGGGAAATAAAAGGTGGCACCCAGAGCATGCACGGTGGCTGCAGCGACTCTCCCACCCGCCTGCCACAGCAGCTCAGAGGCCTCCAGGAGCCGGCAAGGGCTGGAAACACAATCTTCCAGCTCCTACAGGATGTTTGCTCTTGGATTTGGACAAAAAGGAAAAAGGCAAACAAAATAGGATGGATGGGAGCCACAGAGCCACAGATCCATGCAGATGATTAACAACAAAACCAAACAAGAAAA
Organism: Fukomys damarensis; assembly: GCF_012274545.1. Taxonomy (NCBI): domain Eukaryota; kingdom Metazoa; phylum Chordata; class Mammalia; order Rodentia; family Bathyergidae; genus Fukomys; species Fukomys damarensis. Next base: position 57,776,516 of record NW_022900924.1, read on the forward strand.
AAACAAAAACAAAAAACCCAAAAAGCTGGAGACACAAATCAAAGGCAGGGCGGACCACACAGAGAATGGGATGGCAAGGTGACTCGGGCAAGGCAAGGTGTTAGCCCCGCAGTGTCTGAGCTACTGTGTGTGCCGCAGGCTCCGTGGCCCCCAGCGTGGCAGCCAGCACCACTGCCCAAGAACAAACACTCAAGCACGGGGAGCTCCAGGAAGGCAGGAAGGAGAAAAGAAGAGCAAAACAGCCTCCCAATCTCTGTTTCCCCAGCAATAAATGCAATGGCTTGGGAACTCGGGTAACTGAGAAACTGTGGCAAGTGAAACAAAAATGGGAGCAGCTATGAAGAGAAGGCAACCAATCACGATTCTCTCTGCAACCAAGGAGGGCCAGGACCAAAGCGACCTATAGCCTGCGGGAGAAGCCCCAAGGACAGGAACAGGAGGGTTATCTGGGAAGAAGGGAGAAAGCAGGAAACAATCAAGACAAAGCCACTGAGAGAGAACATTAAAAAGAATGAAACAAGGCTGATTTAAGATCGGAAGTACACCCCAATTTAAACATGTGGCCAGAATTCCGAATCACAAGGTCCCGAAGGTGCATCCCCCCACCCCATTAGGCTTCAGATCTTCAAGTGCACCAGGAGTGCAAGGACAGACGTTCCAGAGACACAGCTGCATCCACAGAAGCGAAACCCCTCTCACACACCTGGTTTGGGGATGAGAAAAGGCTGCTAAAAATCGAGAATTCCCCAGGGCCCAGCAGTGATTGACAGCCGTAGACCAAGAGGTCGGTCAGAGCCCACAGCGCCCACACCGGAGACTTGCCCGGCCTGCCAATTACCACTGGGACACTGGTCGCGCTCTCCTGTCACTGCGGGCCTCCGGACCGCCGCTGCGCCTCCCCGCCTTGGGACACAACACAGAGAAGTGAGTGGTGCTACGGGGCCTCGAGTCTCGTGCTCATCCTGGACCTTCTGGGCGGGACTCAGGACAAGCACCCACCTCAGAGTCACCAGGACCATAGCCCGAGTGGGAGCCCCTGCCGGTCTGCCCGGCAGGGCCTTGGCAGCAAATACACTGCTCACTTGGGGGCACGGAGGACAAGGTCCTTGGGAGTGAGGCTCTACCTTACTGCTGAAACCCAGACCCCAACTGGCTGCAGGGCTCAGGGCGCTTTGAGGGAAGGGTAGATACAGTCCTGGATCACAGCCGAAGGCTGAGAAGTGACGGGCGGGCAGGTGGGAATGGACTGAGGTCAGCACTGACCGCTTCCTTAGGATAAATGCCCCAGTCCTCCAGTACACTTCCTTCTGACCGTGCTGCAAACCGACAAGCCTGCGACTCCACCAATACTGCCTGTCCAGGCCGTGAGGTCTGCGAACTCCAGGAGGCTCCCCGCAGAGCTCTCTGCTCCACAGTCCACATGCCACAGGAGAGGGCCTGTGTCCCCGCTCTCTGATGCCACCCGCAGTGGGCCCTGTGGGAGGCAGTGCTGAGTGCCAGCTCTCCTCTGGGCCGCGATGACTGGCACTGATGGGAAACAGGGTGGGTGGCAGCCAGTGGCGAGGGCCCAGCACAGCCCATGCCCACAGCTGGGGAGGTGCACGCTGACGTGGGCTCCACAGGGCTGAAGGATGACAGGGCCCGCCCCACATGAGGCACCCTGCTCCCCAGTGCTGCTCCCTCTCTCCGTCCTCTGGGAGGGAGCTGGGAGGACACAGGCTCTTTCCTCTGTGAAAGCCATCAAGGAGCCCAGCCCTTTCGGAACCCTGCGAGCCGCACAGAGCGGGGCCTCCCCGTGGAGATGACACACCCGGGGTGGAGACACCACCGTGCCACAGCCCAAGCGTCTTCCTCTAAACTCACAGAAACGACTGCTAGAAAGGTCAAGTCTTTCAGGTACATCTCAGAATCTTGGAAAACGGGACCCATCTTCGCGATGCATGGAGGGCCATCTGTATTTTCTCTGCTCTTTGTGAGAAGTGGCAGGCTTGTGTGAAATAGAGAAAACGGTCTGACCATTTTATTTGCTTTTCTTAACTTGAGCATGAGTGTGAAGCTGCTGGCGTGAGGCTGGATTTGCCCTGCATTTCTGTACACTCAGTAACAGATACCCGCACACTCACACAGCCCTGTATCATCACCAGGACCGCCGGTGACGCCAGGGCCCAGTCTTCTCATCCCGCTGCTGACAGAGCCTCGTCCAGCCAGCTCACAGCCCAAGAACATCAGTGTGCGCTTTCACTGAGGCGCCTCCTCTGGCAAAGGCAGAGGGGAAGGCTGGCTCCTCGCCTGTCAGCACCACTTTATCAGGGCACAGAAAAAGGCTTTGAAGACTTTTCTACCACTTTCTTATGTAACCACGCCTGTGAATCTTCCCAGGGAAAATTTCTATGATGAGTTCACGTACAGAGAGCTCCACACGCACCCTGGAAACCCACCTAAGGCAGGCCTGGGTGAGGGTCTGTGCGGGTCCGACGGGTGCTACTGCCTGGGTGGGGACATCAGCCAGTGCTACAGAGAAGCGATGCAGCTCAGTTCCTTCCTTTTGTAATAAAAGCCGTCTTTCACTACTAAATACAAGGCGACGCGTCTAAGCTCTTAGACCCTGGCAACGCCTTCCCTGCTTCTTGAGCGTTTCTTCACACAGCCCCGGTGTGGTCGTGGCTCTGAGGGGGACCGGGACCCCGGAGATCAAACATCAAGAGCTCAGACAGGTTCTGTCTCTCAGAGATTTCTGAACATCACCAGATCTTTCTCTGGGTTCTGTACAATTTGTTTTCGGCTTCTGTAAAATTAAATCCACTCTTTGCCTTGCATCTGTTTCATCTTAACAAGTGTGTGACTCTAGCGGTGAATAATTTCACAGCCTGATACAGAGGGGCTCGCTGCAGGTTGCTGCCCAGAGAAGAGACTTTTAGGGTGCTGCCAAAACATCACGGGCAAGTGCAGAAGCCTCTGGGTCCTCGATGGCAGCGCCAACCCTCTGGCTGACGGGACGGTAGGCTGGCCTAGCTGGGCAGCGGAGGCCTCTCCCGCTGGGGCCTTCGATCCGCTCCAGCAGCACTAGTCCCAGGCCTGGCCTCCACTAGGTCGACCCGCGAGCTCCTGTGAGGCCCCTCCACGCGAAGAGTCCAGTCGGAGCCCCAAGGGAACACCCGAGAAGCGGTGCTGAGCAGCTCAGGCCGGAGGTCTGGAGCAGGGCTGCCCGGCCGACAGCTTTGCCTCCCACTTCCAGCTGCACGGACCCTGGCAGGAGCGCAGGCTGTTGTGGCTTCCCGACCGGGGTGGGAGTGAGGCCCAGGTGACCAGAGCATGCCAGACGGCAGGATGGCAGCGCCCAGCCCCACTCAGCCCCTCCGCACCCCCTCCTTGGGCAGAGCAGCGGCATCTGTGAAGGCGTCCCCCGCCTTCCCACAGACCAAGGACCTCAGTGTCCAATCAGGATGCACCAGGAGCTGCGAATCCTTCTCAGCTCCTTGGGTGGCCCAGGTATGGAGATTCAGGGGATTTCCAGGCCCGATGTGCCCGCGGGTGACTTTTCCTTCCCTGCCGACCAGGGTCTAGGTGTCCCTGGGTGTCTGCCAGCTCTGCAGGGCAGCCCCACGTGCTCTTCAGCACCACGGCCTCCGCATTCTGTGGACCCAACTTCAGCCCACCTCGCTCGCCCGTGATGCGCAGTCTCTGAGGGCATCCGGCTGAACTGCTCACCCAGCTGCCAGCTGCAGCTGGACCCCGGGACCTTATGCCTTCAGCCCACAGAGCCTGGCCAAGACAAGGAAGTGCTGCATCTGACCCTTGCACTATGTTTTTGTTTTTGGTACCAGAGATTGAACTCGGGACCTTGCACTTGCAAGGCAGGCAGCAGAACCACTGAGCTAAATCCCCGGCCCTCGTGCTATGTTAACACATATGATGTGTCACTGAAACAAAGTAAAACTATAATTTAAAAGTTGTTTTAATCCATTTTAATCATCTAAAGTATTTACAGTAGAGTAACATGGAATCATTTTTTTAAACAGGATTTTAAAAAAATTATCAAATGATGCTTCAAGTAATACATAAAATATATTGATAATCTTTTTCAGTGCTCAAATCCTTTCCCCTCATGACAGTAGGCAAAAGTACACGGTCTTCCCGATTCCCCCCGTTTTGCAAAGGAAAAGGAGAATCTCCTTCGGATTTCTCAGCTGCACCCTGGCAGCTCCTGGGACTCAGGCTTCGGCCCAGAGCAAGCCTGGAGCAGTGGGCGGAGTGCGGGGGTGGAGTCCCAGCACTGGGACCGATGGGGATGCCTGGACCAGTTAGAGTATAGCACTTCTCACACACCAAGCATCCAGATGGTCCTGCCACCTCTGACGGGGGAAGGAGCCGAACCCTGAGACAGCGCGGAGCGCTCAGAGAGAAGACCCACGCACAAGCAAGGTCCACCCAGCCTCCCCGACGCGGAACCCTGAATGCTGTCTTTAGCACTTGGCCTGCCCTGGCCCTGTGTGCTGCCCAGATCAGCAGCTGTGGGGAGGGACGGGAATGGGTCCTGGGCTGCGGCTGCGCAAGGGTCAGGCTGAGGGATCATGCCGTGCCTCTGGCCTCTGTCCTCCATGACAGCTTTATTCCCTGCGTGGCCCCAGGGTGACCTCGACAGTGAGTCCCAGGACCCCGTCCACCTGCAGGGCCTCAGCTCCTCACTGCCCAGGGTTCCCCGGGCACTGTGGCTTTCACAAAGGAAAACTAGGGACACGAGGATGAGAGTCCCGATGATAGAAATGCCACGAGGGTGACATCACTGGGGTTCCCCATCTTTTCTGGGTCTGCTCCCACAAGAGCTCACTATGGCAGAGCGTACCGGCTGGGGAGACGGATCACGAGGGACCGAACACAAGGCCACGGGGTGCCTGCAAGCGGAGCTCACACTGTGGTGCCGGGGGTGCCGGCTCAGCAGACTCCCCACTGTGTCTCTCTCGGGTGTCAGGTTCATCACGTTTTTAATCCCCCCAGACATGTGTAAGTCAGAGGCAGGAAGCCAAAGGCTGCTCGAGTGCCACCTGAAACCCTGACAGCGCCATGGGCTCATTCCCGTGTGAACGCAGCATCCAGGTGGTCCCCACCCCATGTACTGACCAGCACCCATCACTGCCCTCATGCGCCCAGCACAGCTCTGACCAGGGCGTTGAGGAACCTGCCCTCAGACAATGGCCACGCCAGACAGAGGGGCACTGACCGGCCCACACTGCTCCTTTTTAGCAGCCTCTCCTGCTCCCGCCGTGAGAGCCAAGTTGGGCAGGGCTGCCCTGCGCGTGCAGGGGCATCTGACTTGGTGGAAACAGCACCACACAATGGGGACGCTTTTGCCATCACCCACACAGACGCACGGAAGCTACACACAGGGAGCCACTGCGGATGGTGCTGGGGACAGAGGCGAGGACAGCCCAGAGCTCGGCCTCTGGGGCCCGGGCCAGGCTTGTGGGACTGATCGCTGCGCCCTCACCAGACCCCTCCTCCTCCTCCACGGCCGCGGGCGGCTGCTGCATCTCCTCGGGGGAGCTCCTGCTGCCTGGGACAGTCGCGCGAGCCCGGGACCTCTCACCTGAGGTCTCTGGGTGCTGCACTGGCGTGGAGGTAGCTAGGCCCGGGAGGGGAATGTGGTCACCTGTGTCATCTTCCTCAAAGTCGTTAAGGCAGTACACTTCGTCCAGGTCAACGTCCAGGGTCCGGAAGCCTTTGGTGACCACGCCAGGCCGGGGGTCCAGGATGCCCCCCAAGTGAGGCTGGGCCAGCTGCTGCCAGTGGTGGAGAGTGGCAGAGCCTGGCAGGAGGAAGGCAGAGGAGAGGAGCGGGTTAGCACGGAGACTGACACGCAGGTCAGCACCCCCACCGGCTGTGCCTTCTCCGGCCACGACCCGAGGGGCCCAACTCAAGGAAGCCACTCCATCTTTAGATAAAACGAGCGTCACACTGCGTGCCAGGGGCTTCGGTTATGAAGCATTTTAAGCAACCCCAAAACTCAATGCATTATCGATTTATAGACAGCAGAGGGGGAAATGGCCAAACAAGCACAGACTGGGTGTATGCGCCTGCAGATTCCAGAGGCATGGACGCAGAGAGGAGGTGTTACTGCCCCACCCAGGACCCAGGCCAGGACAGCAGGGCCAAGGAGGGGGTGGTGTGACCATCACTGTCTTCCCTCGGGTCTCTGTACCTTCCAGCAGCTGGGCGCTGTCTGGTCAGGGGCAACCTAAGGACACGGTCAGTCCACGCAGCACAGGCTAAAGCCAGGAGCCAACTCCTGTGACACCAGGCCTAGGGCTCAGATGACGATGGCCTGTGATAACACCGGTGTGTCCTGAGGACCCGAGAGTCCTGCCGCTCTGCTCCGAGGTTACACACCCTGGGAACCCAGGCTCAGCGCATCCCCCCCAGCATGCTGAGGTGTGCTCAGCTTTCATCCGGCCAGGTCCCCCCTCATGTGACACCAGCAATACCCAGGGGCTGGGAGTCACCCGACACGAGGGCACACACAACACCCTTCCCTCATGAGATGAGGTCTTGGGGGGGCTTCTGCACCCCAGGCTACCCTGGGGAAGAAGAAAGGGGAACAAGCACACAGGATGCCAGAGCTCTGGAAGGGAGGACAGAGGTTTGCCAGCCCCCAGTGCCACAGGGCGGGCACTCTCCACAGGACAGTCTCAGTGGGTCTGGGGAGGGTTTCCTGGGCAATTTGAAACCCACTTGGAAGGAAAACCACAGCATTGAGGGTTTGCTAATGCCCACTCCCAGGTCTGCCCAGGTTGTCAGTATGCACAGATGAGAAACCAGAGTGTTTCTCCCAGATCTACTAAACATAAATACCCTCAATACAACAAGCAACAAACAGTAACGGGGCATGGTCACAGAAGGGGGTGCGCGTCGGGGAGGACAGCTGGCAAGCAGCTCTCCCAAGGCCGACTGCTCCACCTGGGGGACAGCTGCCCATGGCTGTCACAGATGCAGGAGGGGAGGAGGACGCTAATGCCAGAGAGGCAGAGGCCAGCCAGGCATGGGACAGCCCCGCCGCAGAGATCCAGGCAGCATGTCTATGCCGTGGCTGGGAAACTGCCCACCGCCGTGGCGGCCTCTGCTCCTAGGACTCTGTGAGGATCTGAAGGAGCCGCAGCCCCTGGGCACTCGGGGACAGGGACACTGTACAGAGCTAACCAGGACTTGTGCAGCTGAGTCCCCACTGCTGGTGTCAAGGTCCCTACCTAAGTGGATGCCTGTAAAACACTGCCCACTGTACCCACAGCACATCAACTCAACCTCAGAACACCCTGGGCAAGCATCGCCACTCACTTCACAGGAGGCCCCAGAGTTGGGCAACTTTCCAAAGCCGCTGGCCGATTAGTGGGGACAGAGCCAGGCTTTGCAGGAGGCAGCTCTCATAGGAACCTGACACTGCCCCTCCAAATGCAACAGACAAGACAGTAGGACATCCGTGTCTGGCCAGGGCGCTCTAAATGGCAGCTGGCGCCCCGCCACACAAAGGACTAAGTGGGTGTCTGGGGTAGCAGGGGACACACATGCTGCCATCCCAGGGGCCTTGTGCTCTCCTGCTTCACAGGCACAATCCCAGCGTCAGAGCAGCACCAAGGAGGAAGCTCCAAGAAGCCATACCGCGCCCAGCTGGCACTATGAGCTGGGGTCTTGGAGGCCTTCACTCAGAGGGGATAGGGAGCCAGGGAGGGGCAGGTGAGGAACCACAGCAGGGCGGCTATGAGAGGGTGCTGGGGCCAGGCCCAACTGTGCCACAGACCACCCCATCTTAGCCCTTGCAGAAAGGCACAGAACTGCACAGCAAGAACACCCAGCACAGCCTGAGGGGCAGCCACAAGCAGGGTCTGGCACTCACGCCTGCCACATGATAACAGAGGCCGTGCTGGGCATGGACCAGGGGCCACACTCTCCTGACGGCCCTCTCACAGCTTGCTGGACTTTCACACAAACCCTGCTGTTTCCAATTCACAAAGGGGACTTGGGCACAGGGAGGCGACTTCCCTAAGGTCACGCACTGTGTCCTTTCTCCAAACCATAGCTCTGCCTCTCAGCAGGCGTGAGCCTCAGGGATCAGGACTGACAGCCTGGACAGCTTCTGAATCTCCCGCGGTGGCTGAAGTTCTGAAGGAGAGGTGGAAAGCAGGGTGTGTCGATCACGCCTGTAATCCCAGCACTCTGGGAGGCTGAGACAGGAGGATCATGTTTCAGCCCAGTCTGGGCCATTTAGTGCTTTAATGAGAACCTGTCTCAAAATAAGAAAAGGGCTAGGGATTGTAGCTCAATGTGAAAGCCCTGGGTTCAGTCTCCAGTGCCTCTAAGGAAAAATAAAAGGAAGTGATTTGGTGAGAGCCACCTCAAACCCCACTGTGCGCCTTAACTGTCGGCTGTGGGGCTCACAGACTCTGCTACGCCCGCCTCCTCCCCACTAGGAACAGGCTGGGGACAGCACACGACCTCTGTCCCAGCTGGCAGAGATACAGTTCTGTGGAACGATCGAGGGTCTTCACTGGCCGCTCCCTGCCCACATCTGCTTCCTCAACCCCAGCCCCCACCTCAGCGTGAGATATCCCGGCTGCCAGCAGGCACAGAGTCAGGCATCTGCAGGAGGCCTGCGGGGTAACGATGACCTCGATCACAGTCAGAAAGGGAGAGCAGAGTAAAGGAAAACACACGGCCCTGCCTCGGCCTCCTGCCACAGTGTATCCAGTGCAATGCTTCGTTCCATCAGGTAACCCGGGGAGAGCAGGGCTAATGCACACGCAGGGTAAAGGGTGATTCAGTCAGTGGGGAGGAGGAGATGGAAGCCACGGCTCCCGTGCTTGATCCCAGCAGCGCTCTCCAGGGCCGCACCCCAGCCTCTGCCTGGCTGTGGAGATCAAGGGGCCTCACGGGCTTCTCATGTGGCCAGGGCCAGAAGACGATGTAACAACGTGGCCTGGCAGGCACACGGACGGCCCAGCCTGGGCACTGGGCACACGGCCGGTTAGACCTGAGCTGCCAGCAGGCGGGTCTGAGTACCTGGGTTGCAGGAAGCAGACGCTGGGAGCGGAGCACACAGCCAGCACACCGCTTCCTTTCCACAGTCCTGACAGTGCGAGCCACTGCACAGGGGCAGGGGATGGCCTGCCCGACGTGGGGACTGGAGAAGCAGCACGGCACCAGAGGGCTCTCACTCCGCCTCACCACCACACAGAGACCACTGTGCAGGCCGCGTTCTGAACACCTATGAAGCCAGAAGCTACAGCGCGGAACGGGCGGAGCCCTGTGTGAGATGTGATTTTAGCTCCCAGTGAGCAGGCTGAGAGCAACTTCTTCCCATATGCGGGCAGCACCGGAGCGCCCCCTGCCCGACTAGTGCAGCACAGAGATTCTGCCCTAAGCGCACAGCAAAGGGAAATAAAGATGAACTGGTCAAAATAAGCTTCAAAGACGTCCTACAACATGCTTGGAAAATGAGTCACAGAAAGCAAACAAGGCAGAGATGAAGTCCAGTGGTCCCTGAGAGACAACGGAAGCAAAAGAAAAGAAAGGCCGAAAGTAATCAGAAATGGGAGATTTTATTGGAAGAAAAATGGATATAATCACAGGTCAGAAACGACAGCCAAGCTTCCAACTGAGTAAGTGATGAAAGAGCAAGCCGTGCCTTCTCTGAGATCTAGCAAGGGTCTAAGCCACACAGGCAAACAATTCTGAAGACAGAAAGCCCACCCTCTGCCTCCCTGTGGGAAGTGCGGGTCTTCAACCAGCCCGCCTCTCCCACAGCTGCATCTCACTGGGGCAGGGTCCCCGGGCAAAGTGGGCACTTCCTGGACAAAACCTGTGTGCTGGCGCGGTGTGTTCTGGGTTCCCAGCACGTGGCTACTGCACCTTTGAGTAAGACCTCAGTGCCAGCACGAGCACCTGGGCTCCTCGGGGAGCCCCTCAGGAGCTGAACGCCGAGCGGGAGACAGGTGGCTGCCCGTCGGCAGCGTGACAGAGCCCTAAAACTCCTGGAGCGACCAAACTGAAGGTGTGAAGGAAAGCTACAGACACTCGATGGCCCTTGGCAGTGTAGTGGCAGAAGCTGATGACACACTGTGTAATTCCCAAAGCAAAAGAAGAAAGAAACAAGAAGAAAAGGTGTGATTTCCAGGAGCAGGTTATCCAAGGAGGTCGGTACTGAAAGTGAGCTGCCTGGGCAGGACATCAGGAGGAGCGGACCACCTGGCTACACAGCAATGCCCTGGCCCCTGAACCCCAGCACCACCCAGAACCTAGGTCAGAGCACCCCTCCTTCCAGAGATCAAACCAGAACCCACCCATGGGTTCCTGCAAAGCCCGGCCTCCAGGTCTGCTTGGTACCACTTCCTGACCTGCCCAGCGCCTCCCAGACCCTGCCACTCTCCTGGACTCTCCCAGCTGTGCTGCTGCCTCCCGGGTGTTTCCTCAGGCACCAAGGGCAGCGGAGGAGCCAGACAGCTGGCACCTAGGCCAGCACTGTGCTCCTAGCGGAACTCAAACCAGCAGCGCGGGTGGCTGTCGCGGAAGAAGAAGGAGTAGGCGTGGCTCAGGTGGCCCGCCTTCTGCAGGTGGATGAGGGACCACAGCGAGTCCCCGAGCAGGGCAGACAGGGGCCGCGGGCCCTTGCGGTCACCTTCCAGTGGCTTCACAATCTGCAGCTTCTCTGGCAGGTAGGAGCGGCTGCTGAAGGACATGCCCGAGAAGCCGGTGATCTCTGAGAGGCGGGAGTGGGTGCCCAGCGACAGGATGCTCTCGGTGGGTGTGAGGGAGCCGCTGCGCAGCTCGCCCTTCTCTGCCAGCTCCCGCAGCTTCCTCTCCTGCTCCTCCTCGAAGAACCTCCTCTCCGACAGGTAGTTCTCACGGCGCAAGGATAGCCGCCTCAGTGCTGTCTCCAGGTCGTGGGTGCCCGGAGTGCCAGGTGTGCCCGGCTTCTTGGTGTGCTCACTGGGCCTGGAGGAGAAACGGGGCGAACACTGGACCCGGGGTGCAGGCCTGCCAACCAGCACTCTGGAGGCTTGGCTCAGCAGGCGGTTGCAAGTTCCAGCCCAGGCTACACAGCGCAGCCAGACCTTGACTCACAGTAAAAATAAAAGGGCTGGAAATGTAGCTCAGTGCGAAGGCCCTGCGTTCAGTCCTCAATACCAAAAGGAAAAAAATTAAAAAGAATGGAAATAATAAATGTCTGCCCCAAACAGCCAACCCCACCTCCTCTGAGGGGCTGAGTGCTTTTCCTCGGGCAGGCACCGGACGGAAGTGAACTGAGAGGGATTCGGTCCCTGCGAGGTCACCCTGAGCCCTGAGAAAGACGTATTCTGGAGGCTGCAGCTTCTTGCTCCAGAGCAGCTTCTCCTTCCTCCTGAGCTAAGGGCACTCAGATCTTAATTACGACCAAAGCCAGGTCAGATCACAGATTCCCCGCTGACCCAGATGGCAGGTTCTGTGGGGCTTCAGGACGGAGGAGCGCTTCTTAGGCACCCTGGCTCCCTGCTGAAGCAAACCAGGAGCCCCCAGGGTCCTCCCAGCCCTTCCAGCTCCCAAGCCACAAGGGCGTGTGCAAAACAAGCGTGTGTTCTGCTGCTGGACAGAGGGCCTAGCAACAGAACGCACTCACAGACTGTCTCCCCCAGCAGCGTATGGAAAGCAGGCCTGGGCATCACGGAGATGGACGAGGGGAGGTAGGCAACTATGCCCGACGACCACCACACCTGCGCCCAACCCATACACCTCTCCCGAAAGCACAAGACAGGAGCACGCAGCCACTCACGCACCCCAGGTCAGCAGCCTCGGTCTCCAGGATGATGCTGCTGGTCTTGTTGTCCAGCACAAAGCTGCCCATGTCACTGCCGTAGAAGCTGGACCGGGGGGTGCTGACACAGCTGGACAGCAGGGAGTTCATGGCCGAGGACTGGTTGGAGCCAGGGATGTTCATGGGGGAGGGGGTCAGCGACCGCTGCTTGACTACCTGGTTGATGTTCCTCACAGTCTCAAAGATGCGCTTCTGGTGCCTGGGGTAGGGAGAGTCAGGAAGGACCTAGGGTCAGGCCCTGCAGAAAGGGCCCAGTGAGGGGCCAACAGGTGCCTGGCCCAGGGTCCCTGGGGAGCCGGCTGGCCGAGACTGACGTGTGCGTGCCTCTACACTGTGAAGTCAGGAGCCTAAGACGCCAGTGTGTGCTGTGCAGTGAGGTGGACCCAGAGCCTGACCTACAAACATAATGCTCATTGCTCCTGTCTCTGTGCAGATGCTCCCCTTTCATGACTGTGTTCCCTGGAATGCTCAGGCCGCCAGCATGCACTGGGCTCAATACCAGCTGCAGGATAAGTATTTGCTGACCATTCACAGAAACACAGCAAGACTTAAAGCCAGTCTTCAGCTTCAAAGCCGGGGGCTAAACCGGCTCTGTCTACTCTAGAAGCTGTTTCCAGGAACACAGCCACACATGGTGCCGGCTGGCTCCCTGGACGGGGAAGGGCTTCCTGTGGCACAGAGGCTCCCGCTCCCCTCCTGACACCCCGAGTGCAGGGCGCAGCCAGCCCCTTTCAAGCCCCGCCCTGGAGCTGGGCACAGAGCTCAGAGAAGACCTGGTCCTAGGCTCCTCCCAGACGCGGCGGGCAGGAGCCTTGCCAGGCCCACAGAGCCCTTGCCGCTCATTCCGCAGCCTTTCTTTTCCTACCGGACACTGAACGCCCCACTGAGACCACCAAACCGAGAGGCGTACGCGATGTCTGGAGACTCAGGCTCTTCCAGCTGCAGCTCCTTGCGCATAGTCCCCTCGATCTCTGCCGCCAGGGAATCCTGGGAAGAGCAGAGACACGCTGTGTGAACGGCATTCAGGCCTCGGACTTCCTCGGCACGGCACAGCATTGGGAGCACCCTCCACGTCTGCACAATCGCCAAGGTGGCTTCTGGACCCGGAGCCCCACGGACATGTGTGAGTGAGGCCCTCACCACGGCTCAGCCCCAGCTCTGCCTGGAGGCCCACGGACGGGTGGTGATGTATGGGGGAGGCGCACGTTCAGAGCAGTGTGATGGTGTTTCCAGACGCTGTCAGACACGGCACCACGGTCACGCGGGCCACACCACGTTGCTGTGCCCGGGGTCTGTGGGATCCCCACAGCCCTGGCTCGGGCACGCAGGTGACATCCAGTGTGTGACCCGAGTGAGGCGCTGTCTCCCCGGCCCTCCCACTGGCCAGCCTGGCCCACCTGCTTGGGAACAACCCACTTGGGAAAGGCAGAACCGTTTCCAGAGCTTGATGTTTCACTAAATTATGGATGCACAGCCTGAATATAAAGAAGTCTTGGTAAGCTGTTCTTCGAGCCATCCGTCCACCATCCACCCATCCGTCCGCCTACCCATCATACGTCTGTCACGACTCCATCTGTCCATCACCCCTCTGACTATCAATCTTTCCATTCCGTCCATCCATCTTTCATCCCTCCATCCATCCGTCCGCCTACCCATCCACAAGTCATCAATCCGTCTTTCCATTCGTCTATCTGTCCCTTATCCATCCACCCATCCACTGTCCATCCGTCTAAACGCAGTGCCTATTACGTACCTACAATTCTTCAACATGCAGAGTGCTGTGTTTGGTACGAGGTAGTGAGGAGAGAAAGAAAGGAAAATTACAAGACCTGGTCCCCACCTTCAAGGGGCATTATTCTGACAGAAAGGAAAACGAATAATCTCATTTCCCTGTATCCCAGTGTCACAGGGAGACGACAGGCCGAAGGGCTTGGCCCAACTTCCACAGGGACAAAAATCTCTCAGGAAATCCCCTTTTCCTCCATGTTCCTCCAAACAAACAAAGCAGGCCAGGGCTAAAGAAGCTCACATGGAAGAGGCATGAAAACGAGTTGTTTTCCACAGTAACTGAGAGAATGGCTCCCTAGTATACAAAGGCCTGGCGGACCTGTGAGGGTGCCGTGAGGATCCAGAGTGACTTGCGAGGGGTCCACTAAGGTCAGAAAAGAACATGAGCAAGTGTAGTCTGACTAAACCAGGATTATCTTTCAGAGGCAGGAGCAGAGGATGGCAGGCAAGGATCCAACACGACTTGTGTAGCCAAGCCAGCAGGGGCTCCTGCCCTCAACCCAGCAGCAGATGGGAGCCGCCTAGAGCAGGACTCGCGGGGCACGCGAGGTGGAAATGCGGATGCTGCTCACCATGGGGAAGAGACCCAGCGAGTGGTAGCGCCGGGCTGTGGTGCTGGGCATGGTTCTGTTCCGCAGGTTCTTCAGCTCCTCCTGGGCCTCGTGCAGCATCTCCATGCACTCTGCGTATTTGTCCTCCAGCTCGCGCAGCTGCGGGCATGGAAGATGCAAGGTCAGGACCTGGGGCTCCAGCTGCCACGTATCCCCACCCTATCCCAGGAGCTCCAGAGACCACAGCGACACGCCCAGCAGACCCACTGGCCCTGGACCTGCGGCCAAAGTGTAGAGCCCTCCAGGACCAGGGCCAGCTGCCGCCTCGGCTCCCCTAAAACACCAGCAGTGGGCCGATGAGCTGAAAGGGTCAGGAGCCATCTCCAATTGGGTGCAGAAGGAGCACTTCTCAGAGCCATGTGTGCCAGGCCCTGGGCCGGACAGGATCTTGACTCCCATAGCCAGCAGCAGGGCTGCAGGCACAGCACCAAGGTGAGCGTGGCACAGAATGGTGGTTTGGTGGACAGGCCTAGAGCCATCGGTGGAGGCTAACCCACCTCTCCTGGAAGCAAGAGGCCCAAGACACGAGCAGACACCCACCTCGGCCGTGAGCTGCCGCTGGGCATCCTTGGCCGCCCCCAGGTGCTGCACGAGCTCCTCGTTTTCCACCGCACACTGCAATGGCAATGCTGTCACCTTCTCTGGAGGCTCAGAGGAGCCTCGCTGCCCTGCTGACGGGAGCTGCCTCAGCCTCGTCACTGGGGGGATGCCGGTGGTCACGGCTCCCTTCTAACGGGGCCTCGGCCGCTCTCCAAGGCAGTCCCCTCTCTTTGCTAGGTTTGCTCTCCTCTCACTCACAGCACAGGCCTGGGAGCCTGAGCCGGCCCCTGTGTTGTCCTGAGTCTCAAGGGGACACTGTGACCTGCAGCCCATCCACCCAGGGGCACAGAGGGAAAGCAGACACAGGTGGGGTAGTCCGGAAGAGTCCTACGCTCCTCCCCGAATACATCCCTGCAGTCGGAGTCAAGGGGTTCACAGACCACAGCGAGGCTGCCACTCTGGGCGAGGAACTTTTTATTACACAGTCTAAGCCCTTCTCGGAGGCAGCACACACTCCGGCAGGAAGCCACCTCCTGCAGTAATGGCCCCCGCCACCTCAGCCACCCGCTTCTGTCCCTGTGGAGAAGCACAGGTCTTACAGCTTTTGCCTTTTTCTGCAGATCCACAATCTGCGAGAGTAGGTGCGTGATCTCCTCTTGCTGGCGGGCAGCATCCTCCGTCTTCCTGGCCAGCTCCTCCGAGATGCTAGCGATCTGCACATTGGCATCCCCTGGACACAGAAGTGACAGTCGCGAGAGGAAGTCAGGTCACACGCATGCAGCCAGAGGAATGAATGGCTTCCCGGGAGTGGGGATTGCAACAGCCTTCCTCCAGGCAGTCCGGGAGCAGCCACTCCTGCAGGCTGCTGCTCCTGGGTCAGCATGGGCCAGGGTTGGGACTCAGCCACACCCCAGCATCGCTGCTCTGAGCCACAGCTGCATGGGCGCAGTTTTGGGGGCTATACCTAACGCCCCTAGATCCGAGCTCAGGCCATCTCGTTTCCCCACGACCACATCACTGAATGCAGAGTTTCCGCCTGCCTTTGTCTTGTCTCAGCTGGAAAGCTTATCTATGTGAGCTGGACGCCCAGCGAGTATCAGCGTGCAGGCCCCATGGCCTCCACCCTTGTCTTGGCACCCGGGCAGTCCCAGCTCAGCTGCCATGTCCCTACCACTCTGACACGAAGCCGCCACTGGAACGGAACAGCACCGCAGCAAAGGGCCATGGTCCTACATGGCTCAACCTAGCACCCAGCAGTCAGAAGAGGTCCTGGCCAGACAACGCCATGGGCGTGGAGGCAGACGGGGAGCCCTGGGGAGGCCGTGGGCACCTACTGAGCTCCTTGACGCAGTCGTTGACCAGCTGCTGCTCTTTCTCCTCATAGGTGATGGTTTCGGTCTTCAGCTGGCAGGCCTGTGGACGGGGCTCCGGTCAGCACCCACACTTGCCTGGGCTGCGGGCAGGTGGGCCTGAGCACGGAGTTGAGCTGGCAGACAGGGCCCAGGACACCCAGGCTGCCCGCACACTCCCCACCTGTCACCTGTGTGCCCTCAGTTACAGTGCCCTCTGGTTCCCTGGGGCAAAGGGATGCACGTTCTCAGGCTGGAAACCAGAGCAAACCTAGGCCCCCTTCTCAGTTACCGGGCTATGCCCTCAGTATGGGAGGGGCTGGAGGAGGTACAGGCCACAGGACAGGGCATACAGGGGCACAGACAGGCTCTCTCCACGTGTGACATGAGAGACACAGCTGCTCCACCCACTGACATCTTCCCAGAGCCTGGGGCCAGAGCGGACCCGGCCTCTGACAGGTGCCCAGGGCCTCGGTGCCTGCTGAGATGGACAGCAATGGCTCTCCACACCCCCTTCTCAGAAGGGGCAGCGAAGAGGAGAGGTGTGAGCATGGCTCACTGCCTGATGGCGGGACTGGCCATCAAACACCTGCCAGCCCAGGGCCCGCGTCCCCGTTGTAACGAGAATCACAGCAATGGGCTTTTAGCCTCCTGTGAAGACAGGAAGGACTCACATGGGCAAAATGTGTGGCGCTAGGCTCACCCACACAGGAGCAGCCCTACTGCACAAGTCCTGAGCTGCCTCAGACCCGCTTCAGTGAGGCACCTGGGAAGGACGGCCCAGATTCCATGTCCGAGGCCTCGGCATGGAGTGTGAGCCCTCAAAGCCAGCTTCTCTCAGAGCCGGGGAACCCGGGCAGGCTGTCTGTGAGGGAGCAGGGGACCTCCACTCGGGGCCACACGAGGCAGGGCAGACAGTGCCTCACCTCGGACCGTAGGACCACGTTCTCCTCCTCAAGGTCCTTCAGCTTCTTCTGCAGAGAATCCAGGTGGAAGTAATTCTGCACAGAAGAGGACGACTCATTCCTCTTCAGCCTGGGGAGAAGCAAGATGTCCACCATGGCCAGGCCCACAGGGGACAGCTCATGGGCTTACAGCCAGCATGCCCCCATGCCCAGGAAAGCCACCAACCCCGGGCCCTGCCCCAGCCTCTGTCCACAGTCTGTGGGTGGCACATCCCCTCAGGACACATGGAACAGCCTCTACTTAAAGCCAGAAGTTCTGGGGTACCCTGGACTTCTGAGGGGTCCCCACAGCTTCTGTCCCAAGGACCCACATGGCACCTCGTGTTTCCTGCAACACCCAAGACCACCTTGGTGCCGATCAGCAAGCCAGCCTCCTTGGCTGGCCTGACAGGAGCATGAGACCCAGCAGGGGCAAAACGGAAACCCACCCTCACGTCCTACTACAACACAGCCCACCCTGGGGACGCCATGGCGGCGCTGGAGGAGGGGACACTGCTCGGTGAAGGCAGGGACAGCCAGGGACTCACGGGGTGGAGCAGACGGACTCGGGCTCACTCTCCTCTGCAGCACTGGTATAGAATTGCAGCAGCTCGTCCTTCATGGACAGCTCATGGCGGAGCTGGGAGACCTGTGGACAGCAGGGCAGGTGAGAGGCAGGATGGCCTGCACCCAGTCAGCTCTCCAACCCGTCACAGGGGTCCTGGTGGAGTTCACACCACTCAAGGGAAGTAGGTTTCCTTAAGACAGTTACTTTTTGACTGAAACTGTCTAAATTCATAGGTTTTACTTCGGTACAGAGAAGAGCAGAGGAGGGACCAGAGGGCTCCAGCACTGTCAGGGACAAGACCTCCTGCTGGCCTTGGAAGCAGCCAGGTGCCCAGCTGGGTCAATGGTCAGAGCACAGAGTCACAGCACCCTAGGGCACAGGAGGCCATTCAAGCCTGCCTGAACTAGACCCAAGTCACAGCAGTGCTGGCTCCAGGGCTCACCTGCCTCCTGGGGACAGACCCACCATGTCCCGTGCCCCTCACGGCCCGGCCAGGCTCCCTATGCTCACTGATCACAAGACAGAGACTTCCAGTGCAGGGTGGAAGCAGGCCCTCAGGCCCTGGCCATCACGACTACTGCAGGATGGTTTACAAGTCGTGCTGGTTTATACCTAAGGGCTAGGAAGGAACAGACTTGGGCTGTAAACTTTTCCTTTGCCCTCTCGACACCCGGTGCTGAGGAACAGTCGGTGCTGTAGAAGAGAACTGCAGCTCTGCTTTACCTCCGCCCATCAGAGGACCAGCCTCTCCCAGCTCAGCACCGAGACTGGCCCACTCCCCGAGATGGCTGTGCAGCCGGCGTGGGGACAGTACAAGGGGCACTCGAGGAGCCTGGGATGACCACATGCAAGCTCTGGTGGCATGTCCCCTGCTCAGAAGGGCCACAAAGGGGGTGGGACCCACATGCTCCCTGTGTCACCAGAGACGTGGCCAGGGAAGGCAGGTCACAACAGTGTTTCTGCCTCCCCACACCTTGGAAGGACTCTGGGCTAAACGCTGTCTAACTGCACAGGAACCCTTTCCACCTCATTACTGCAACTGCCACACCCAGACAACCACAGCTTCTACGAGGGACATGCTGGGGACAGGCACAGGGCAGCCCCACAAGACAGTCTCTAAGAGAAAGGAGGGAGAAGTGAGCAGAAGGAGTCCCGTGAGAAGAACAGTGGGTGACAGGGAAGGAGCCGTTGAGGGTCCTGGCTCTGAGTGTCTAACCTGTGCCAGGGACGCCAGCTGACCACAGCCTCCCTCCCGTCCGTACCACGTCCCTTCCAGAAAGTCGGCACCGTCCCCGCTAACCCCGGCCCACTTAGGACAGCCCAGCTTGGGTGGGGGGCTGTGGCTCAGTGCAAAGGCCCTGGGATTTGAAGTAATAAATAAACACACCGCGAATCCCGAATTCCAGCCCTTCCCTGGGCTGGCAGCATAGTCTACATCTACATGCGTCTCGTGAGAGCACAGGGCGGCTCCATGCACGCAGGAGGCTGCTCTCGCATCTGTCCCACACGCCCTCAGCGGCAGCGGTGGCTGTGGCCCAGCCCTCCTGTGCCGGGCACTGTGGCCCAGCCCCACTGCAGGCCAGAGAGGACTGTGCTGCCCGGCGGCCTCACCTCCTCCCGGATGTGCTCCACCTGCTCCTCCAGCAGCTCGTTCCGCTCGCTGAGGGCCTTGTTCTTCTTCAGCAGTGACTGGCCGATGCGCGCAGCCAGCTCCAGGTCCCGCTCTTTCTGCAGAGAAAGAGGGAGGATGGGGGTCGAACCCTGTGCCCCAGGGGCTCCAGGCCCAGAGTTAAAGGGCAGGCAGAACAGGGGCCCCAGAAACAACCAAAGACTTAGTCCACAGTGCTCCATCTGTGTTGGCGTCTGGGGCCTGCTCAGGGGAGAGCCTCTGCCATATACAGACTGTGGCCAAAAGCACAGCGAATGTCTGAATTCAAAGAAATGTGCTACAGTAAAAGTCATGCCACAGAGTCCCCCGCCCTTGCTTCCCACACACTCATCCCACGGCCCGCCACTGCCTGCAGCAGCTCTGGAGCCCTCTTTCCTGAGCATCTCTAGTGGCGCTGTCCTGGCTGCCTGCAAGTCCTGGATGGATTCAAAGTGCTTCCCTTTTATGGTAGTTTTGACTTTAGGAAAAGCCAGAAGTCAGACAGTGCCAGATCCCATGAGTGACGTGGACGACTGAAAGTGTAAATAAGGACTGAAAGGCATACTGGGAGGAAAAGGAGCAAAGGGGGAGGGGACATGGGAGGGGAGGGGAAGGAAAGACGGGGATGGAGTGAACGTGAGAGAAAGAAAAAACGGAAACAAAGTCTTTGCAGATAGGGAGGGATGGAGGGGCTGAAGGGAGGGCAGGGGAGTGGGGAAAAATGAGAACCACGATGGATTATGTAAAGGTGCAGGATTCCAGGGATGAGTATCATTACATCATATGCCTTAAATGTCCCAATACAATTACATAGGAAAAATAAAGTGGATGAGGACATGCTATGATACTTTACGAACCTGAGTTTCTGTTGGGTGGCACTCAGCAGCATTCTCTATTTTTGATCACTCTGTAAAGACACTCGTGAAAGTTTCAGAACTTCCAGAACTGCTGCAGAAAGTAGCCAGGAAAATGGGATAAGTGTGTTCAAAGCAAGAGGAGTACTCTGAGGGGCTTCGTGGCAATGGGTCTTTTACTACAGTAATTTTTAAAATCTACCAACCCTGTATATTTTGATCA
Source organism: Fukomys damarensis (assembly GCF_012274545.1). Classification (NCBI taxonomy): domain Eukaryota; kingdom Metazoa; phylum Chordata; class Mammalia; order Rodentia; family Bathyergidae; genus Fukomys; species Fukomys damarensis. The sequence continues at coordinate 57,796,874 of NW_022900924.1, forward strand.
CCCCTTGTACGTACAAGAGCAACACAGACATAGAGGGTCAAAGGGATGTCTGCACACCAGAGACCTGATAGAAAAAAACCTTTGTTCCTCCAGAGACAGACTGCTTCCCAGCACCTCTTCCAGCTGAGCCTGAACTGCCCACTGAGGGCCGGGCTGTTGTGCTGCCCGGGCCGGAACATGGAAACACCCAGCAACTCTTTGTTGGATGAATGAATGAAGTCTAAAACGCTCCTACAATGAAGCTAACAGCTGGCACAAGGAGGTGGCCACTATAGCACCCATCAGGCTAGAAGTACTGAGTTCCTACTTTTGCCACATGCGAAATAAAACATTGAAGGTACTCTGAGATACAGTTAACATCTGTTTTGCCTGTTATGCCTTTTAAATATAGGAACAGTTACATGGGCTCTGTCTTTAAAAACAAAATCTTTCAGGATTGGGAATTTAGCTCAGTGGTTCCACCACTTGCCTTGCAAGCATAAGGCCTGAGTTTGAATCACAGTACCAAAAAGTAAAATGAATAAATAATTTAAAAATTAAAAACTAAAAAATAAAAACAAAATCTTTCGAAGGGCAGAATAATGCACAGAACGCCACACTTGAGAACACAGTTCCATGGTTCAGCCACTAATACCAAGTGGAGGGAGTAGTGAGAGGCAGGGAAAAGCTGTCCTCAAGAGTGGACAGGTGCCATTCCCAGCTGGTTCCTGCTGGGGGCAGCTGTCAAGGACAGCTCTGGAGAAGTCCCACCGAGGATGCTCAGCTGGTCCCCAGGCCTGAGGGCAGGAACGGCCCTCAGGGCAGGGGAGCCAAGACAGCCCCAAGGTCACATCCACCCTAAGTAGAGGCTCCGCCCCTCAGGGTCAGGTGCACTGCAGATCCCCCGCCAGTCACAGGTTATCATGCGCTGCTGGGCTATGAAATGGCTTCAGCACTGGCAACTGGTGGTTTAAATTACACAGACCAGGACAGCCTTGAAAACACCAAGGACACTGCACGTGGCAAAGGGGCTCCTTGTGCTTAACCCTTTGCCGGTCGTACTTCTGTGAGGACTCTGCTGCCCCCCCCCCACCCCTTGGCCTTGCTTTGCTGCTAGGATTGGGCCTGGGCCTCATGTGAGCTGGGCAAGCGCTCTGCCGGTCACAAGTTCAGCAGCACCAGACAGGACGAGCCTGAGCTTGGGGCCCAGCACTGCAACTGTTAGGCAGGGAAAGGTCAGGCAGGAGAGCGGAGGAGGCCTTGAAAACCCTTCCAGCCTTCTGACCTGTTGACCTGTCGTGCTGCTGCAAACTGGGGGAAGCAGCAGCTTGTATTTCTCCTTCAAGGATCCTCCCCTGAATGTACAGTGCTACAGCGGCCTCCTCCCTCTGATAACCCAGGAGTGTCCCTGAATTCCAGCCCCGCCCTCAAGTCAGAGGGACTCCACAGCCATGGGGCTCCTTCTCATAAGGCGATGGACTCCGCCCCAGTCCCCAAACCTCCCACTGCACACTCTGCCCCTGAAGCTGGCCTTGAGGGACAGTTGAGCTATAAGTACCCATCTTGGTCCATACAACCCACGCTTCCCTCCCTCACCCAGAACTCAGGACAATGAAGACGCTCAGCTCTGTCATCCATGCTGGCCCCTGTGTCTCCCCAGAGGATTCCTCATCCCATGGCTTCTGTCACCTCTCAGACTAAACAGCTGGGCTTACCTGGTCCCTAAGGAAGGGACTCCGAGTTCTGTGGTGGGGGAGCCCAGACAGAAAGCGAGTGTCCAGGGGCAGCTCACAGTCAGCACCTCACACAGGTGGCTCCTGTGCCCACACTGATGAGCAACCACAGGCTCTGGCGGCCATGTCCACACCTGTGTGGATCTGAACTCAGTGACTCCCTTCTCCCCTAGAATGAGCTCAGGCTGAGTGTCAGGCAGTCAGCGCTGCTGGCGCCCTGCTGACCACCTGTCTATGAGGCTCCGCCCACCCAAGCTGCCAAGTTCACCAGGCACAGACATCGCAGGCCTTCGCCACGCTCTGCCTGCACGCAGACGAGTGAAGGGGAGATGGTAACACTGCAGTTGCATTAGGCCAGGCCAGCCACATAAGCACCTGGGGGAGGGAGGCCCTGGCGGCACACGGGGCAGGAGGCAGGCAGTGGGTGGCTGCCGTGACAGAGCTGCAGACCTGACCTCCAGCCAGGCCTGGGCTCCTGCCTGTCCGCACCCTCAGGGGCAGCTCTCCCTGTTCTACACAGGAAACCTGACCCAGGCAGTGATTACCTGGGCATTCTCTGCTGAGGGGAAGCAGGAAGTTACAGTAAAAAGCTTATGGCAGAAATAAAAACATTTTACAAGTTATTTCCTCTAGTTTCACTTAGGCAATGGGCTGGTTGGGCTTCTCTTGGAGAATGACAAGAATGCAAAAACTATACCACTTCTCACAACCAGCCGTCCCACGCAAGCACTGGTGCCAAAGCCCGGAAAATACCCAGGAAATGGACAAGGATAAAGACAATGGGAGACCACAGGCGTCCTTCAGCGCCCTGGGACCGTGCTAGTGGAAAGCAGACCTCGTCCCAGTCTGCGCCCACTTCCTGCGGCTGTGCTGTGCCTCGACGCCCTCACCTGGACGGACATCCAGAGCTCGCTCCTTGCTCCAGTAACCTCAGGACAAAGCGCAAGGCTCCTTCCCAACAGCAGCAGACCAGAAAGCCAAAGCCGCTCACCTCCACACCAGCAGCCAACGGCACAGCCGCAACAACCTGTGCCAACACCCTGCAGGGCAGGCACCAGCAGAGAGCACAGCGCGGCGCAGCCACAAGAGACCCGGTGGTCCCGGTCCTGGTTCCGGAGAATCAGTGAGCTCAGCTCTGAGGCTTACCAGGACAGGGACATGGGAGCCTTGCCAGGTACAGGGCACTAAGGTAAGGACACACTAACCCTTCACAAGCGCTCTGCACAGCAAAGAACCATGGGAAGGGGCTGTCCAGCCATTCTGTAAACACAAGACCACCTTTCATAAGGTGACAGGCACTAGGGAGACTGACTGAGGGAGGGAAGCGAATCCCAGATACCCAGGGCCTTCTGACGGCTCCAGTCCTTGCTCAGGGGCCAGGTCCCTGCCCATCCCCAGGGACAGGGGTGGCTGAGATCATCGCCCTGTGCCTTGGACTCAGAGCCCTGCACATGCCCAGAGGCAGCAGTGCTCAAAGGAAAATGCCTGGCTGGCAATCAATGAACCGAGTAACAAAGCTGGAAGCGGCCAGGTCCTGCCCGTGCCTACCTTATTCTCCCACTGCCTCTAACAGTCAGGGAGATGTCCAGTCCCTGTCATCCTACTTATCTGGGAGGTGCTTGCAGAGTCACAAGACCCACTGCAGGGAAAACAAGGGCCATGAGCTGGCACTGTCCACAGGAGGCCAGGTCCAGGGCGGGGACAGGTGGGCCTGCAGCACACACGTCACCACCTATGATGCACAACTGTGGCCGGCAGCATAGTCTCTGCAGTGCACGTGGCTTGTCTCACGTGGCCTCCCTCCTCGTGAGACTTGCCATGCTTACCCTGCTCATTTCCACACTGTCTCTCCACAATATTCCACTAGCCTGATAAGCAGAAGCCGAAAGTACATCTAGAAGACATGGACCATGATACCATCTTCCTGACCTTTAAAATACGCCATCAGTATGTATTTTAGGGTTTCTCAAATCCCGGACCAGGTATTCTACCGACTATTTAAATGCCACTGCCGCATATTACATATGCAGCACCACTTATATATAGACAGACAGCATGAACACACTCCTTTAAAGCACAAGATATCTACACAAAAGGACAGCTGCAGAAGCCGACACACAGAGCGACCAGCACGACAGCAGGGGCTGGGTCTCAAAGAGTCCTGAACCCACGCCCGGGCTGCGCGAACCCACGACCAGTCAGGTGCAGACCGGGGTGGTCCTGTGTATGGACACTTACCTCCTCAAGAAGCCGAGTGACAGCATCTATGTCATTGTACGTCTTAGTCATCTGGCCAACTCTCTCAGCACAGAGAACTGTAAGAAACAGAGAGGACGGTGAGCTGCTGGCGCCCGCCTGCCAACACAGGGCCCCCAACGGAATCAGTGGTGTGGTTGGGTTTGGCCCACATGGGAGCATTGTGGGCCAGGTTCCACATCCCAGTCCCACACCCCATGTCCGGTCTGCAGGAGGGGAGGAGAGTGACACCTTGGCACCGCGCATGTGTGTGCATGCATGTGTGTGCGCGTGTGTACAGTGTGCATGGTCAAGGGTATGGAGGGCCACACAGAGGACCGGAGGGGTTCTGGCCTCATGAAAGCTCACAAACCTACTAGAGAGGGAGCAGTCATGGTGCAGCCAGCCGTGTATAATGACCAGAGAGGCTGCAGGACCCAGACCATGGCCACACAGACTCAACGCACGTGCTGGGCAGGGCTGAGGAAAGCAGCCCGAGACTAGGTGCCTATCTCCAGAGGACAGGTCCCTAACAGCACAGTTCCCTTCATCCCCAAGACCTAAAGTACAAGGCCTCCCTACCAAGGACACTAGTGATGCACACGTGCGTGTGTGTGTGCGCACACACACACACACACACACAGTGCAGTTTCACTACATACAAGACTGACTGTAGTCACGGTCATGAGAGGCAGCTCACAAGCCACTGCAGGACCATGTGTCTTTGTTTCTCTTTCACTGGAGAAAACAGTTATGCAAAGAAACAAGGCCTTATTTAGTCTACTAAACAATCTCAGGGTTGTTTTAGTGTAAATCAATGGCAAGGAATCGACCTTCAATTCAACATACACCCAGAAGGGAGTGAGAGTTTTACCCCAAGACAGAAGGAGTGAAAAAGTAAGTGGATTTAGGGTCACAGTGTGGAGTTTGCAGCCTGTCATACTGGGGCTGAGCGAAGCTTCTTAGGAATGTGGTGTACCTACGGCCCAGAGACCAACCCTTGCAAGGACAGCAGCTTTCAAGCAACCTGGGGTCAGTACCGGCCAGGTGGCGAAGGGAATCCAGGGTGTTCCCTAAGTCAAACTTGGCAGCACTGCCAAGGCAACCTGCAGCTGGAACTCAACAGGATTCTAAATCCAAAGCAAGCAGAGACCATCCTAGCAAACGAAGCTAGAGAAATCTATTCTGCTGGAATGAGTTTTTAGCTAAGGAGGAGCCTGAAATCCAGCTCTCACCTGAAACCACCAAGCCAGAGCCCTCAGGGCCAGCAGGCCCGGCTCCCTCCCCAGAGCTGGAGCGGGAAGGCAGCCAACCGTCTGTCCGGGGTTTATATAGGAGACTGATCTGATGTAGATGGCGTCCAGCTCACTGTTCTAGATAGTTCCTCAGTCCCACGCCGAAGAAGGAAATCCTTAGGTGAAGACCCCCCAGGCCTGCCTCCAGGAGTTAATTCTCCTAATGCACCGCGTGGGGCCACCACTTCCCCAGCACTGTATTAGTCGGAGGCTACACTTAGTTTGTTTCCAGTACTCATACTGAGCTGCACCCCAGCCCCAGGGCCTCGCTAAGGCACTAAGTTGGCCGAATTTACCTGGCCCCCCAAAGTGCATGCACTGCCACACCTGAGCTCTGAGGGCATTCATACAGGAAGTCACATGGGGATAGTCACACGCAGCTGTAGAAGCCCATACACCCTAGCCTCGGCTTCCCTCAGTGGAAACACACGGCAACACCATCCTATGCAGGACACCGCAGCGGAGTGTGACATGGCTGTGCTCCATGGTGCTGACTCCTCTCTCTCCACTGGGTGAGCATGAGTGTGTGAGCATGTGGCTGTGAAGGTCTAGACAGTCTTCTCATGTGTGCAAGTTCCGCTAGCCCCTCGGGTCGCCCTTTCTACACAGCTACTTTCAAAAAGCTCTAATGGATGCCAACAACCGAAGCCCAGTAAGTGGGGGGCCCAGGCCTCGGGGGCCTTCCCTGAAACACTGAGAGAGGGCGTGCAGCCCCCTGGCCTTCCTGGGACAAGACACCTGCAGCTGGGGCATTTAGGGAGCAGGGCTCCCTACGAGCTTGGAGCTTTGATGATGCCCAGCCAGAGTAAGAGGCACACACGAGAAGCCACTGTTCACTCGAAGCTACAAAAGTGTGCGATTATTATGCTTTTAAAAACATATATTGCCCCCGTGAGGCAGGGAGAACTGTATAAATCTATAGTACTGAGGAAAAACTAGGACAGCCACAGAAATACTGAATTTGGACAACATCATAAATTTTACGTTTTTCGTGCTCTAAAAAATTTTTTACAGTGGCCATGTGCTAAGGGGGAAAAGGATTCAATGCTTTCCAGGAAACACACAGCTGACTACGAAGTATCGGATTCTCCCTGCACTTCCTTCTAAGAGAACGAATAACAGCAGCAGAACTGTCTCTTTCGAGCATCCACGCAAGGTGAAATCCAGGCTAACCCCGCTGAACACACTCACAAGGCTGACACCACACGTGGCCCACCATTGATGCCACTGTACAAGTGGGAAACTCAGACCAGAGAGCTTGGGCAACTCAGGCAGAGCCATGAGCCGACAAGGGGCAGGTTTCAAATAAGCACGGACTGAGTGTGCGCAGCAGCGCACAGCCACCGCCCCATCACACGCGAGGGGTCTTGACGTCCTGCTCACTGAGCTTTCCCAGCATGGGGCTGAGCGCTGTTCCAGAACAGGCAAGAAAGCTCAGTGAGGTGAGGGGCCCAATGGAGGATGCAGGGAGCAGAGCTGCACGACCATGAGGAGCCCAGTGCTGGCTCCTGTGTGCAAACACAGCAAGGCACGCGTGAGACACAGGGGCCCTGGGCAGCCCTGCAGCTGCGGGTCTCAGGTCTCCTTTCAAGAATGGGGAGTGCAGGGAGGGAGTGCAGGAGGAAGCAACAAGCCAAGACCCCACTGCTGTAAGACCCTGTCTTACAGAGAAGACTCTGCTCTTCAGGTACCGAGCCCTAAACACGAAATCCACAATAGCTGTGGCCAAGCTTCTCTCACCCCAGGAAGAGTATTTCAGAAGGGAGTTCCCTTTCTAAGCCAGGGAATACTACTCAGTAAGTCCCTTCCACCCAAAAGTAGAAGAGCAGCCATAAACCTCCATAATAACATAAGAAAATCCTGAGCCAGGTGGAGTGGCACACACCTGTGATCCCAGCACTCAGGAGGCTGAGGCAGGCAGGAGGAGTGCTGTGAGTTCAAGGCCAGCCTAAAAGACATAGAGCCTACACAGTGAGAACGAGGCCAGCCTGAAAGACATAGAAAGACTCTTCTTCAAAAAACCAAGAAAATTCTGGTCAGAACCCTAGGAAACGAAGTTAAACATATCCTTTGAAAGCTAAAGGAAGTCTTTGATGACGCTCACCTCAATGAGTAACCATCACCATGCACCGGGCTCTGTGCTGCAGGCAGGACACCTGCTATCCGGGGAGCACGGGGAACGGGGTGACCTGGGGCCCCACCAGCACCTAGGCAGTGCGACCCTGCAAGGGACCATAAGGGGCACTGGGGCTGTGGAGGAAATGACCGCAGGAGCCTCACTGCAGCGAACACTGGAGCCAGGGGCGGGCACAGGGACACGAGGCCAGTGTCTAGGCACTGCCAGGAGCCCTGGGTGGCAGTGGGACAGTGAGCAGTGGGCTCTTGCATCTAGAGACTGAGACGAGATAGGTTGGGGTGAGGGAGAAAGTGCACCGTCTATGCTTCTCCCGGGGACAAAGGGACAAGAATGACCATTCCTGGGCTGAGAAGTGAAGGGGGCTGTCAGCGGGACCAAAGGCAGGAGACAGTCACGTCGCTGTGGAACGAGCCGCCCTGAGCCATGGGGCAGGGTTCAGGAGATGGAAACTCCTCCCCAGGGGCTGGAGGAGCAGAAGCTCAGCTTTGGAGAATCCACTTCAAAATGAGGCGGAAACCAAGTGCTTGTTCTCGGGAAGGCAAGTGTGAGTGAGTGGCCGGGCAGTGGTGCACACCTTGATCCCAGGCACTTGGGAGGCTGAGGCAGAAGTCTAAGAGTTGCAGGCCAGCCTGGGCCCCTTAACAGGGCCATGCTGAGGCCATAAAAAGGGCTGGATTGGGGATTTAGCTCAGTGGCTCCACCACCTGTCCTGCAAGCGCAAGGTCCCGAGTTCGATCTCCAGTACCCAAAAAAAGTTGGCGGGGGGGTGGCGCTGAGGCTGTAGCTCAGTGGTAGTATACTTGTCTCGCATGTGTGAGGCCCTGGGTTCAAGCCCAGTAGTGTGAGAAATGAAAAACACTGAATCTGAGCGCACAGCCTGGGCTGGCTGACCAGAGGGAGCAAACATGGTGCTGGGCTGTCAGAGCCAACAGGGTGGGGCCACAGTTCTGAGGGCACCCTACCCAAAACTCAGGAACACAGCTTTTCAGCAAAGTGAGCCACACCCAGAGTGTGGCAATCAACACTGGCCCATTGCTCCGGGCATGAGATGCCGGCCACTACCAACCCCAGGCGCCTAGGAGGTCAGGCAGGAGGAAGATCAGAAAGGAACCCGCTGGGGGTGGACTCAATGGGGCGGCGGCCCACACCAGTCAGTAGGGCTGCACACGTGTCCACGGGCTCTCGGAAATCAGAGGACCCCTCTTCTCCCTCACCTGACCTAAACGAACAAGCAGCTCTACACATCTGCCATGTTGCTGGAGTGAATAAATGAGTGTTCCCATCCAACAGCATGAGTGTGTGCATGGAAACGAAACATCCGGTCACCTGCCTTCTGTTTTACACTGCAACTTACTCATACTTCAGGTTTCTCACGTAAGAGAGACCATGTGACACTGAAGCTTGTGCGTGACTTACCCCACCTAACACTGAGACAGGGAGACAGAACCTTTACAAAAGGGCAGGGCATCAGGAGATGGAGGGAGGGGAAGAAGAAAGAAATGATCTGTTGTGTACGTGCGCCCACTCCCCACGGCCCGTCACTGTGTACCGCAAACAGGTACTGGTGAAAAGGAGACAGAGAGAAATGAAGGACTATCGTCACCACACTCAAGGAGATACCGTCCCCTTACAACCCTCAAAGACCAAGCAGCAAATACCCATGAATACGGAGAGGATACAACTGCCCATTCTATGTGTACTTTGGCTTGTTTGTATTCTGCCTTACTTATGGTCATCTCTTTAATTAAAATAAGAGTTTTCAACTTTTCTTTAGAACTCAAACTCCATTCTTTTCCCCATCTGCCAATAATTTTTATTCCTATCATATGTACCTCAGTATTCAATTTTTAGAAGTCAAATTATTTTCACAATTTTATTGTAAAAAAATACTGGTGTATTGAATGAATTTTCACAATGAACATGTACCCCTCAGATTCCAAGGTCCTGGTAGGGTCAGGACTGGTAATCAGGTGTCAGAAAAATGAATGGCCACAGCCCACGGGTCAGCTCCCCCTCAGTGACCACAGCCCGTGGGTGAGCTCTCTTCCCAGGTTGACCAGGGCAGGCACTGTCAGGATGAAAAGGCTCACTCTTCCACCTGGCCCTTTGTGCTCCAGGAAGTGAGCTTCATAAATACTGTCTGCCCTGCTCACCAGGCATAGGAGGAGACTCAAACCCTGGGAGCCACAGCTGAAAAGCTTCCCATAAAGTTCCAGTGAGTCAACATCCATGCCAAGCTTCCAGGCAAGAGAAAACAGGCGTCCTCTGTTGTCCTGGGGCTGAACCAGTCCCCATTCTGCAGAAACGTCACCCCACTCGGCAGCCTCCACACAGGTGTGTGACCCAGGGACCCACGCTGTCCTCAGCTGGTCCGGCCTGCCCTCCCCACCTCCTCAGCACCCCGTACCACTCCCCACCCGGGCTCTCCCTTCCCACTTCCCCATCTGAGAGGGCTGGGCGGGTGACCACACCTGTCCACTCCTCCCACTCTGCCTCCCAGCCTCCAGCCCACCTCAGAGCCTGGGACCTTCATGGGCCATGCACTCATCGCTGTGGGGTCTCCACCTCCAGCATCCCTTTTCTCTGCCAGACAGACAGCCTTGGGTGCGTGAAACACACTTACCCCTCCTTCTCGACAGGGAAACTGAGGCTCTGGGAAGTCAGGTGAAATGCCCATGGTCACAGAAACCTGCAGTCTCCTAAGGCTCTGAGAGAAATGAAAGACCACTCCACCCGCACAGAAACTTGCGCCCAAGCGCTCGTTGCTCCTTACAGCCAAGGAGCGGAAACAAACATGTCCAGTGGGGAGTGGGTGACCAGTGTGGCCTGGCACCAGGCAAAGCACGACCCAGCCACAGAAGGAAAGCAGGGCTGCGGCCCCAGTGCCTCTCAAAATCCCTAGGCTTGGCACAGACCCTACAGAGAGCAACATGCCGTGGGCCTCTCATGGAGCTGGGGTGGCCAGGGCAGCCTGGGAGAGGGCGAGAGCAGATGCTGTGCACCCGGCGGGGTGGCTCTGTGGAGCGGGACACAGCCCTCACGGGAACGAAGGCAGCGGCAGCACAGCCCAGGGACTTGCTGAGAATTCCGCACTGCCTGCTGGACCTCGTACTTTAAGTTACCAAGCAACACACAAACCTGCCCTCTTAGCCACGCGTGCTCTGGCCAGTCCCTGTGACAACACAGCCACTGCCAAGGTGTGAGAACACTCTCACGCCTCAGCCTGGCTCAGTCACACTTGGGCCACCACAGAGCTGTCGACTGCTGGTTTCCAACTGGAAAAGTGGCTAATGCGCAAAAAGCAACAAAAAGAAGAAGCGGGACGTCGCTAGGACAACACAAAGAGGCGTGGCTAGGCAGCTGTGGCCTCACAGCAAGGACGCCACACTCCGCACTCCTCTCTACGCGCAGCCCCTGGCTCCCATGCCAGGACGGGGTACTGGGCTCAGGGACGGCGGCGGGCTCCGGGCCTGCTTGGGTCAGAGCAAGGCGCCCTGCAGGAGCAGAGCCAACACAGCCAGCACCAGCTGCTGGTGCCACAGCTCACCATGCCTCCCTGGGCAGGCGGGAAGCAGCATCTCGGAGAGGCGGCAAATAACCAGAGGTGGTCACTGAGCAGCTCCGGGCAACGCGAGAGCAGCCCACAGCCCACAGCACAAACGCGCCCCCGCAGTCAGCAGAGGGAGGTCAGGGCTGCGGGACAGCGCTGTGCACTGCAGTAAGCGGCTGGAGGCGGCCACCAGTCTTCCCGCCCTAGGCTGGCACTTGGTGCTGGCCTGCGGGGCTGCTCACCCCCGGATTTAGTGAGGTGTCGGCCAGGCAGCAGCACTCGGCTTCACAGGTCGTGCCTAATGGCCACTCCACAGGGAGTTTCACCACTGTCCCACTTTCCACCCGAAGAGCATGCCCAGGGTCGGCCGTGTGAGCCCAGCCCGACCCAAGCCTTGCCTGTTGAGCAGTGCACGAGCCCCCCCTCAGCCCATGGTGGAAGCAGACACAGGCACAGGCGAGCCGGCAGGATGGCCAGGCACGTCTACAGGGCCAGGACAGCTTCCGAGGGGGCAGAGCGCACAGAGCTGCACCCCGTCCTGACCTCATGGCCGCGCTGAGCACTGAAGAACAGGACCCAGATCTGCGTGCCCGGCCATGGCATAGTCCGGCTGGCACCATGGTGCCCACCAGGCCTGCGCCACGCTGCAGGCCCCACTGCACGAGGCCCCGCTTTGCCACACTGGACCTGGCCTTCCCTGGGGACCCAGAGGAGGCCTCGGACAGACCCAGGGCTGCCGTGCACAGTGGGGGCCATCTCTGCGGTGACGCCTTTCCCTATACTAACTTCACTCTCATTAGCACATGCTTGCAGCACACAGCAATCACGCTCCTCACAGGGAGCCGATGTGTGCACACAACATCTTCACTGTTCTTCCACCGCCTTCTGCTCCCCTCCCTCTCTCTCTTGGTCCCCTTCCTATGAGCCAAAGGACCGCCTCCCCACGCCCGATAATCTTCCTTTTCCCCGGCTCTGTACTCACTTTGTGTCCCTCACATAGGAGAAGCTACGAACTACTGAAGCTCGTATTTGATGCACTCCACTAGCACTGTGGCCTCCAGGTGCATCCATTTTCCTACGATGACCCAAGTTCACCCTTCTTTAGAGCAGCACAGTACTCTGTGGGGTGCAAATGCCAACCACACTTTGCTCACCTGCTGCTGAGGCTGCTCCCCAGCATGGCCAGCGCCCCACCTCTGCGAATACCCATCCATGCGGATGGCTCGAGCCACGCGGAGCAGAGCGGATGCTCGCTGCTGACTCCAGTCTTGGGACCTGAACCCGTGCTGGGTGCACAGGGAGGCCAGGAGGCCCTGCCAGTCCCATCTCCTGCCGGCCAGCCGGCCTGGAAGACACTGGTCAGCAGCCTGACACCCCTGTGCCTGTGAGGAGACGTGAGCATGTCCCGGGGATGGCAACAAACCACAGCTCCGCTGCCCACCCTGCCCAGCTGCCTGTCCACTCACTTCAGGCCTGCAGAGTCTGACCCTGAGGCAGGGACACGACGGCCAGCTGTGTTGCACACATGCGACCTTCAGGAGCTGGGACACAGGGCACACGTCCTCTCCCAGAAGGGCGGGACAAGCGGGTCAGTGCCACCTCCGCTAGCGCCCACACGGGGTGGGATTATATGATATAATATTGGGCAAGGGCCAAGAGAGGCCTGGGGCTCCATCAGCAGGAGCCTGATGGGCAGGGGACCCTAAGGCTACAGTGGGCCCTGCTCTGCATCCAGCCAGGGACCTGGATGAGGCCTCAGAGGAGCCCCAGTGCTGGGCTGCAAAGGGGGACATTTACCACAGCAGCCATCCTAAAGGTTAAACGGGCAAGGTCATACAGTGCCTGGCACCCACAGGGAGACCCGGTGAGGACAGCGATGGACCTGGCACGGTGGCCAGCAGAGCAATGCAATGCTAGCTCAGTCCCTCAGCTTTCAGCCCAGAGCCAGACAAGGTGACAGGGAAATGCCCAGGAAGCCACAGCCCTGCTCAACCTGCCCCACCAGCGGAACTCGTCCCTCGCAAGGCAGCACCTGCTTCCCGCAACTCAAGGCACGACAGGGTGACAGGGTCCTGGCCCCTGGTCCACGGGGACGGAGAAGCCTCACATCCAGGGCCATCTGTGCGCGCACCGCAGACACCTGCCTTCCTCCCTCCTCTCGCCCTCCCTTCGTCTCTCCTTCCATCCAGGAGCAAACCTAAGGTGTGAGCTGGTGCCAGTGCACGAAGAAAAGCCACACAGGCAATGGAGTGCTCTTCCTTGGGGGCCGCTGTCCTGAGGACAGGTGGCAGTGTCGCGCTGGAGGAAGGGGGACAAACAAGCGAGACACGCTTCCGTGGGCACAGGGCAACACAGACAGGAACTCCAGGCCCATCCCAAAGCCTCATGCAGCAGCTCTGGGTGCGGCCCCAGAACCCCAGATTCCAGCAAGTCTCCGTGGTCCTGAGAGGACAGCTGGCCGGGGTCAGGGCTCAGAGCAGAGCCTGCAGCCACACTCACGGCAGGAGCCGCTTCCAAGCTATGCGGCTTTCGGGTGACCCCGCTTTCTTCCTGTGGACTACGAAGTGGGAATGAGAACATTCCCTTCACCTCAGCAGTCTGTTTCAGAATCCAATTCAGGAACCCAAATAAAGCCCTTCACAGGGTGCCCACAGGGAGCAAATACTCTCTCCACTTGAGCAGCTGAAATACGCGTGTGGATCCGTACATGCACTCATGTTCACACGTGAAAGTGTGTGCGGCACAACCCTCTTGAGCAGGCTGCGGTTTGTGGCTCAGCGGTGACAGGCCCTGCTCACCATGCCCAGCTGCGCACCAGGGCCAGGGAGCGGTCACCGGCGAGGGCTGGGCTGGGCTCACAGTCATCTCAGTCACTCTGAGCCCCAAGCACAGGCTCCTCAGGCTCCACACTTCCCCCCCGCCACCATCCGTGCCCTCTCCACTGCTGCCCTCCTCCAATACGACAGGCTCAGCTGCCTGGAGGTGAGGTTGTAATAAGATTTCCAAGATGGCAACTTCAAAAGAGAAACGCTTCTGCAACGCGGTTGCTTATAAGTAATTTTAAAAATAAAAGTTATCTGAGGCATGAAAGCAGGTCATCCTAGATCAGATGGTGCAAAGGTATTCTGACCATTTTTCTCACAAGGCCTAGGAAGCATCTGTGTCCCCACTGTGCAAATAACTCTTTCTCTGACCTGCAGGTGACGCCCAAGCCCCTGGAAAATTCCCAGCACCCACCCCTCGGTGCTGAGCACCCCCTCAAAGGTGCATCCCCACTCAGTGCTACCTGACAGTTTCAAAGGCACCCTAAGTTAAAGAAAAATGTCCCTATTTCAAATCAGTAATTAATATTTAGATAAACACAGATGGCACTAAAAAACATGTTTTAATTACTAATGACTCACTCTTGTGTCCACTAACTTCCTGCAGCCCATTCCAGTGCAATAAAACGACTGAAACACTGAAAACATAGAGCTAGAATAGCGCAAAGGAAACAGCAATGCCTGCCCCTCACCAAACATGGTGACACTCCAACACCCAGTTGAGCCACAGCAGCCAGCCGCAAAGCCCCCGGCAGTCCGCCCAGCCAGGGGTGACCCCAAGGAGTGCATGCAGGGCAAGAGGTCGGCGGCAGTTACCCTCTTCCTCCAAGTCCAGGGTGTCGTGCCGCTCACGGCCCGGCTTCCTCGCCTCCTCCGGGCAGCTGCATTCAAAGCATTCCTCCTCCCTGCCCGCGACACTGAGAGACATTGCTGACTGACAAGAGCCCAGAGCCAGGACATCACCCTAACGGGCTTCTCCAGGGAGCACTTGGCGGCCAGCCCCCAGGAGCCCTGAGCTGGGCATGCCTGGCCAGCCGGGGTGTGAGTGGAGTCACTCGCCAGCGTCACGGGCAGGATCCCAGAGGCACCCAGGAGGGCAGGACGGGCAGGCACTACAGGGGTGGCAGCCCTGCCTGGTGCTGCCTACTCAGTAGGAGCTGGGCCGGCAGGGAAGGACCCCAAAGCTGGGCTCCCCACGTCCTCTACCCCGGAAGCAGCAGCAGGGGCGGTGGCCTCCAAGTTTCACAGCAACTGCACAGGGAAATACCAGCCAAGTCCGGAGCAGGTCCACCTGCCTGAAGGCGGGGCCCAGGAGGCGAGGCAAGTGCAGCCCTATGCGGACTTCCTGTGGGCGTGCCCGGAGCCGTCCAGGTGAAGGAGGCACCCTCTGACGGCAGCAGAGCCAGAAGGGAGGCAGGGTTACCTGCCTGGACTTAACGCATCTGTCCTCCTTTGGTAGCAGTGTATAATATTCTTTCTTTATTAATCTGCACTTTATAGATCCCGTTCTCACCTTAATCTCTTTCCACAAATTTAAAAAATCGTTTCTTATTGCTAAAGAGACAAAAAAGAAGTCTAATGCCAAAGAGCCCTGGATGTTTCCTGAGGAGAGACGTCCGCTTAGTGGTGTGCGCTGACACCCATTCCCCAGAGCTGTGCCCCTGCCTGTGAGTGCAGCTTCTGTACCCCAGGCCCGGCCACCACCTGCTGCACAAGACCTGGAGCCCCTCTGGCCCTCCCCTGGGCCACATCCCTGAGGGATGGGCTCAGCAGAGGTAGACGTCAACGGGACCCTGCACAGTGAGAGACGGCATCCACCCAGCCGGAAGCCTGCAGCTCAGGGGGGCTTCAGGAGCCACAGTGTCTGTTAAATGACACTCAACTCCTATAGACTAACACAAGGTCACAAACAAGCACCTCGAGGCAGAAAACCAGGGCATCCTCAGGATTCTACCTAGAAATTAAAACCACTCTCTGGCTAAATTTTTAGAAATTGAAAGCAATTATAATTTTACCATGTTAAAGATGTGTTCTGTGTGGGCAAAAAAGAATTCAGAGGCAGAAAGTTCAAAAGCCACATTTCAGAAAACTGCATGCTTTTAAAAACATAAACACTCACTACAATAAATTTCTTGAATTTCAATGTATGTCATCAAATTGGGCTTGTTGGTTTTTTTTTCTTTTGTTTTGTTTTGTTACCAGGGATTGAACTCGGGACCTTGTGCTTGCAAGGCAGGCAGCAGCACCACTGAGCTAAATCCCCAGCCCTCCAGTTGGGCTTGTTAAGTAATTCAAAAGAGAGTGAGTGTGTGTATCAGGGTTCTTTTGAGCTCTGCGAGACAGAGAGGAGAGGCCCATCTTGTGTGTCACGGGACACGTAGGGTGCCACACCAGGCCACGAAGCACAGGAACAAGATAGGCTGACTACACACACCTGGAAACACACTCTCAAGGGACGTCACGCACAGTCAAGCTGCTTACATGCATCCTTACAGTTCCTCAAGACCACATACAACATGTCACGATAACCACTTAGGGTGTGACATTAGGGTTCCCTACTCCAAGTGTTAATTATGAATATATTTAAATATACAAACTGCTTTAAAGAACACTACTGTAGGCCCCTGTACCCCTCCACCAAAACTGAATGATGGGTATTTGGAATTTCTTTGGACACAGCTGAGATTTATAGAAGAAAAGTGCAAAAATTCCTGAGTACTTTTCATCCAGATTCCCGAAGTGAACATTTCCCACGTCTGTTTCTCTCTCTCAGCAATCAAACAATGCTGTCAACACACCCATCTGGAGACCTCACTGAAGTCTCCTGCAGTTGTCCTGAAAGAAACCCCCAAGTGTGAGCTGCGCTGAAATGACCTTGATCTGAGCCGCATCTGGGCCTCTGTATGCAAGGCAGAGGCCCTGGGAACACACAGGCCACGTACCGGGGCCTGATGCTCCGTGATGCAGGAGGGGTTCAGGGGGAGACACAGAAAGTGCAGCTTCCGGGGCACCTGCTGCAGGTTAGCCCCACCCCACCAGCACTAACCCCACCCAGGCTCAGGTGATGCCACCCAGCTTCTCCACCGTACAGTTCCCCTCTCCCCTGTATCGCCAGTGCCTGGTGGTACCTGGGTGTGGTGTGCACACCGCGACCATGGCACTCTGGGAGGCTGAGGCAGAAGGGTGGCAAATGTGAGCCCAGACTAGGCAAATGAGAAACTTAGTGAAATGCTGCCTTGAAGTAAGGAGCGGGGCGGGGAGGTAGCTCTGTGTAGAGGCCATGGGGTTGATTCCCAGTACTGGAGGAAAGTGTTTGGGGGCAACATGCACTGAGGCTATCTTGCCTTAACCCCTCATCAGGGTGGAAGGAAAATACCAAATTTTCCACCCCCATTCCCACTTATTAGCTGGCTTTCTACTTTTCAGGAGCGACTTTTTCTCCTCTCCCACCCGTGAAGCCTTTGCTCACTTCTGTCCAGGTCCGCAGCCCTCCTCTCAGCTCTCTACCCCGCCCCCCACACACCCCACTTCTCTTCCGCTCTAGCGCATGGCTGGCAGAGGGGGTCTTTTCCCGCGAAAGGACGAGCTTGCCTCTGTGCACTCTCGGCAGCTCCCTCATCCTGGGCAACTCTGTGCCAGGGAGATGCTACCTCTGCTGACTACACTGGTCTGAAACAGTTCCACTACAAAACCACTTACATTCAGCTCATGGGTGTGCGTGTGCGTACACATGCTGCACCAGGGCCTGAACCAGGGCCTCTGCACTGAGCTACTTCCCCGTCCCTTTCTTGTGTTTTAGTTAGAGCTTGTGGTCCCCGTCCCTCAGCCTCCCACAGCTGGGGCCACAGGTGCGCACCCCTCCACCTGGCACTTTTAACTCCTTTCTAGGAAAACCTCGCCTGAGCAGCCATTCCAGACGGGCCTTCCAGGAATGGCCCACCGCATGAACCTTGGAAGCAAAACCGGGCCCTCTGCGCCCTGAGACACAAGTCGGGGAAACGCCAACGATAGCCTCAAACCCTGCGAACCCTCTGTGGGTGACACTTCGGAGGCCCCTGCCTGTCACTGCAAGAGGAGGAAGGCACAGCGCCATTGCTGCAGCTACTGTATCTCAGTTTCCGCATCTAGAAAACCCATGTGAATGCGGCCACCACCTGCTCCATGCTGAGATGTGCAGCCCAGGCTCGGACAATGTGCGGGAAAAGACCTGACCGATGACAGGAGGCAGTGGCACAGGAAACGCTGGTCCAGCCCACGCCGCGCTCAAATGGCCACTTGCCTTTTCAGAAGTGACAACTAGGGCCATTTCTGAGGGGAAAAAAACGGAGCCCTCACTGCTGACCACGAGCTCTCACGGTCCGCACACCACGTCGTCTCCAGGGATGCCCCATCGGCATGGCCGTCCACCCGCGGCCATGCGCACAGGCGTGCTGCTCTGTCTGTCCTCTACTGTCCGCAGGACCATGCAGACAGGCAGAGGCTCCCATTTCCCAGTGACCTGCAGAGGCAGGGTGAGACACGGTCCTTCCAGCCCGGTGCCTGCTCTCTGGCGACCTGGGCATCACTCCCAGACACACACCGGAAGCAGTGAGATTCCTCGGGGACTCTCGGTGGGAAGGGAGAGCCCATGCCCCGAGGTGCACTGAGGTCTAAAGTCCTGGCTGGGGACGGGACATGCCCAGCCTGAGTGACCACGAGGTGTGATGCCGGCATGGCAGCCTCACACGCTGCCAACGTGGTGTGAGCCCGGAAGGTCGCTGCTCCCCATCCCCTGCCCACAGCTGACCACTTCAAACCTCTCCCAATTCATTATGTCAAGGAATTGAGCAGCCAATGCCTCTAACTTCTGGTTGCTCCACCCCATCCTGTGCCTCTGGTTACCCTTCTGGGTCTTACTGGGGCCAGAGATGGGGACACAACTTAAACTAACAAAGGGAGAGGGTGATCAACACCAAAGCCCCCCAGCCTCCAGTACCAGGAGCACAGCAGCCTACACTCCAACCTTTAAAGAGGTCCTGCTGGCCAGCATCTGGGTCCCCATCCAAATACCTCTCATGCTAACGCTGTGGTTTATGTGAGTCAGGAACTTGACATAAGTGATGATCTTGCATCTTTTTCAAAGCATTTGACTCACCTTTTATTATCAGCATAGAAAGTTCCTCAGAAGTCTCCCTCAGTACTGATTCAAAGGTCAAATGGTGATAGAGACACAGCAATGCTGCCTGTCTGTTGATTAGCAACTTAAAAGGTCCACATCAACAGGGCAAATCCTCCTTCCAGACAAGCCTGCCCGGCCAGGAGGGAACCCAGCTAGTTATGAATGAGCAGACAGGTAACCCTGAAGCCAGCATCCACAAGAAATGCCCTTCTGTGGTCCCCCAACAGAAGGTCCCTTTTATCCTGCTTTTCTACCTGTCTTTAAGTGGTATCATGAAAATTCCAGGTGTTCCAGTAAACTCTGTCCCAACAACTTTCTCCTCTTTGTCCAGCGATGGGAAGGAGGTGAAGGGACGAGGGTGCTGCTCCACACAGCCTGACAGCAGCAGCAATCAGTATCATGTGCCTCCGCTCCCAGGAAGGGAGGGACCAGGCTGCTCTGACCAAGGGACACCACTGGGGACCGGCTAGGGTGGACACCCAGGTTAGGGAGGGAGCGGCTGGCCTATTTCCATGTGTAAAGGGGACTGGATGGCCAGTGCCTGGACCCACTCGCTAAGCAACCTTCTTCCACTTTAGGACAGCACCGGAGGGAGTCTGGCCACAGGCTGGGACAGAGGCACCAACCACTGAAAAGTTATGGTGCATTCAGAGCCACACATCGCCATGGAAACCAGAGGGGTCGTGAAGGATTCCCCAGAGAAGCCAGCCTACAACTGCCTCCGGAGTTAGGCAGCAGGATAGAAGTGCTTTCAAAAGCAGTCCAGCCAAAAGGAAAAAGAATCCTTTCACCTTTCCCCTCAAGACCCTGGGAGCTTCCGCCATCCTCACACCTAAAGGACATTTAAAGATGCACTCTGACCCAGCTCACGCGGGGGACGGCGGCGAAGTTTCTTGGTACACTTCTCCCGGAGCCACAGTCAAGGCAGAAATCTACAGATCAGAGACCACTCTCCAGCTCCTCCGCTCACTAACTAGGCCAGCTCCCAGCTGTTACATCATTCAGCTTAATCAGGTGTAGCCATGGCAGGATCGATCTGAAACTTGCGATCCACTGAAAAAGCAGCTGCTTCTACGTGATGGCTCCCGTGGCCGGCACGCAGCACCGCCAGGACCAGACCCCGGTGTGCACAACTGCACCCCTCCTCAGCACGGGCTTGTGACTGGAAAGGGCAGCTTCCCTGTGTGACACAGGTCACTGAAAACCGGTGAGGCAGGAGCCCAGACCCCTCCTCACCACCTCTCTCCACCTCCCCTGATCCAGAAACCTCAGGAGACCTGTCCCCAGGGCTCAGGCTCCTCTGGAATGTGCCACGCCTCTCTGCATAAACCCAGGCAGCCACAGCAGGACACATTCTCCCCCTGCCTCCTGTCACACCTCCCACCCCAGGCTCTGTGACCCAACTGCACTTGAATCTCGGTTAAGGGGGAAGCTGCTCTGCCTCTCCCCAGCCCCCGCCAGCAGCTCCAGAAAGGGCAGACTGTCCAAGCCGCTGCAGACGCCCTGGGGCCGCTCCTGAGCACAGAGCCCAGCTGACACACTGACAGTTGCATACACACACATCAGCAACACACTCACATCTCACGCCAGAGGGTCAGGCCACAGAAGCACCGCCCTCTCGAGCCCCGTACACTAAAGCCATCTTCCCTCTGAGCAAATGACCACGCATGCCGCAAAGGAGCCCTGGCGTCCAGAGCCCTGCCTGTCTGCCATCTCCTCTCACAGGCCCTGGACGCCCGTGGCAGTGCTGATTCTGGGGCTCCCCCTCCCTCCCCAGGAAGACAATGCCTCTGCACACCCCGCTCTACCACTCAGGGGCCATAATTACCGTCCGAGCATTCTTCATAATACCAGTCTAGTTCATAGTAATCCGCCTCGATAAATTTCTGCATAGTCAGTATCGGTGCAGAGGGGAGACGGGACTTCACGGCGCTGTGGGCATCAACTGAGACGCTGCCATGCCTCCCTGCCCTCCCAGATCACTGGGCACGAGCGCACCCTGAGACACACCGGAGTCTGGCGGTGCATGCTGAACCAGTCCGGAGCTGGATCAGAAAACAGGCCTTGGAAAGAGGAAGTCCATGGGGGTGGGGGCCTGGATGGCACGGAGGGGCAGTCTGTACAGCTCTCCAGACCCTGGGGCCCTGCTCATGAACGGCTCTGGACAGCGGCCCTGAGTGGGAGTGGCCGGACTCGTCCTATCCAGACGCCCGCAGGGTGACGTCAGGGACACACACCGCCTCCCAGGCAGCTCACACTAGCCCTGCCTTCTGCGCTCCGCTCCGCTCATCTTTCAATCTAACTGTTGCCATAGAAACTGGCTGGCTCAGAAAAATGATGCAGAGATGGAGGAAATGTCTTCCAAGGATGCTGGGAGCAGAGGCTGTAAGGCACCGGGTGGGAGAAGGGAAAGTGCAGGTGGGTGGGGGACTGGGCTCCGGGCCGCCAGCGCCTCAAACAGAGCTGAGGACCAGCTTTTTGGCACTGTTCTGGTCACTAGAGAAAGTGTTTCTGCACCTGAAAAATGCCACCTTAAAAATGTGCAAACCGCTGCCTCTTTCCCCAATCCTATTTAAAACATTCTTAAAATTTTAGACACTTCCTAAAGGAAATGTAAATTACTCAGAAAATGAAAACGTTTTCACTGAGATAATTATTCCATGCTCATGGCTGTGCTCAAACTTGTGGGAAATGACATGCAACTTATAAGCAGAGAAGACCGCCGTTTCAAAGGGCTTGCCTGGCGGTGTGCTCCTTCATGAACATTTGGGTGTACAATCTAAGTGCAACAGTGCACACACAGGACAGAGAAAGGGCAACTGCCTGGGCACGTGTGGGGCTTCAAAACTGTCCGTATGGGTGTAGCTGTCATGTTTCATACCCTTTAGTAAACAGTTCACATTTATCAGATCTGCGTGTTTGATGTTTAAAATGTTTCATAATCAAAAAAAAAATGTTGGATCATTAGACATTTTAACCTTGTTATGAACTAAACTCCAGCCTGGGTGACTTCTCAGCCTGGGGTTAGACAAGTCTCTGCTCTGGAGCCTTCCCTGGCTGCTGCCACTCCATCTGGTGCTCCATCTTCTACCCCAAAGCATAAGGGAAGTGTCTCTCGACACTGTCAGGTGTCCCCTGGATGCAAATGGCCTTGTTGAAACTCCTGCCCTAGACCAGACCACTCACCTCACTGGCAGGCAGGCTGGTCACCACATCCGTGGTGCTGACAGAGCCATGTGTACGGCCAGCCCCTGGTCCCTGCTGTAGATGGCTAGCAGGACTCCATGGGGCAAAACCCCACAGAGTCAAGGCTCTTCTCTGAAATGCTAGCGGGTTGGCATTTCACCTGCACCCATCCTCCTGCACACTATGAACCCTCCCCAAGTTATTCACAATTCCTGAGCAGAGTGTGAATGCTGGGCGAGTGGCTGTTACACTGTTTACGGGGAGGACAAGAATGTCTGCACGTGTTCAGGACAGTCGTTTTGCACATTTTAAATCCACAGTTGGCTAAGTCTGCAGATGCAGAATCTGCCAGCACAGAGGCCCGACTATATGCATGTGTGCGTGTGTGTGTGTGTGTGTGTGTGTGTGTGTGTGTGGTAGAAAATGGAGAGGAAAGCTATACACGTGTACACCCCCACACACATAAGTTCTTGCACAGAATCTATTCTCTGTGCAAATCTGTGTCGACCTCCTAACCCCCTGGGAGCCTCGCTGCTGTCCCTGCTGTCAGACCCCGCAGGCCAGGGGCCCCTCAGGCACATCTTCTCCCTCCAAGCCATCCTCAAGCCGACTTCAACTCCCACGGTGGAGCAAATGCCAGGTCCATGGCTGCCTGGCCTCCTCAGTCCCTCTCCCTGACCCCACCCCCTGGACACACACCTTCATTATTCAGGACATCGCACTACTCCAGTCAGCAGCCGGTGATCCCAAGTCCCCCACAACTGCCCCATCCCTGGCTTTGGTCTGTTCATCTCCTCCGCAGCTCCACATCACCCCGAGTGCCCCCTCAGACCCCATCCCCAAGGCAGGTGGCCACAGGCTGATGTCCCTGGGTTTCCCAAGTTTTGCTTACTTAAAGGGATTCCTGAAAAGATGGTGATAGGTCTCATAAAAATAAATCTACAGTTGACAAATTCCTCAAAATCCAGTATGTCCAAAAGATTCGACCCACTACATCTAGGAGGGAAGATCTAACACAAATCTGAAAAGCTAAGGTTTAATAAAGGAACCTGAAATGCAGCACTGGAAACCCCTTACAGAGGACACGGCACGTTTACCGTGCACTGTTGCGGACCTCTCTACTGTTTCATGATATCCCAGCACCTCTAAAACCAAGCTGGACACTAATGCAGGGTACGGACTCTGGGAGCCGGGTGCCCGAGGCGAGTTTTGGATCTGGATCCACATCCCTGAGACCCCGTCAGCCACTCCAGGTTCATCTGCTAACGCGGTAGCCGTGCCAGGCTGCCGGCGAGGATGGGCTTCTGCTCACGGGTGCCAGGCCACACACTCAGCACAGGTCTGGGACACAGGCGCCTGCTGTCAGGGTCAGGGTCGGCTGTCCATCTACACCCCTCTCCAGCACGGAGAGACCGACAGCAGGCGCGGCTGATGGGATGGTGCAACGTCCACCCTCTTGAGGGAAACGAGGTAGAAACACCATTATAACCCTCGAGGGTACCAAGTTCTGGGAGGGTGGCACATTCAGGCTGCGGAGCCTCTCACCCAGTACCGTGGCCTGCAGTGTGCCCAGGCGCCGATCACACCCTGCTCAGTCTTCAGCATGCAGGGGAAAGAAGACTGAAAGCATTTCCTCAAAACCCGAGTGAACTCGGGTGTGCACTGTAGGACAGTGCTGGAGACAGCAGCCAGGGCAATCCCAAGAGAGACAAAGACAGTGATACAAAGAGGGAAGCAGGAAGCCAACTTCTCTATGTGAAGCTGATATGATCCTATGCCTCGAAAACCCTCAGGGGTCGACCAAAAGTTCTGAGGAACTAAAAAACACATTCAGCAAAGCATTAGGGCACAAAATCAACATGAGAATCAGTAGGTGTCCTAGAAACCAACAATGAATTTGCTGAGAAAGAAATCAAGAAAACAACCCCATTCACAACAGCCTTAAAACAATCTAGGAATAAATCTACGCAAGGTGGTAAGACTTCCACATTGAAAATTAAGAAACTGAAATTACAAGTATGAAACTGAAGAAGATACTAGAAGATGCAAAGATCTCTCATGTTTGTGGATCTGCAGAATTTTTTTCTTTTTTGAGATAGAGTCTCACTATGCACATCAGGCTAGCCTTGAATATGTAGCCCAGGCTGGCTGCAAACTCCAATGACACTCCTGCCTTAGCTTCCCAAGTGCTAGAATTACAGTTGTGCGCCACCACAATCAGTTTGAGAATTAATAACTTTAAAATCACTGTATTATAAAGCTATCTATCTACAGAATCAATGCAATCCTCATCAAAATACCACTGGAATTATTCACAGAACTAGAAGAAAAATCCTAAAATTCACACAGAAGCACAAAAGATCTAGCTAAAACAATCCTGAGCAAAAACGAACAATGCTGTAAGGAGCACAGTACCCGATTTCACAATACACCATGAAGGCATCATAACAAAACAGCATGCCAGTGTCATAAAACAGATTCACAAACCAATGAAATAAAGGACCCAGAGATAAACCCACGCGGTTACAGCCATGGAGCCAAAACAGACAGCCTCTCCAGCAAACAGTGGTGGGAAAACTGGACACCCACCTGCAGAAGATAGAACCCAGCTATCCATCTCTCACCCTGCACAAAGTCAACCTAAAATGGCTCAAAGAACTAATGTAAGAACTGAGACCACCAGAGGAAACCCTTGAAGACGTTGGGACAGGCAATGAATTCCTGAGGACTCTACTGGCTCAGGAGGTAAAAGCAGGGATGGACACATGGGTGACATCAGTAGGAAGCCCCTGCAGAACACAGGAAACCTGAAGAGTAGGGGAAGAGGACACAGGGTTCATGCAGAACTCAGAGAACTCAGCCGGGGATGTCGCTCAGGGGCACCATGCCTGCCTTGCAAGCACAAGGTCCTGAGTTTCATCCCAGCACCAAAAAAGAACTCAGCACCAAAAGCGCAAGCAATCCAACCCATAAATGGGCAAGTAAGTAGGTACAACAAACAGTTACCACAAGTAGTACAAATGGCTAACAGATACAGGGAAAGTGGCACTCCACCCTCATCCAAGGGGGAACTGCCACCAAGCTGCCCCGAGACCTACTGCCCAGTGGGAGCCCAAAGACAGCAAACGCTGCTGAAGCTGTGGGGAAGAGGAACCCTACACTGCTGACGAGAATGAAAATTAATGCAGCCTGAAGGGAAACAGCATGGGGGCTGCTCAAAACTCTAAACGCAAGAACCAAAGTCACAAAACAACAGAGGCCCTACATGCCAGTGAAGACAGGAAAGGAGTCCAGGGCCAACAGCAGGGGAGTAGACAAAGACAATGTGGTGCTTGTACACAGTGGAGCACGGCCGTTTCTGCAAGGAACAAAACCTTGTCATTGCAGGAAAATGTACGGAACTGGAGATCACTGTGCTGAGGGAACAAAGCCAGATCAGAAACAAGAAACCCAGACGGCATGATTTCTCTCTGTGTGGACTCTTGGTGGAAGTAGAAGGCAAACTTAGGGAAGGGAATGGGCGGCGTGAGGAGACAGGTTTGCAGGGAGGTGGATTTGATCCAAGCTCAACATATGCACATACCGAACTCATACAGAAACCCACCATGCCGCACAATGAACATTCACTATTAACTTCTTAAAGGGAAAGAAACAAAGCAGAGTGGGTGAGTAGCACAAAGGAAACAGTACCCTCATGGGAGGGTTAGGGGCCCTGAGCAGCTCCAACATGAGCATCCACACAAAACCCCTGTGTTACGGCTCAGGAGACCATGTGTCCGCAGCTCTGCAGAGACCATGCCAAGGCAAAAATTCAGGTGGCTCTGGCTTAGAATCCACCTGGACTTCCAATCCCTTCAGCCACCCCTTGGTGGGCCAGGCTCGGCGACCCCTCCCTGCCTGACGTTGGTCTCCTGCACTGCCCATGCAGAGACACTGGCGACAGGTCCAGGAGCAACTGCACTGTGGCCATGTCTCTGCCAACAGCAGGCTGCATGGCCATCAGCACCCCACAGCACCCAAGCCTCAGGGCTGGCCGCCTACCAAAGGGACAGGGACAGGGACACGGACCCAGCACCTAGAGCACTCCCCAGGGCATCCTGGGCAAATGCCAAGGTCTACCTATAAATAAAACCTGAAACAGAAAGAGGAGAAGCACCACAGGAGAGACAGGAACCCTGGGTCCCACAGAGGAAACGAGCTGAAAAAAGTTTCATTTCAGAACAAAATTAAAAATCATCAGGAAATCGAAGAGTTAAGCTAAAAAGCATCACTGTGACCTCATGATATTAAAAAGAAACACCATTTCCAGCTCTGTCACTCACACAGCCCTGCAAGGATGCCCCACACCATCTCCAGCCACCAGTGTCAGGGCACCGGCTCGGACAGCGAGGGTGGACAGCAGGTGGGCGGCCACAACTGCTGAGGGCTGGACAGCACCCGAGACTGGGCGGCTACGCGGGGATAACCTGAGCATCGGGGAGAAGGCATAAGTAGCTCAGGTGAACAGCCACGAGAGGGGCGGCTAAGAGAAGAGAAGCTGACATAAAGGAAGCGGGAGGTAACAGGAAGCTGCTTTTATCTGCTTTAGGAAGTGGGGCAGGAGGCTACGACTGCTCTGCCTATGCCAGGAACGCCTTCCCCACAGCACTGGCGCAGGTGTCTCCGAGTGGCGTGGCAATGGATACACCGGCAGGGGCGCGAGGGGCAGCCACGGTACCAAGAAAAGCGAGGCCTGGCATTGTGGGCTGGAGCCACCTCTGAAAAAGTCCCGCCTGTGACCACAAGAGGTCTTGGGGGACATTGAGACACAGCCGTAACCTGTCTCGAGGTGAAGCCTAAATTCAGGTGGGCCCGAAATCGGATGGCAAGTGTCCTTAGATGGGAAGGCGGGGAGACACACAGAGCAGCAGCAGTGTGGAGACAGCCACAGGAGAGCAATGCGCCCACCAGCGGAGGAAGCCGCAGCACTGTGGGAGCCCGGGAGCAACGCAGCCCGTAGACACCTTGACTCCAGCTTTGGCCTCCAGAGTGGCCGGCGAACCCGTTTCATGTTCGGCTTTCCTAAGAAAGAACTTTCCGTCACAACTGGGGGTGACAAGATCCCTGCCCAGCAGACACCATTGCAGCCCTGGCACCCAGGCCTAAGTGGAGGCACCAAGTTTGCTGTGGGGCCCTCAGGGATGTTGCGGCCCCTCTGCAGCCCCCCATCCCGCTTTCCACCTGCATGAGAGAGGCCTCCTGGCCAGGGTCACCAAGGAGGGAGGGGCTCGCATCACGCGTGGCCTTGCGCAGCCCTTCCCACTGCTTGCTCAGGAAACCCGCGGAGCAGAGGCTTCGCACAGTCCCCCTTCCGGTCCTCACTGCTGTCCCCGGGCACCCAGGCAGAAGGCCAGCCACAGAGGAACAGCGCCGTTCACTCCTCCCCAAGGTGGGGACAAAGCCTGGCTTTCACAGCACCCGCCGCGTGCAGCTCCCTTCCACATGCATCCTGCGGGGTGGTCCACGTTTGCCTGCAGTCTGCCCAGGAAGCCTGGAGGAGGAACTCACGCTGGGCCCAGCCAGTCACCCGGCAGGTGCCCTCAGCCTCAAAGCACTCCTAAGCCGGAAGCCTGTCCCACCAGGAGCGCAGGCCAGCACAGGCGAGCCGGCCATGGGAACGGAGCTGTCATGGCTGTTGTACACTGGAACCAGTCCCAGCTTTGTCTGAGCCGTGCCGCATCGACATGAAACAGCAAACAATCTGTGCAGAAACACTCGCCAAGCATTTAACCTCAAAAAGAAATGAAAAAAAGGAAACATGATGTTGGGACTGGTTCAATCAAAAAACAATGAAAGCTGCTAGGTAACAGGGGACAAAGGAAGCCCAGGGCTCCCGTGGGACTGCCTTGGTCACCTCCCAGCCCCGGCCCACCTCAGGGAGGGGACCTCACAGCTCGTACGACATGGCAATCCTGCCAGCCCCAGACCAGCAAAAGCGGGCCAAGGAGGAGCCACGGTAAGGGAAACATGCAGGAAGAGCCCTGCTCCTGGGCTCCCTGAGGTCCCTCCCTGCCTGTGCAGGACATGGCCCTAGGTCTGGAACCAGCAGAAAGGACACTCAGGCCTCCGCTCTGACAGGAGAGAAAGGCAAGGCCACTGTTGGTAAATACACTACCATTTGGTGTAATTTTCTTTAGCAAGTGATAAAAACTTTCCCTGGCACTCAGCTCCCCTTTGCACCCCGGCACAGTCCCTGGCCCAGCCCTCAGTATCTTTCCTTCTCCCACTCACTGGTCTGGGGCACAGACACCTCACTCTCCTCCGGGCTCTCTCCCTCTCTCTTCCCCCACACACACAATATCTATGACTTTTCTTAGGTCCCTTCCTCACACATTGCATCCAACCTGTCTCAGTCACTTTCCCATCACTGAGAGAGATGACACTGGATACTCAAAACTCACAGGTTAAAGATTTACTTAGCTTATGGTTTCCAGCAAGTTCGGTCCATGGTCAGCTGGCTCCAAGACAGAAATAAATGGTGGAAGGGCCTAGAGCATAGCTCATCCCATGGCAGCCAGGAAGGAGAGAGAGGGCAGGACAGAGAACAAGAAAAGCACCCCAGTGACCACCTCCAATCAGCTCCACCCCCTAATAGCACATTCAGCCCTGAGCCCCTTGATGCATGAACCCACTGGTGAGCACAGTGCCCACGCTCTGATCACCTTCCACACACAGGAGACTTTAAGGAACATCATAGGCCGGAGGCCTCACCCCACCCCACTCAGGTCAGCACTGTGCCACAGGTCTGTTCAGTCTGCAGAGGTGTACGCAGGCAGATTGCTGTGCCTTTATTTTTGTTTTGCTCAGAAATTCAATTAGGAGGGGGGAATCTTTGGAAGACAGCAAAAAAACAAAATTATCTTTCTATTCTACATTTGGGTTTTAAATTGTTTCATTTTATAAAAAAAAAAAAAAAGATAAGAAAGAAGAAAAACAAATTTGTTTTTGACTTAACACATGTCTGTGTCTTCCCTTACTGGAGAAGCATTTATCAGGCTTCCCTGAGATCCCAGCCCCTCATCAGACCTGGGCTCTGCCCTCTTCGGCTGTATTCCATGAAGGCAGAAGGTCTTCAATAATCTGGAATCTTTTAGAATCTAAGCCTTGAGCATCCTAAATCTTAATGAGGAAAGTCCTAGGTGACTTGAAACACACATACAGAGGTGACTGAATATATCTGTGGTGTTCTGTTTGGGAATTCTTTAAGATGTTCCCTAAAGTTTCCCCTGAAAGCAATTTAATAGTACTTTAAAAAGTTAGTATAACAATTTTTAAAAACAAAAATTGAAAATTCCAACTTTCTTAATTTTTATTTATATAGTACAGAAAAACTCAAAATCAGAAAACTGCTATAAAACATTTAAAACAAAACAAAACCCTCATTGTGGGATACCTTTGACCATAGAATGAAAAACTCTCTAAGACACATTTCAGAGAATCAGCCATGTGATCCCGACTGACTTCCAGATAATAAAATCAAGTCCCACTAGTCACCAACAGGGCATCCACAGCCATAGGCTCACCAGGCGGAGATGGGTGGCCCTCTAGCACGGGAGGGCTCTCCTGTAGCTACTTTTCTCCCTACATCAGCTTTCCATCACTGTGACATAATAAACTGGTGAAGAGGAGGAGTTCACTCAGCTCCTGGTTCCCAGGGTTTCGTCCTATTGAGAGGGAGCAGGTTCTTCACTGCAAGGAGAATGTGACCAATAACCTGCTCACTCATGGTGCCCAGGAAGCACAGGAGGGAAAGAAGAGGGGCTGAGTCCCACATCCTCTCAAGAACACGCCCCCAAAGACCAACTTCCCCCCACCAGGCTCCACCTCTTTCTTAAAAGGTTCCAGCATCTCCCCAGCGCCCCATGGGCTGGACACCAAGCCTTTAACAGGTGGCCTCTGGGGGACATTCAAGATGCAAACTCTAGCATGCCCAGGACCTCTTAGGAGGAGAGAACCCTGGCTGCAATGGGGCACCTACACCTCCAGGACACGGCCAACCCCACAGGCACCACTGGCTCTAACCCATTAAACGTCCTCTGATAAGCTGCAGTACTGGTCTCTCCCAGGAATCTGCCTTGGAGTTTCAGAAGCTAATCCCTTGGAAACACTGAATTAAGATCTTAAAATGGCTTGTCATGCTCATAAACTATAGTCATCCCTTTCACAACGGTGGCCTCCTGCTACCACCTTCCAAACATTCGCTCCAGGATAACAACCAGTGCACACTAGGAAGGCACACCGTCCCTCCTCGGTCTTGTGCGTGAGTCCACACAAGGAGGACCAAACTCAGGGGCAAGGGGCGGAAGTACTGCCCAGCCTGACGTCTGGAGGAAAGGGGTTGTATCAGAGACGAGAAGACGCCACACCAGCACTCAGGAGAGGCGAAGCCCTGTCTACTACCAAGCCAGGAGACCAGGATGAAAGGGTATGGGTGCCAGCGGCAGCACGCACTGGGAAAGAGCAGGCACCGGCCCGAGGACTCCGTCCCTTCCTGTGTGACTGGACAGATAGCCAGGGTCCCTCACTGTGGAGAGGGGGCAGAAACAGGTTTTGCTCTGAGGGCACCTGGGAGGGTGCACTGGACTAGACCTGCCGCCATGGATGGCCCCTTCCTCAGCAGGAAGCAGGGTGAGACCCCGAAAAGAGAAGTCCCAGGCCACAGAGCAAGGCCCACAGCAAAATCCACACTGGCAGAGAGCACACATCTGAGAACAGCAGCACCCCGTGAAATGCAGCTTTGCTCCTGCCTGGCACCCCACCAGGCTTCCCGGGACCCTGTGACCCAGTGGGCACCAGGCAAGAAGCAGCCCTCTTCATCATCTTCATTTACGGAAACATTTACCCTCACAGCCAGTAACGATGCAGTTCCAACGCACTGTACAATGGTGACACCTTCAAGCCCAGGAAATCAACTTCTAGAAACACGCCATAAGGAAATCATGTGTTGAGGGGACAAACGAAGGAAGATGCTCACTCATGCCTGTGGAAGAATCATGAATAGTCTAATTCCTAATAACAGATAACAGATATAAATGATGGAATTGTATGCAATGTTGAAAATTGTGTTTTTCAAGAATTTTAACGCCAGGGAAATGGTCAACATATAATACTAATTTTCAAACTGTTATTTCAAACGTCATATATCTACGGCAAAAAAGAACTAGGAAAATCTTACAAGGAGTGCTGGTTGTTAAGTTAGTCATCATTTTGTTTTTGTTTTCCAAATATCTAAAAATCGGTACATTTTAGTGCTCAGAAAGAAATGTTACTATTTTTAAAACCTACCTCCTTCTAAAACTCATTCCTAGCCAGGTGTGATGGCGCACGCCTGTAATCCCAGCACTCGGGAGGCTGAGGCAGGAGGATCGCTGCTGAGTTTGAGACCAGCCTGGGCTACATAGTAAGTTCCAGGCCGGTCTCAAATACATAGTGAGACCCTGTCTCAAAAAAAAAAAAAACCAAGAAACTAAAACTCTTTCCTACTCACTGGAGACACAGAGCTGAGGGGCAGCCAGGCTCCAGGGCCCTCTACAACAGTGACAGGCAGACCTGTCCCTCTCCAGGGCAGACCTCTCAATGCCAGGACATCACCAACAAAGTCTGGCTCCGGGCCATACACGGGCCTCCAAGGTATCTTGTGGGCATCAGGAAGGCTGCGGTGAGGTGACAAGCTGAGCCCAGTCTGGTGAGAGAGACGGTTGGGCCACCTGCAGGGAGGTGATGCCTGAGGCAAAGACAGGAGAGGAGACAGGGACAGCATGCCGACCAGGGTCCACGCACCCAGACAAGGAGAAGAGGGACGGGGCTGAAATGAGCACATCAGGCCCGACATGAGGGCCCGAAGGGGAGGTGTCCCCACACATGAGTCTGGTACACAGAACTCACCGGTACCCCACCGACACGAAGCTTAGGAGACGGCGTCTCCCAACAGGAGGAAGCACAGAGACGTGGCACACCTACACGCAGCTGCCCAGCCGTGCCAGGGAAAGGTGAGCAGTGCACAGCAGGTCCAGCTCCCACCCGGCAGATAACAAAGGTGCCGGTGAGGACGAGCTCCTGGCAAAAGCCTGCACTCACTGCAGCCCGCACAGGGCCCCTGCCATCGGTGCCCGGGCATTGGGCGCCTGTGAATGCAGCGCTGTCCCTACCCATGGTCATTGTGTGGCCCCGAAGTGCCAATGCCTTTTTTGTGTATGTGATCACACAACTGTGCTGTTTGTGCCATGAACGGTGAAACAGCAAGTGTTGTTCTATGAAAACAAAGTTTAACATCTTGAAAGATACATAAGGCTTCAGTTAAATGACACTTTGATTTGGAAAAACAACTGTATCTGAGAAAGTCACTGAACAGCTGGGCCACGTGCTGCCGACCAAGTGGCCATGTTGAGCATGCCTGTGAAGGCAGGGCACTGCACCCGGCCCTGGGAGCAGGCAGCACTCAGGTGTGAGGCGTCACCACCATCGTCACCGCCTGCTGAGGCTGCCCCACAGGAGGAAGGCCAGAACACAAAGGGGCACCACAGGCAGGGGGTCTGGGACGGATGCAACAGTGCTGAGAACCAAGAGCACACGAGTCAGCGTGGTGCATTCTGGGGCTGGTGGTGCCAGGCTGGCTGAGGCCGGGTGGAGTCCGAGCCCAGGGCCAGGCCACAGGGACTCCGAAGACCCCGCTTCTGACACAAAGAGCAAAAGGACACAAAGGAGTGGCAGCACTCGACTGGGCATCAAGGAAGACAAGAGAACAGTGGAGAAGCAAGCAGGGACGAGACGGAACCCCGGGACCAGCCTGTGATCGCGGCAGCAGGGTCAGAGCCGGGGTCTGGGGTGAATCAGGGGAAGAGTGACAGGAGCACTGACAGCCAGGAGGAGATGGGATGCACAGGTCTCGGGACCTCGCACTGAGCACCTGAGGAGGGGAGCCTCTCCCGGCACAGGAGGCTGGTGTGCACGCCTGGTGTGTGGCAGCACGTGCTGTCTCGGAGAGGACCCCGGACAGCAGGCCAGGCCCTGACACCGAGAGCAGCATCCCACAGCCACTTAAGGCCACAAGGGCCAGGTCTGCAGGCACAGCCTGGGTAGGAAATCTTCTCAGAGCTCCACCTATGTCAGGGCCAAGAGCCACTGAGGCGGAGAGGAGGCAGGGAGCAGGAGACAGAGAGCTGGCAGGAGACATGGAGGGAAACTGGGAGCCAGGGCCATGGCCTCCATGCCAGCTCAAGACACCGGCAGGACCAGGGCAGGTAGAGTCTGCAGAGTCCTGGGAACCTCCGACCCCACTGATCCCCATGCCTGACCCGAGCAGATCCTCTCCCCTGGGCCGAGCCCTGGGCACACCCACAAGTGGACCCACAGACTAGGACACGGGGATCGGGTGTGAGATTACTGTGGGTTCACTTTGCAGCCACAGCCCAGAGTGCGAGGGCATATGGGGGGTCCCTGCACATGATTCCTGGTCCACACCCAGTAGCTCCAGGAGCTCAGCAAGCCACTGCACCCAGGCCCGGGGCCCCTGCGCAAGGATGGCTGGAATACATAATGGGCTTTATAATTTTCTTTAACCTACATTTAATTTTAAGAAAATTAAAATGGCCAGTGAAGCCAGTTTAACATGCAGCTCCCCATACCCTCCTCCCCACTGCCCACAAGCAAGGTAAGCAAGTGGGCCTGGACACCAGGAAGGACCTCAAGCGCTCCCGACTCCGCTCAGCCCGGGGCAAAGTCCCTGGGTTAGGTTCTGGACAAGAATCAAGAATGCAGGAGAGGCTTTCATCTCCTTGGTTAAAACCCTCACTGAAACTCAAACAGGGCAGGTTCTCCATGCAGCACAGCACCTGCTGGGCCTCTGTGACCCACCCTGGCCAGTTCAACAGCAGCACATCACAGGAAAACAAACAAGGGAGCAAACCTTGCAGCTCCCGTTGGCTCCATGACCTTCTCTTCTGCTCAGGGAGCCACCGCAGACAGCCTCAGAGGCGGGTCGCTTGCTGTGAAAGCATGTGATCTTCACCAATGCTCACCAGCCCTGAACAGCGCCCCTAGAAAGAGGACCCAAAAGAAGCCACAGCCACCTGACAACCAGCCCAGCAACCTTCACTGAGTAAAGGCAGTCTGAGCTGGGGACGTGTGAGGGGACAGCAGGACTAAAGTGGAAATCACAGAGAAGAACTTTATTTTCAGGTGTCATTCAGGTCAGTGACCCTGAGCCATGAAAAACAGTGTCTGTATATGCTAGGCACACGCCTCACAGATAGACAAGCCATGAATGCACTGTGAAACTACGGATTGTGGGTTTTTGCTTTTGCTTCACCAGATGAGCTCATTACACTTGAATATTTCCCCACTCTCTGCGGTGGCTGAGACAGAGAGTCAGACCAGACAGCCTGTGGTTGGACTGCAGCGACCCCTCTGCTAGCTGGCCTCAGGGAAGCAACCTGCTCCCGGGCCTCAGTGGCCCCGGCTACAGAGTATTTAACTCAAAGGACCCCATGGACTAAGGGAGATGCAGGAAGAGCCCACAGCAACCCAGCGCAGCACGCTGTACACGTCGACTGTTCCTTCTGTTCAACAGTCCAATCTCACGGCCTGATGGGCTTGTTTGCTTTGTGGCTGGCTTTCACTGTTTCTCAGACTCCCCCAAGTTCAAGCCACTTGCTGGGCAAGAGCAGAGGCTGGAGAAGGCTGTTCTTCTGCCAGCGAAAGGCAGAAGCCCCAGATCTCCCCCTCTTCTTAGCAAGCCCAGCAAGGGCAGTTTGAAAGGCAGGGCCCAGGCAGGTGTGGCTTGTCCTTCCTCCGGGCGCCTGCCAAGGGAGAGCACAGAGCCCCTTGCACTCCTGTCCTGACTCTCTCCACAGCGAGACCTGATGCAGAAAGGAAGCCTCGCTCCAAGGAGGGTCTGTTATCTTCCCGTGGTGACACCCAGTGCCGTGAGTCACACGTCTCCCGGGTGACGCATGTAAACAGACACAAAATCCAACAGGACACCATGAACTGGCCTCCCCCGAGCCAATGAAGATGTAAAACAGCGCGCAAAGGACAGCGAAGGAAAGTAACTGCTAACGTGCCAGGCTCGAGACATCTGCGACATGAACGGAAATGGTCCGTGATGCAAGTGCTTCTTCATTTGTGCTGAGCAACAGTGTCCACCACACAGCTACTAGCCAGTGTGACCCGAGCGGGGAGCGAGAAGGCGCATCAGGAGAGTCTGCCTGCAGGACAGGACAACGCCTACGATCCTGGCACCCTGTGCTCTGCTGTCCATGCTCACAATGAAAACAAATGCAGCATTTCGCTTAGAAGTTAATGGAAATGGAGGTCAACTCTCTCCCTCTGTAAGTTCACAGGACCCCTAAACTCTCTGTTTGACCTTTGGCATCCAGGACCTTAGTTTAGACCCTGATTTCAATCAATCAATCAATCAATCAATTCTTGATTGTTCAATTAATAGACAGCGAACACTTTGCTCCAGACACAGAAATCGAGAAGAAAGTAAAGCAACAAGGAAAGACTTGGAGGCAACCATGCTGTAAAAGCGCTCAGCATCTCTGCTCAACGTTTACAGCAGTCTAGTTTTACTGTAACTTGTATATCCCACTGCCACATCCATCAGGACCTTTTCTCTTAAACATGTAACTAAAACTGAACAAATGAAAGTGATGGTCTCTGTTTGAGTCCACTGTTAGGCAGAGGTTAGAAACTGGGGATCCTGCTCCTCCACACAGACCCAGTCCTGCCTGACCAGAGGCGTCCAACAGGGCTACCAGGAGGCAGAGCGAGCGTGGCCGCCCTGGCTGTTGTTGTGAGGACACACGAAGGTCAGCGACTCATCCAGGGGCACGAGGCCAGGGGCCTAGGATCACAGCGGGCCCCTAGAGAGCCACAGGTAACACGGACAGACTGCCACCGAGGAGTTCCGTGTGAGTGCTGCAGGACCTCCACCCACGGCGCATCTCTGTGTGGCTTCGATGCCCAGAGCACATGAAAGTGACTCGCAAAGAGCTTTGTACATGGGCCCCAGGGTACCATTTTTATTCTTGAAACTGACTGTCGGGGCCGGGGATTTTGCTCAGTGGTGCCGCTGCCTGCCTCCCAAGCTCAAGGTCCCAAGTTTGATCCTCAGTATCAAAAAAAACAAAACAATACAAAACAAAAAAAATTGTCTGCAGTGTTCACACAAAGACACAGGTTTGTGCCGGCCATAAAGCCATGGGTCAGTTTAAACCACACTCCTTACTAGTATCTCACAGAGAAAACCTACAAACGCCACAGAGCAGGGGCTTTGAGTCATACAAATGAGCTCAGGAATTCAAGAAACGTGGGAAGCCCGGTCTGTGTTCCGGACAACTAAGAGAGCATTCAGAGATCACTGTAAGCTGGTCTGTGGAGAAGAGGGCTGCTACACGTTTGCCAAGGTGAACAATATGCAGATGTGTAAATGATGAAACCAGCATGAATTTCGAGAGTGAAATCGCTTCCCAAAAGGCTCACAGTAAATGAACACCGAGTCTGCAGCCCCCAGTACGTCAGGACAGGTCCCGGGCACTGCCCGCCCCAGCAGCAGCTCTGCACACACCGGCCAGTGCCCCACACACCTGCCATCCTGCCTACATGTCCCCAGGACCTTTGGTTTTCAGTGCAGACAGACCCCTTCCCATTAGGAGTTCCTGGGGACTTGTGCATGCTGTGGCTGCGCCTGGACGCCCACCCAAAGCCTCACACAGTCCTGGGGCCTCCGCACAGGTGGCTGGATCTAGAGTGTGTGATGCTGGGGTTAGCAGTGTAGTCCCTGACTGGTCTGGCAGAGTTCTGGCTAGGATTAAGAGTACTAGGATTAAGGGCATGAGTGCTACTTTCCCTAAGGTTGGGCAGCCTGAGAGAATGTAAGGGACAGAAAGAACTGCTTGTCGTTTGCTTTGCTGCCTTCTGCCAGCTATGGACTATTTCTCCTCTGCGGTGCCTGGCTGTGTGCCACCCTGCCGTGGAGCCAGCTGATGATCGACTGAAACCTCTACAAACTGTGAGCCAAATAAACCTCCCCTCCTTAACTTCGGTTGTCTCGTCGTTGTCTCAGCAACGAGAAAGCAACTAAGACAATGTGGTACTTTGGTTAGCAGGGAAAGTGGGACCATTTTCACATTCTTCTGGGTAGTTAAAGCTGGTTCGGACGGTAATCCTACTTGGTCTCCACAACTCTAAAATTTCCACTCGGAACATTTAACATCAAGACCTGCTCTGTCTAAGCCTTTGGCCACATTTCTTTAATACCTTCCACGGACGGACGGCCACAGGATGCAGCAGCCCACACAGACCTCCCTGGCCCTTGTCCTGCTGCCACCACGTGGCCGGACAGCAACTTACGGAAGTACTTCAGGGTCTCCTCGATCTGCTCGGTGGTGAGGCTGATGCTGGCTTCTGGGGAGATGAGGGGGGTGTGGAGCCAGTCATCGTGGTCATAACCATAGATGGTGTCGGCTCTCAGCTTGTAGTGCGGCAGCTGCTCCTCCAGCAGGCTGATGATCTCCACTTCGGGGAGGTCGGTGCTGTTGCACACGTCTGCAGGGAGGGAGACCAAGAAGACTGAGAGTGAGAGCCAGGCCTGGACATGCGCCGCCCTGCCAGCTGAACCTGGGACCTGCAGGAGCCCACATCACGGTTTCCTTGTACCCGGCCCAGAGAGGACAGATGTGGCCCATCGGGGCTGGCTTCTCCAACTCAGACTGTACCCGGAGACTCAGAACGATGGGGGTGAGGGCCAACAGATACTGGGCCTAGCCAGATAGGAGGAATCATTCCTGATGTTCCAGGGTGCGGGAGACTCACTGTGCTTGATGACTGTGTTTTAAGACGACTGGTAGAGAAGAACCTGAATGTTCCCGACACAAGGACAAGGGAACGGGGTGATGGACGTAGTAATTGATCTGTTAACAGCATACTGTATAAGAAATGCATTGAATGTGACATTGTCCCCATAAACACCCACAACTACTGTGTGTCCATTAAAACTAAAAGTGCTCAGCCTAGAACTGCAAGCCCAGCACCCCACTGCTGCGGGACCCCTGGGAGGGAAGCTGCACTCAAGCGTCCCCTCCGGGACCCTCTCTCCAGCACTCTGCACTTAGGCCATGCCCACTGTGATCCCACCTCCCTCCTTCCACTCTTATCACCCACGCTTCCCCTGGCTACCACTGCACCTGTGTGCAACGCATTCATCTGTCCATCCATCCGTCTACCCAGGAGACATGGTGGGACACACCAGTCGTGGTCCTGTCCCGCAACCCTTGTACTCCCAAGGGGCATCCAACCATCACCCTAAAAGCGCCCCTTTGAGGCACCGCTTGGGTACCAGCTCCCCATCTGGGTAGTTAAAGCTGGTTCGGACGGTAATCCTACTTGGTCTCCACAACTCTAAAATTTCCACTCGGAACATTTAACATCAAGACCTGCTCTGTCTAAGCCTTTGGCCACATTTCTTTAATACCTTCCACGGACGGACGGCCACAGGATGCAGCAGCCCACACAGACCTCCCTGGCCCTTGTCCTGCTGCCACCACGTGGCCGGACAGCAACTTACGGAAGTACTTCAGGGTCTCCTCGATCTGCTCGGTGGTGAGGCTGATGCTGGCTTCTGGGGAGATGAGGGGGGTGTGGAGCCAGTCATCGTGGTCATAACCATAGATGGTGTCGGCTCTCAGCTTGTAGTGCGGCAGCTGCTCCTCCAGCAGGCTGATGATCTCCACTTCGGGGAGGTCGGTGCTGTTGCACACGTCTGCAGGGAGGGAGACCAAGAAGACTGAGAGTGAGAGCCAGGCCTGGACATGCGCCGCCCTGCCAGCTGAACCTGGGACCTGCAGGAGCCCACATCACGGTTTCCTTGTACCCGGCCCAGAGAGGACAGATGTGGCCCATCGGGGCTGGCTTCTCCAACTCAGACTGTACCCGGAGACTCAGAACGATGGGGGTGAGGGCCAACAGATACTGGGCCTAGCCAGATAGGAGGAATCATTCCTGATGTTCCAGGGTGCGGGAGACTCACTGTGCTTGATGACTGTGTTTTAAGACGACTGGTAGAGAAGAACCTGAATGTTCCCGACACAAGGACAAGGGAACGGGGTGATGGACGTAGTAATTGATCTGTTAACAGCATACTGTATAAGAAATGCATTGAATGTGACATTGTCCCCATAAACACCCACAACTACTGTGTGTCCATTAAAACTAAAAGTGCTCAGCCTAGAACTGCAAGCCCAGCACCCCACTGCTGCGGGACCCCTGGGAGGGAAGCTGCACTCAAGCGTCCCCTCCGGGACCCTCTCTCCAGCACTCTGCACTTAGGCCATGCCCACTGTGATCCCACCTCCCTCCTTCCACTCTTATCACCCACGCTTCCCCTGGCTACCACTGCACCTGTGTGCAACGCATTCATCTGTCCATCCATCCGTCTACCCAGGAGACATGGTGGGACACACCAGTCGTGGTCCTGTCCCGCAACCCTTGTACTCCCAAGGGGCATCCAACCATCACCCTAAAAGCGCCCCTTTGAGGCACCGCTTGGGTACCAGCTCCCCGACACCTGGTCTAATTTCTTCTCCACAGCTTCGGGCACTGTGCTCCTTAGGCTCTGCCTCCTGGATGCCTCAGTACCTGACTCCGTGCTGGGAGTGGCCGTCCGCCACGCACAGCTACTCCACCCCATGCACCTGCCCAAGGATGCACAAGAACGCGTAGGATGGCGACCAGCTCATTCAAAGCCCTTGTAATTAAACTGCGTGGTCACCCTACTTCTCCCTGCAGTGCTCACTGATCAAAGGAGAAACCTTGAGACAACTCAAGTGCTAATGGGTGCCGGCTCGCTGCCCGCTGATCCTGACATCAGCCATGTATGTACAGATGGCCATGAGAACAGCAGTGGTCTTGCCAACCTGGAAGGGCAGTGAGCACTCCTGGTGCCACAGCTAGACGGGAAAAGCCAACCCAACGACAGCACACTCCCACCCACTCTGCAGCAAAGTTGCACGGCATGGACCCTAGAGCGGGGAAAACAGCACAGGCCCATGGAACAAGGCCAAGGAATGAGGTGCTAAGGGTGGAGCAAGATGCCAAGTGCTCCTCTCCAGGGCACGAGGGGTCCAATCAAGGAAGGCAGCCAGATCCCAAACACCCACTCAGAGGAATGACTGGTGCCAGCGGCAGGCGTGGGCACAGCTTTGAGTGGAAAGAGGAAGGGCCCTAGGCAGCACTGGCCTGGGAAGGGAAGCAGGAACTGGGAATGCAGGGTGGGTGAGGCGGGACAGGGACTCTGGCAGAACATGGAGAGACCTGTGCCCAGAACAGCCACGCTGGACTTGCCAAGATCCCTGCTTCCTTTGTGTTTAAAAAGGCCATGCAGCAGGCAGAAAAGAAGGGAGAAACAGGAAGAGTGTACGGAACTGTCCCCTCCGAGCAGGGTGGGCACCTTCCCAGCTCCCACTCAAGCCAACATGCAGAGCCACACTCCAGAACAGAACCCTGGGGAGTCAGGTGGTTTCCCAAAGCATTAAGCAGGGAGTTCACATCCAGAAAATGAGGGCATTCATAATTCCACAGTTCTGTCCTGGAGGGTGGACCACATGCGCACGCCGGTCGTCTCTGCTGAACATGGGAGACGTCACAGCAAGCACCCTGGATGTCAGAATCCAGCACAGCCCAGCCCATCACCTTGCAGAGGTCTGCAGAGAACAGAAGACATGGTCTTCTGCCAGAGCAACAGCATGACCTTGAGGCAGATGGTTTCTCTTTTCCTCTCACTTCCCACCAGAAACAGGACACTGTGCAGAGCTCCAGGAGTCCCATGACAAGCAGATACTCCCCGCTCTCTCCAGTGCACAGCTGCTTCCCACAGAGCCACCATCCCAACAGGGGACCTGGGCCAGGGAGTCTGGCGCCAGCTGGTGGGTCAGACCTGAGCATTGCTGCACAGAGTCCAGGCGGAGGCAATGAGCACCAGCCCGCAGCAGAAGAGGCCCGACCACACGTGCTAGCGTGACACGAGACAGGCCAGCACCTCTGGGGCCCTGATGCTGCTTGGTGGCGGGGACAGAAGCAGAATCCAGAAAAGCGAAA
Organism: Fukomys damarensis; assembly: GCF_012274545.1. NCBI lineage: Eukaryota > Metazoa > Chordata > Mammalia > Rodentia > Bathyergidae > Fukomys > Fukomys damarensis. Next base: position 57,838,103 of record NW_022900924.1, read on the forward strand.
GTCCCTCCTGAGAACACCAGCAGCTGCTGACTAGCGGAGGTCTGACCTGCACTCCCGTGTGTCCAGGCCAAAGGTCAGCATGGTCCTTGTGCCAAGAGAGATCACGTTCCTCAGCCTATCGGAAGGCGAGGCTCAGCCCAGAGCCTCTCGAGACGGCCTGCATGGCTCCTCCCAAATGGGTCTGGCTGGCCCAATGTCAGCAGGTCTGCAGCTGTGGGAGGTCCAGCGAGGACTTGGAGGTGGCCCAGGAATCCTCCGGACCTTGGCCGGGCCAGAGGCTCCCATCAAGGTGGACACCATGTGTGGCTCAGGAAGACAGCAGAGGCCGAGTGTGCGTGAATGTCACCTGAGCCCTCACCAACCCGGCAGGCAGGCTCTCGACAGGCCAAACCCCAGCAGCCTTGCAACACAGATATTATGTGCTCAGCTTCAGATCCAGCCTGAGAAGTCTGGCAGCTGGCAGGGAGGGGAGGCTCTCTGTCCCTCTGCCACCTGCTGCCCCCTTCTGGAGGGAGTGAACGGGAACACCAGGACTTTGCCAAGGCCGCAGACAAGGTGGGTGATGCCAGGCAATGCTCCCACTCAGAGCACAGGAGGCTCGGCCCGGCATGGAGGACGAACCGGCCGGCCAGGAGGGCCACAGCAAGGGACACCCCATTCTCTCTGCACACTCATGCAAGATGGCAGACACTGCCCTGCGGCCTGCAGGAAATGGGCCCTGCCACTCTTGTGGCACCAGTCTCCAAAGCCCCACCAAACGACTGAGCTCACAGAGGTGCTCTAGGACGAGTGTCACAAGCAACAAGTGAGTTTCCTAACAGAACCAGGCCCCCAGAGGGCAGCCCAGCCCTCCAGCCCGGCAGTCAGAGTGTGGTGATCCTCTCAGGACCCCGCCCCTCGGCCGCTGTGGGCATCATCTTTTGGAAGGTCCCCACCTCCCTGCTCCCTGTAGAGAGCTTCCTGACTCTGCCTTCCATCCCCTGGGGTGGGGCCACTACACATTTGCCAAAACTACTTCTGCTTCTTCCTTGGGGATGCAGCCCTGGAGGAGTGGCCAGGCCCACAGCCACCCAGCTAGAAACAGTTCCCAGTTTCTCCTGCAGGATGCCCACCCACCTCCCTCAGCAAAGGGAAGGAAATGGCCTCCAGCAGCCCCCGCCCTGTCCAGGGACAGCAATGGGAGGGCTGAGGGGTGCTGGAGAGAGCACCGCGGGGCCAGGATCCAAGGCTGAGGCTGGACCCACACTGGCCTTGGCCTCTGGTCATCAGCTGAATCAACAGCTTTCTGACCAAGTGCAGGCTGCTCTGGCCTCTGCCTCCTTCAGTTAACCACATTAGCTGCTGCTGTTCTCCAAAGGTGTGTTCGGTATTTTCTCCCACAAATCTAGGTTTCACACCAGCTGTTTCTGCTGCCTAGAATACCCTTCTCTGCACAGCCAACCGCACCCTACATGTCACCTGAATGTCACCCTGTACCCACAGAACCTCCTGGGCTTCTCCCCGCACACATGAGCTTGCGGACGTGTGAGCAGTGTTTTCTCCGTGTCTCTCCCGGTGACTGTGAGACCCCAGAATGAGGGCTCAGGGTCACACGCGTTCCCCACCACCCAGCCCTCAGCACCCTGCCCAGCAACTCTGAGTGCTCTCCAGTGTCGTGGGAAGGAATGGCGGTGACAGCAGCAGGTCTGTCTGTCCACCAGCTTGCCCGAGACAGACACACAAGGGACGTGTGGCTAGCGAGGGTCAGGTCTTCCTGTGCCCCTCTCGATGTCACTCAGGACCTGGGTGGCCCTCAACCCTCAGCCGATGCCCGCCACACTCAGGCTGCCCTGCCAGGCTTTCTCCAAGGCCCAGGGCTTGGAGGGCCTCCTGGAGGGCAAGGGCTTCACTTGGGCTGCCTGGGAGGCAGAAAGGCACCAAAGCTGCAGAGCCTCGCCCAGCAGGGCAGAAGGAGCCCCCACCCAGGGGCCATGCCCCTTCCCGACAGCCAGGCAAAACAGACACAGCCGCAGGGTTAGCACGGAGAACCTCCGGTAAAGCCCAGCCCCTGGGCTCGAGGGCTCCCCCTGATCTAGGACCAGCCTTCTCTCAGGAAGGGCAACACCAGCTCAGAAGCAGTGCCCCAGGCTGGGGAGGGGCCCCCTGGGCCTCGGCCTCCTGCCGTACTCAGAGGCAGGGGACCTGAGCCCAAGGAGGAAAGCACCCTGCACACCAGGCCACCTTCATGAGACGGGGAAACTGAGGGCGGGACAGCGAGAGGGGAGCAGAAGGGCACAAGGGAAAGGGAGAGACGCGAGAAAGCGGCAGATACAGGGGAGGCTGCACCAGGCAGCCACCTGCTAGTGATACCCACAGCAGCCTTCCGGCCTGTCTTCCCCGGCTTCACCCTGTCACCCACACAGACGGAGTCACGGCCTGGGCCTCAGTTTCCCCATATGCAGAGCAGTGGCACGGGGCTGCAGTCACCCCTCCTAACTGCACGCCTTCAGGCAGCTGGCACAGGGGGCCCAAGGCCAGGGCCTCATCTGGGGTCCCAATTCCTCCTCAAAAGGAGTGGGCCCCCGTCCCCATAGGCTGGCGTCTGCCTGCAGGCCAGGCCACCCTGCCTCACGAGTGACCGTCTGGTGTAGAGAGCCGAATTACACATACAGTCACCAGTCTGAGTGCTGGACCCCTCCCCGGCACCTCTCTGGGACAGGGAAGACGGAGGCATTAGAAAGAAAAGACCTTCGCTCACCCAGCAGGGCCGGGTCTGCTTCTGCCTCCCACCAGTCCCGCCCCATCCAGCCCCTCCTGCCACCCTGAGGGCTGTGCAGTGCGCGTCTGACCTCCTGGGAGGAGACAGCAGACCCACAGCCAGGGGCAGGGCTTCCGCAGCCCATGAGAACCACCCTGCACAGACTTGGCCATGCTGCCACTGTCTTAAAGTTACCAGGACTAAAGGGCACGGACCCAAGACACACGGTCCTCCTGGGGCCGGAGACGTAGGCGACCCTTGGTAACTGGTGTCTGCTAAACAACTTTCTAGAACATTCTTTACAAGCCTGTGATCCCAGCACTCTGGAAGGCTGAGGCAGGAGGATTACAAGTTTGAGCCCAGCCTGGACAGCTTAGCAAGACCCTATCTAAAAGTGAAAACTTAAAAAACATTAAAGGGCTAGGGGTGTAGTTCAGTAGGAAGGCCCTAGGTTCAATCACTGTTATAAAAAAAAAATAAAAAAAAAAGAACAAGGCCCTTTGAGATTCAGACTGGAACCCAGGACCCCAGCCCCACCAGCCCTCTCCTGTCCCTGGAGAGTTGCCCTGGCCCCAAGGGACAAGCACAGGCCTCCCTTTCTTTTCCACTCCTGTGGCACCCTCCAAGGGAAGGACAGGTTACCTGCTGTCTCCGGAAATGGAGGAAGGAGAGGCAGTCAGCTAGGGACAGAGCAGGCCCACGACGGGCTTCCCTGGACGCTCCCTCGGCACCTGGAGCCCCGGAGTGAGTACAGATGGACAGTCCTCACGGGGCGGTGTCAGGCCCTGAGTGACCCCCAACCCTACAAGTACAAACGCACACACATGCACCCCGCCCGCTCAGGCACACTCAGAAGCAAGGCCCACACCAGGCCAAAGGGCGGTGATCTTCTGCAATGGAACATGGTGTGCACCAACCCCTGAAGCAGGCAGGCAGCCCTGTTGTGCAATGAGGCACGGGGCCAGCAACGGGGAGGAGGCTTTGGTGTCAAAACCAAAGACGGCAGCTCCAGCGGGCCTGGTGTGGGGACAGCTGGGCACAGGACAGAATGGCGCTGAGGCAAGCGGGGACTGAGCCCAAGACAGGGCGTGCAGCAGGGGAAAAGTCGGGAGCACGAGTCAGTCCAGTGCAGAGTGTGCTGCCGGGAAAACACCAGAGAGGGGTGTGAGCGAGCGCTTCAACGAGGCAGGCGAGGAAGTGGACAGAAAGGCCTCTGGGCTTCTGACTCTGGGGAGCTTCTCTTAAAGTGAGTGCTGTAGGACCGGGGACTTGGCTCAGTGGTTCTGCTGCCTGCCTCGCAAGCGCAAGGACCCGAGTTCGATTCCCGGTATCAAAAAAACAAAAAAATGAAGTGAGTGATAAACCTGACAGTTACCAGATAGTGCTCAGACAGAGCAGTGTGCTTGGGGCAGCCCGCAGGTTGAGAAACCCAAGTTTCCCGAGACCTTTAAACCTGCCCTCTTGCCTAGGACTGAATCTCACACTCACAGAGGAACCCCAAACTGCAAAGTGCCTAATCCGTGGGCATGGCCTCTGGTGCGCTTGGGTCCTCCCAAGGAGAAGACAGAGCTCCACTGAGACAGCAAGCCCACGTCTGGCACCGAGTGCACACGAGGACACTCACAGGTGCCCCTCCATGTCCGGGGTGGGTGGGGACAGTGTGGGGACCAGGTCACTGCAGAGCGACTGCAGAGATGGTCCAGGCCCTGAGGCGCTGAGCCCCGCCTTGGAGACACCTGGAACGGGGACGTGTGCGTCATGCACAATGAACCACAGTTAGCGGCTGACTACCTGCCTCACCCACGAGGCTAGGGCCGAGACAGGCGTGGGAGCCTCAAAGTAGAAGTAAGTGAGCACGCCCCAGGAGAGCAGCAGACGGCCTGCGCCCAGGCACAGCCACCGGCACGAGCGAGTGACACCGACAACGGGCCTGTGCCGTGTGTGGACACTCTGGTCACGTGAGCTGCTCAGACAGAGGCGGCCCCAAGAGAGGACGCTGCGAGGCAGCCACAGCTGGGGTGAGCCTCTGCTCCACGTTCACGGAGGAACTCAGAGCGCACCCTTCCCCGGGGCACATGACGGCAGCGCCAGCAAAGGCAGCAGAAGTGTGAGGCTGGCACTGCAAAGGGGGCGGAGCGTGCCCAGAGCGGAGCGTGGGGTACACCCTCAGGGGTCCCGTCCTTCTCACGGGGACGCCCGGTCCCGCTGTGTCACTGCGAACATAACCCTGTCACGGCAGAGGGGCACCCGGAAAGCAGCTGACCCAGCAGCCCTGTTCCCGCTCCGTAAAAAGAAACTGCACAAGCAGCCATAGCAGCACGGGCCACAATCACTGAAGGTGGGCTCCCCAACACCCTGAGCAGACAGACAGACAGGATGGAGCCACAGAGCAGTCCATCTTCTACCACAAAAGGGGGCAGAGCACCACTCCAGTCCACCAAAGGACCAGCCACGGAGTGGCCACCAAGACCAGTGCAACAGATCCATTCACGCAAGATGCCCGGGCTGGTCCCTGAGACAGGGAGATGCTGGCGGCTGGCAGGGACTGAGAAAGGGCGGGGGCTGGGCTGTGCCTGCTAACAAGTCGGCTTCCCTTCGGGGTGATGAAAATGCTCCGGAACTAGTTACCGGTGAGAGTGGCACGGCATTTTAAGTGTGCAACGCCATACAGAACTGTACAGTGTAGAATAGTCGAATGGTGTGTCAGTTATCCTTCTCATTGCTGAGACAAAACATCTGGCCCCCAAAGTCAGAGGGGAGGGGTTAATTTGGCCCACAGTCTGGAGGTTTCAGTCTGCAGTCAGCGACTCCAAGCCAGGGATGACAGGCATGGCAGAGCAGGCAGCAAAAGTAGCAGCCTCTCCGCCTCCTCTATCCTACCCATACTACTGGGGGCGGGTAGCACTCACACCCTGTTCCTGCTGCCCTGGAGCCCAGTCCTGCGCCAGCAGTCAATCCCAGTGTCACATGCTCTAGGGTCCAGCCTACGGCCTCGTGAGGCTCTGGGGGACCTCTAGACCCAAACCCTAACAACTGGTGAACACCGTGTGGATTTCAGCACGTTTAAAGAGCATCCCTGTTTGGGTCACAAAGAGACACCGTCACACCCTCCCCAGGGCCCAGTAAGAGACCGTGGGATGCTGAGAATGACGATACGCCATGGAGGAATGTTTAAGATCTCTACACAACACGCAGCGGGTGGACTCATGGTTGCCAACCATACTTCAATAAAGCTGTTTGCCTTTTCTTAAACATGTCCTTGCTTGGACAACAGTCACTCAGCTCCGGCCAATTATTCGTTAGATTTGAAATCAAAACAACAGAAGGTCATTCCAAGGGCACAGCAGAAAGCCCAGTGTGACTCAGGCCCTGCTCCAATGCCCCAACACACGGCTCCTGACCCAGGCATGCGGGCTTCTGCCTGACACCGGAGAGGACTTAATTGGGCAGCAGACCTGGCCACTGTCCTCCCCACCTTGGAGCTGGCCCCATGCTTATGGGACGGGCTGGCCCCAAACTGGCCCCTGGCGGCCGCTTGCGGTGCTCTGAAGTTGCCAGCTCCAAACTGGGCTTCCCACAGCCTCCTCCCAGTTTGGAGGATTTGCCAGGGAGCCAGAGGACTGAAAGAAACTCCCCTTTGCTGACTGGTGCGGACTAAGGGCCTCTCAGGGGCCCGGCAGGATGTGGGGGCGGGGTGTGGAGCCAGCGAGGTCCCCTCTGGCACTCTCTGAGCCCGTCCATTGTGACATCACAGCTACACACACAGGCACAGTTGCTGGAGGGTCCGCCTACCACAGGCCCGTTTGTCTGGGAGTCTCCGAGGCAGCAGGGAGAGGACCTAGCCCTGGCCAGAGGAAAAGCAAAGCTCTACACGGCAACACAGCTCCTTCATAGAAACGCAGGCAGGGGTCTGAGTTAGCATCTGCAGTGCCAGCTGAAAGTCCCGCCTTCAGTGGCTGAGAGACAGCCGCCTGCTCGCACGGGGTGCCATCAATAAGCCACATCAGCATGGTGGACTGTGCTGAAGCCAGGACGGGCATTTGGGTGGACTTGAGAGGGACAATTTGGGTGACAGGAAGTACAGCGGAGGCCTGGGCGGGGACAGCAAGGAAGGCTGCCGGCTGGAATCTGCGCTCCTAACCCACACCGGCTCAAACCTCCTAAACCCTCGTCTGGTTTATGAATCTAGAGGTGAGCACGGCAGTGCACTGGGTCGTTTGTTCCCTCCCTAGGTTGGGTTCCAAGCCAAGGCACCAGAAGAGGGGCACGCATGGCAGCAAGGATGCTACAGACCCATTGCCCGGCCGCAGGCTCTGTCTTAGAGACATGACAAGCGCCTGCCCTGGAGGCTGCTGCTGCCTCCCCAGCCGGCCACTGAGCAGAGCGTACCCCAAACAAGGCTGATTCGGGTGGCACGGCGGGCCGTTACTCACTCTGCAGCTGCACTTCCTGGACTCCAATCCCGCCTTCCTCAGCCTCCTTCAGGAGCAGAGAATGAGAAAAGAAGTGGCCTCCAAATGAGCTGTAGGCCAGCGCAACAGGCCCGCTCTGGGCCGCCATCCTGCTGTCACTGCGTCCACCTGAGGCCTTGCCTGTCCATGCGGTGCCCACAGCCGGTCTCTCCAGGCCAGTTCCTCAGTCCTGCTTGCCCACACACTCACACAGCAGCGCAAACATCCCTGAGTTCATGCCGCCCTTGCACCCGAGGCCAGTGTCCTCTACCCACGCTGCTCTCCTTCCCATCTGGCCGGTGACACGGAACAGGAGACCCTGGACTTACTAACTCAGTTTGGTCCAGAGGACTGGCTATAACTCAGGTTGGTCAGTGAAGGCTCAGCTCCTCTGTGCAGTCTTCAGTCTCTCTCCTGCACACAGGTGGATCTCAGGGTCCTGAGCGATGTTGACCTAGGGTTCCTCAATGAACCCCACACAGGGAAGGACACTGTCACATTCCTTCCAGAACTCTGTATCTGAGACCATCTGGAAGCACATGGGGCCAGCATTCAGGTTCTAACTCAAGACTTTGTAAGTTAAAACTTACCCAAGTTGTTCGTAAGCCCAGGTGGCTGTAACTCGAGGGTCCACTGTACTCCTTTCTGCCCAAGAATGGCCTGCAGAGATGGGGCCTCCTGCCGGCACACCTTGCCCACTGCCCACCACCCCCCGTCTCAGAGCCCTGGCAGTAACTCCTCCAAGACCTGCTCCTATAAAACCTGGGCCACCGCAGGCTCCCAAGTCCACTTCTGGCTAGGGCCCTGGCGTCTCACCGATGATGATGATGATGATGATGATTCGTAGTCACTGCCTGCTGACCAACTGCCAGCCACCTGCTCTGGCAACACTACAGGAGCGTGGCTGGTGAAGCCATTCTCCATTTGCCCCTCTGTGCCTCACTCAAGGGAACTGACCCCCACACCTGGGCCAAGGGCCTGCCTGGAATGTCCACGGAAGACCCGGGCTTCCGCCAGAGGAGCCGTCTCTGGGCCACAAACCCACCCAGGTGGCATCCGCTGTCCTGGCCCAGAATCCTCTGTGCAGATGCAGGGCTCGCACAGGATGACAGAGGGCAGGGCTGGGCGAGGCCACAGAGTGCAGCACACGGCTCCAGGCTGGACCCTGAGCAGGACAGAGCCGGCTCTGTGTTTCCTCTGCACACAAGACACTAGCTGATGCAGCCTCTGCAGGGACAGACATGGTGCCTGACACATTTCAGCTCCCATGGCAGGAAAGGGTCACTGACACCCGGTGGGCAGAGGCCAGGAGGGTGGGGGCATCATCCCCAGGTACAGGGCAGCCCTCAGGGAGGGGACAGTGGACTCGGGACCAGATGACAGCCTGTGCCTGCGCCCTTCTGGGTCCAGTCACAGGGCGGGTCACAGAAGGCAGATCCTGGCTGTGGCCGTGGTGCTCAGGAGGCAGAAGTGGGCAGCACGGCTGAGAAACCATAAAGCAAGTGCCATGAGGTGTGTGCACCAGGGAAGTTGGTATGGTCCTGGACACAGCTCCAAATCCAAAACCATTCCCAAGTTTAAAAACTAAAAATATCCTCAAGCCAAGAAATGGGACAGAGGCGGTATAGCTTGGTGCCCCAGGTGGCACTTCAGTGATGCAGCAGCTCTGGATGGGAGCTGAGGAGGAGGGAAGAGGAGGAAGGCCCCGGGCATGGGGCAAGGCAAGGGCTCCTCCTCTGTCTCCCTGGCTGCCCGGCTTGGGGCAAAGCAGCACCTCACACGGGCAAGGCCCAGCACAGGCGGGGGCGGGTATCTGAGCGCCACGTCACGCTGACTGCGACGCCTCCATTCCCACCACGGATTCTGTGAAGCTTTGAAGTTTTGTCAACCTCAGTGACAACCGTGAATGTCTTGCTTTATGACTTGCAATTTCAGTTTTGTTAAGAATGGATCTGCAGTATTTGCATCCTTCCTACTTCTCTCTACTGGCACGTGACACATTTCCTAATGTGCGGCCACTCTGCCCCTGTCCAGTCCTGTCTTTGGGTGCCGCTGTCCTTACTGAAACCCAGGACGGTCCCCAGGCTGTCCAGGAGCACTGTTTCCCATCAGGTGTTTTGCACATGGGCCCTCGCCCTGCTGAGCGGGAAGGGTGTGGAGGGGCGGCTCTGTCATGATCTGCACCCTGCACCTGGCAGGGGCAGGGGCAGTGGTACCATGGTGGCCAGCAGGACAAGGGAAAAGGCCGGGGCCCCACCCCAGGGGCGCAGGGGCTGGCACGGCTCCCAGCCGCTCACACCATCCTTGGCAGAATGTCCCGCAACAGTGCATGGCTCCTGCACGGCAAGTGTCCTGTTTCAGAGAACAAAGACGCCACGTTAACAGTCAGAATTCCTCATGCTGGCCAATCACTGCCCCGGTCAGACCTGCGGCGCTCACTGCACCTGGCATGGCCTCCGCCAGCCTGGAATTAGCGAGTCCTTGCAGTGCTTACTCCCGAAGTCCCAGTGCTCCATCTTCACGGCCACTGAAACTCTGTTTGGGGCTGGACGGAGTTATGCTGCACTCTGCATAATGGTGGCAGCAAGGACCAAGGAGAACCACACTCTGTGGCCCTTCTCCTCCCACCGCCCTCACTTTCCAGAGGGCACAGAGAGAGGCAGCCTGGTCCCTCCCCAACTCCCCTCCTGCTCCTGGCTCCCACACCTGGCCTGTCCATCTTCCTGCATAGTACATAGTGACCACGGCCCACTGTCCTGAGACTCTGGCCCCCAAGACTCAGCCTGCTAGCTTCCTGACTGACACGGCCGCCTGGAGACTGATGACCAAACCCCATGTGGCATGCACCACTCACCCTCCCCTGCCACAGAAACACCATGGCTCCCTGCAGGGCATGATGGGAGACAGGAAGGAATGCACGCTCGAGGCGCACATCATGTACTCGGTTCCAGTCACCGAGGTATGGGAGACACTGCTTAGCAGCCTCCTACTGCCCGTACTCTCCTTACCAACAAAGCCCTGAGTCCCCTGGGAAGACCACATTTCCTAGCCACCCCCTTTCCCCACTGCAAAATATGACCATCAGGCTAAGTTCTGGTGAATGAGAAAGCAGTGAAATGTAAGCTTTTTCCAAAGGCTTCCTTCCTATAGCCTGGGACTTAGCCATAATGGCTGGAGCTCCAGCAGCCTTCTTAGACATGAGATCACCTTAAGGTTGGAAACCATCACTATTACAGTGTGACTAAAGGCAAAGAGGAGCCTGAGCCCGGGGCACAACAGGCAGGAGCACTGGAGACCTCTCACTGGCTCCTTTCATGTGACAGGAAAGTAATCCCCACCAACTGAAGCCACCGCTCTTGAAGCCAAACTTCATCCTTGCTGACATGGATGTTCCTGAACTGCAGGAGATAAACCTGTTCTTCTATCACCCATGGTGGGAGCAGGGTCTCCTCCCCTACTCGCCTGGCCGCCCTCCCTCCCACCCCGTCTGCACCTTTGCACTCTTGCCGGTTCTCTGCCACCGAGCACTGCGGCCAGACTCTGAGCAAAGCCCACACCCAAGCCTCCTTCCCATCCTGGCTGTGCAGGGGACCATGGGGGCCAGGTGGCCGAGGCAGGAAAACTTCGTTTTATTAATAGAACAAACCCTTGGGAACCACAGTGCCCACAGGGGCCCCCATTCACCACACGCGCCTGTTCTTCCGTTATTTCACTCGTTTCCCGGCCGACAAGCCCTGTTTATAAGCGGACACTGGTGACTGTCTGAAAACGTCAGATGAGGTCATCTGGATATCAAGACTTCAAACTCATCTGAGAACTCCTGTGGCTGCGCCTCCCTGGCCGCCAGGTGGCGTCTCTCCCGCGCAGTCCCCACAGCCTGGGCTCTTGGTGCATGTTGCTAGCACCAAGCCTCTGGATCCCTGAGTAGCCGAGTGACTTCTTATGGGATGCACAGCTTTCAGCTTTCCCACATCACCGCATTCCAAGCTCACAGATGTCTTCCTTCCCGTTTCACTCCAGCTAAGGTGTCTGGGACACCTGTGTCAGCCTCCCACCCTGGCAAATGCCCAGGGTCCCAGAGGTACACTGTGAGGTCTCCCCACCACCCCAGGATGCATCACGTAAGGGCTGATGCAGCAGCTCCCCAGAGAGCACGGCCCAGCTGGGCCTGTGCCTGCACCGGCTCTAAGTTCTGCAGAGAGCTCCTCGGCAGCCCACACCCAGCTCGCTGTACACAGGAGGAAAGAAAAGGCTTCTCTAAGGAAGAGGGAGAGGGGATGGACATGGGACTGAGTCAGGAACAGGGGAGCAGAGGGAGGGGAGGAGAGGAAGGAGGCAGACAGGGCCAGGGAGAGAAGAGAGGAAGGAAACAGAGGACAGGTCGTCCCAGTGCCCATCTGGAGTCAGCATGCCGGGGGCCCAGTGTCCAAGCGGCCTCGGATCCAACCACCTCTACAGGTGAGGCCCACAGCCTCCCCAGGCCTCCCTGGCTACTCTAGTTGGAGCAGGGCTGCAGGATGGGACGGCCAGGCAGTGTTACCCAAGGCAGATGTCAGGGAAATGGGAGGACATGTGATGCTCCCAGCTCCAGCTCAGAACCAGCAGGTGACTCATGGCTGGGTCCTCGCCTCTAGAACCCACAGCCACACCCAGTGGACAGCCAAGTCCCAAAGCCATTAGCAGGCAGGGATGGTGCAGAGAACCTCTCTGTAAGCTGCGGAGGCTGGGGCGGCCTCAGGGGACAGGACTGAAGCTGAGCCAGAAGCAGCACTGGCTTCCGATTGCCACGGCACAGGTGCCCAACGCAGCACCCACACCCCACAGTACACAGCCTATCCTGCCCACCTTAGGGATGGAGAACACGGTCAGAGCAGGGCAGGCACCCACAGTCCACTGGGGACGCAGCCATGGGTCACACCGACCTCCCGCCCCAGAGCCGACACACCTCGGGCCCACCCAGGGTGCCAACTGCTTCTCCATGAGCATGGAGTCTGGGCAGGCTAAACCAGGAGAGGAAGGGCACCAGAGCAGAAGTTCACAGCGTGGCGACTGGAAAAAGCCCCGGGGGCCACGCTCACTAATTTCCTTTTATGTGTATGTATGGCCGGTGAGGATTCAACAGAACCTCAGAAAAAACACACAGCAGGAGCAACTGCTACACTGTTAGAAAGGAGGGCGGGTGCGGAGAGAGTTCAGGGGAAGTGCACCATGAAAACCTAAGGGGACTGAGCTTCCTAGGAGCCAGAGCAAAAGAGAAAACAGTCTGATAAAAGGAAGCGTGCCAGGGGCAGAGCTTTCCCACGGCTTTGAGCAAATACTGAATGTCAACGCCAGGGCCTTCAAGATCACTTTTTGTGGAGGACGAAGACGCCAGTCCCTTTAAATTGACTAAGAGTCCGGGCTTTATTCTCCAGCAGCAGTCACGTGGTGCAGGTCCACAGAGACACCCAGAGGAGAGCTGCAGATCTGGGCTGTGGACGCCGCGCCGGCCACACACACCGGCTCCATTTCAGTTCACTCTGGCCAAGCAGACTGCCTGCTAGAGGAGGCCCTGGGCCGCCAGTGAGGAGGGAGGGCCTGGGCACAGGACAGGGGTGTGGGCAAGAGCCGGGCCAGCTCCACTGAGCGGCGCCCAGGGCCGGGGGGCGGGTGACAAGGATGTCCGCTCGGCTGCTGAGCATCTTTTAGACCTGCTTAGGCTCCATCCTTACAGACGCGGCTGCTGACCAGGGGCTGCCACAGGGCCAGCCCCTACCTGCAATGGGGGGCCGTGGACACTCAAGCCTTGGTCCTGGACCTTCTGAGAGCACATCTTTCTGGGCCATGCCCAAGGGTGTGGCCCCTGAGGGTATGGTCCCTGGGTGTGGCCTGCAGAGGGCATGGCCTGCCGAGGTGTGGCCTGCAGAGGCCTGGCTGCCACGCTCCTGTTCTGCTCCCTCCCTGGGCACTTAGGTACCCATCACTTGACTTTAGCACCCTAACAGTTGTCCCATAAACATCTCTTGATGGAAAAAGATTGTTCTTCTAAGTAATCACAGCTCAGGCACTCGATGGCCACATGAGGTTACTAAAGTACTTCCATCACCAGAGGTTCTTTGGGAGTTCAGTGTCCGGGTTTTCTAACTGTCTTCATGAAAACATGACCACTTGCTCTCCCAATAAGTCCAGCATTGTGAGTCTGGTGTGTGGACAGAACAGCTCTGCCTCTCCAGCAGCTCCGGATGCCTCCAGGGCCTGCCCTTCGCACCATGCCCCGAAGCTACCAGCAGACCACTAAGAATCTACCAGCCCTGCCACCCCATGAGGGCAGCAAGAGACCCATGGCCTCCAGGATCAGCATGGCAGCAAAGAACAAAAAGGAAGAGCAGCACCTATGAGCGGGGAGGGAAGCAGGAGAAGGGGAGAAACACATTTCTGAGAGGCGGCCGCCGTCTGTTGGCAGAAGGAACCTGCAGCCACAGCAGGGAGGTGTCCTGGGGTCCAGGAGAGGGCAGGGGCCTGTGAGGGACACATCTAGAACAGCGCCGCCAGGCCTTCCTGGCCTAGGCCTCGCCCTGCCACCTGGCAACAGGCACCACTGTCCAGGCCAGGGAGGGAGCCGGTGTGTGGACAGAGATGGACAAGCAGGTGAGTGGGCCAGGAAAGCCAGACGGCACGCGTCCCAAGGACACTGCAAGCACCACATCTGAGCGCACTTATCCCTCCCCACCATCCCAGGAGGTGGGCACTGCAATCCCTAGCTCTGGCTGACAAAGAAAGTACGATTATCTTATACCGGGCAATGGAGATAACCAGTCCACAAGTGAAAAGTGACCCTAAAGAAGCCTGTAGCTCGAGTCCCACAGAAGACAGCAAATTCTCTTGGACTCAAGAATTTACTCAGAGGCTGAGTTCAGAGGCTGAGCCCTTGCCTAGCGCAGGAGAGATGCTGGGCTCAATTCCCAGCATCACAAAGAAGAAAAAAGAAAACAACTGTAACACGGGTGGACGTTTAACCTCCAGGTATAGAGGGGAACACACGCTGCCACCTTACACACCTGCAGCTGGCCAGGAACAAAGCACCTGCCACTCCCTGGGCAGACCGTGCGGGCCCACACTCTCCTGCGCTGTGTGAACAGCACACGATACAACCGTGGGGCCCGTTCTCACCTCCAGGTCTCACCTGCTCCTTCACCCCATGTCAGCTGTGAGGAAACCTGGACATCCCAGCCCTGTACATACTGCAAAACACCAGAAGCAATCTCCTTACCATCAGCAAGAACCAACTAAATCGACTGTGGCTCTTGGAAACAAAGAATAACAGATCCCAACAAGGCTGAGGCAGGAAAGTGGCAAGTTCAAGCCATAGCGAGCTCCTGCCTCAAAATAAAAAAGGGGCTTGGATGTAGCCCAATGTGAAGGCCCTGCCTTCAATCCCCAGTGCTGCAAAAATCAAAGAAAAGGAAAAGAAGACTGTGACAGGTGGACACTGAAAGGAAGGTCTCCACTACACGTTCCCAAGTAGAAAAGGCAACAGTGTCTACACAGGTCCCCCTGTGGGGACAGGGACGCACTGCACATGTGTGCAGAGAACAGCTGCAGAAAGACGCATGAGGGGCGCACCTCCTCCCCCAGACACTGTCCCCACACGTCTGCCCGCGCACCTGGTGACTCAGGGCTGCTGTCTCGGTGCTCTGCAGGGCAAGGTGGGACAGGGTGAAGTGCTGCACCCTGGGAGACGTAAGGAACAAGCCAGTGAGTCACAACAGGCCCTCCACCGCAAGGAACGGGCCAAGGAACACCAAGGAGACAGCAGGTCCCAGGGTGAGGAGTCACTGTGTAAAACTCCTCACTGTGCGTCGGTCCCGAAGCCCACCGACACTAGAAACAGCTGAGAGCTGAGGAGGCAGACAGCCTGACCAGAAGCTGGCTCCCCTGCTGGCTGGTGTGGCAATGCCCAGGCAGCTAAGCCCTCTGCGCCCCAGTTTCCTCCCCTGCTGATGGAGATGATGCGGGGACACTGCGCTATGCGACTCCACCCTACCCTGCACGCTGCACATCCTGCCTGAGGGCAGGGACTGCTACACCCTAACTGACTGCACTGACCGTACACCTCCAGGATGGCCAGAGGGACAGAGACTGCACCCTGAAAGGGCGCCTGTCATGGCAACCTGATTCAAATGCATAACTAGGACAAAAATACAACCAGCACTGAGAACACAAATCACCAGTCCAGAGCCCACTCGCACAGCAACCTCACTGCACAATTTACATCACTTATCCTGGGGGGACGTTCGACCCATTCCTCTGGCAAGGACCAAGGGCCGTAAGGGAGGGAAGACCCAGCTGGGGGCCTTGAAAGCCTCTGCAGCACATTAGAAGGCACACAAGAGCCCTCTGTGCTTCCACAAGGATTCGCCCTCAGCCTGGCTTCCTCAGCTCCCGGGGGCTTGGCTGGAGAGCAGGCCCAACTCTGTGCGTGCACAGGGAGGCACAGTGTCCTGGGCACTTGGAGCGCTAGGGTGCCTAAATGGGACAGGGAACAACCTGGGGCCCAGACAGCAGGCAGGACAGAAACCCGATGGGTCACCCCACCACCAGACTCCGCTGCAGGCAAGCTCTCCGATGCAGGTGTGGACTGGAACCGCAGGCCTTCGCTGAGGGAGGAAAAACAAGACAGGGACTGTCTGACCCTGCTCTTCACACCCAGAAATCCCTCTCCAACGTGCACCAGCCCAGGCTCTGAGAGCCCAGGGTGAAGACAGAACATAGGCTAACAGTAGTCATAGGCGGGGGCCCTGGAGACCTGCTGGGCCACTGCCAGACCTGGGAGGGGAGAGGGGTGCCGATGGCCTCTAAACCCACACCTGTCAGTCACCAGCACAGCAATCTCCTACGAGGGGCCACAAACTACCATACAGCTCTGAGCGAGAAAGACGCGGCCACTCCTCAGCCTTCCCTTTCCTGCTAGGTCCCAAAGGAAGCAAGGAGGACCCCTGGCAGCCACACTTACCACACTGGTCGCTCTGAGGATGCTGGCCTGGGCACAGGTGGGGTCCATGCCGGGCCCTCACAGGCTGCCCCAGCTGGCAAACCAGTGCCATGTGCAGACGCAAACGCCACAGTAGCCGAGTGGGAGAAGACGGCCTGCACGGGTGCTCAGCCAGGCACTCTGAGGTGCCTGTCGGGGCAAATCCTGAGCTGCAGGAGCTGCCCGGGGAGAACCGTGTTACATAACCTGGCAGCAGGTGCCCTATCGGCTCATCTCCCCCGTCACCCCAAGCAGAATGCCGCAGCCAAAAAGCAACACTTCCTGCAAGTGCAGGGCGTCTGCCCTGCCCCAGCTTGCTGGGCAGTGGAGGCATCTGGGAGGCTGAGTGCCAGCGCTGTCCAGGGCCCACACACATTCCTGGGGTGGCAGGCGCTCAGAGAACACACACGCTTTCACGTCACTGCACTGCGAGGCCACCTTCCCACCTGGACAGCGGGCCACAGTGCCACAGCCTGAAGGGGCCATGCTTGTACTCCCTCTGTCCTCCTGGACGCTCCTCCTGGCTGACAGGCCAGCCATGCCCCTGCCCTCTGCCTGCACATTCAGAGCGAGGAAACCGGTTTAACAGGATGGATATTCCTGGATGGCACAGCCAGATGTGACTGGAAGCCCAGGGGTGAGGCGCACGCGTGGATGAAAGGGGCAGCTGGGAGCCCCCACCACCAGGATGCCTGCCCGCCACCCCTCCCCTGAACCTGGGCATGTACCTCCTCCACACCTTCCGTTGAACCCCTGCTCCTCTAGGCGCCAACCCTGGAGGGCCTCGATATCTGCTGGCGCACCCACCTCTCCAACCAGATGCCTTCTGGAGCAGCAGAGAACCTAGGGTACCTCAGGCCTGGGAGCAAGTCTACCACACAGTGCCTGACGATTTTAGTCACAGCCCTGAACCCCCGGGAGTCAGCCCATTCCCTGGAAAGGGACACTGTACCCAAAGCGTCACACAGTCACTCAGCAAATGCACCCTGAGCATGGGCCTTAGGCAGGGCCATCTTAGCACTGGATCTCAGCATCACAGGAGGCCACCCCACCCTTGCCCTGCAGCACTTCATACTCTGCATGCCCAGCAGACAAAATTCAATACAGGGCTGCTCCAGGATGGAGTGCAGGAAAGGGCTGAGGAAGGCAAGGGGACCCCGCCTCACGTGGGGTCACAAATGGCCCCTGCTGCAGTGACACCTGCAGGAGGGACACAGGGTCTCGAGGCAGCCGGGGTGAGGCCATGCAGGTGTGCCCAGCAGCAGGCCGGGGGCTGGAGCCAGTGCCTGGGTGTTGGAGGGTTAGCAGGGGCAGCAGCACTGCTGGAGTGAGTGTCCAGGAGGGGACACGCAGAAGGGCAAGGAGATACAGGTCACAGAGGCCACGGGCAGTGCCCTGCGGGCTGGAGGAGAGGAAAACCTTCCCAGCCCAGCTCACAGGGCTGTGTGCCTGAGCACAGACTGCCTGAGGAGCCCCTGCCAACCCATCCTGGGGCCAGAGTGACCCGGAACAGGAGGCTGCTGCAGAGCTGTGGGCAGCAGCTGAACTCCAGATGCACTCTGAGGACCACAGGGCTGATGGGCTGCCTCAAACTGGGGTGCGGAGGAGGAATGCACACTGCATTACCTCCAAGGACGACAGCAAGCTCCATTCCCAGAGGGGAGACCCGGGAAGGCAAGTGCAGGAAGTGCATGGGGTCCATGGCACAGAATGCACAACCCCAAGACGCCCGTCAGTGTCCAGGTGGACACCTGTGGGGTCTGCCTGGCCTGCAGAGAGAGGACAGACTGAGGGCGCAGGCTCGCGTGAGAGTCACAGCTAGAGGGCAGACGCGCAGACACTCAGAAAACATGCACTTTCGCATCGCTCACCGGCACGTCCTCCCCACTACCAGGCTTACAGAGCAGAGGGAGCCATGGAGGCAGGACGGGAGGGGCAGAGCCGAGGACAGCAGTGGCTCTGGGGCAGCGTGGCCGTGCTGTGATGCACAGACACCTGTGCTGGGCTAGGTCTCGGTGGTGGGGTCAAGTCGCCCACAGCAGCCCTGAGAGAAGTGGAGCAGAGAGCACGGGTGCTGAGAGGCATAGGCCTGCAGGGAAGAAGGCAGAGGAGGCACCGTCTAAGGGGGGAGAGACCACAGTGCTCTTCCTGCTGAACTGGAACCCCAGAGTCACTGAGGAGGGGTGCTGGCTCCTTGCCCTAGGTCACAGGCAGGGACAGGGGCGCAGCACACAGGTGGAGAGCCGCGCGCACCCACGCAGGGTCAGAGAGGTGGGCAAGGTTGGTACAGGGCGAGGCCCAGGCTGGGACCCCAATACTTGACCGTGACCAAAGCAGCAAGAAGCTGCTGGCAGCAAATCTGTATATTTTAAACAATCACTGGGCACTGTGTCAAGCAGGAGACTACAAGCAAAAGCCGAAGACACAATGAAACACGGCAAGACTTCCTTGTGAAGGACTGGGGTTGGCTCGCCACTGACACAGACGTCCTGCACAGCTCCACTCCCGGCCGGCTCAGCCAGGATCCAGGGACACCTGGTGTCCCGTGAGAGAGACGGCAGAGACCCCACACACCGAGAGCCTGCACAAGGTCCAGAGGGTCCCCCAAGAGCCCACGCCTGGCCAGCCCTTCTCGCCCACCATGTGCCCTGCCTGCCCGCCACCTCCCTTGCTCTGTCCACACGGCCCACACCTTGGGGGTGAGTGGCTGGCACGGCCGCGGAACGGTCACTGCCCAGGCAGGACTGGGCGCAAAGTCAGCCAAGCCCACAGCCCAGCTCCCTCACACTGGGTCCCGTGTGCCCCAGTCTTCGCTCCTGGAGCTGCTCCCCTCCATCCCCAGCGGGGCCCCGTACCAGTGATGGTGCAGGCATCTCGGAACCCTCTGCAGCCGGCCGCATCTTCCACAGCCTCGCTCACGTAGTGCTCCTCACGGATGCCCGGGCCGCAGGCTAGGACTGCATGGTCACACGCCACCGAGGGGGGCGCGGAGCTGGCCGAGGTGTCGTCGTCGTGCAGAGCTGTGGCGTCCAGCTTGGCAGGTTTCAGGGGGAGGTGCCCACTGCCATCGGGGGCCCCACTGCCGGAGTCTGGGGCACGCAGGCAAGTGCTCCCCAGAGGCCGAGATGCACCTGTGGGGGCGGCTTGCAGGGAACCTGGGGACAAGGCAGAGGGAAAGGTGAGTACCGAGGGAAAGGTGAGCCCAGTCCAGAGACGCACGCAGTGCCCTTAGAAGGCATGTGTACATTCCCACAGCAGACCTGGAGAAGGGGCTCCTCACCAAGGACCTCTAGTCTCATGCCTCGGTTTCAGGGAGAGAACCAAGGAGACACCGCCTTCAACTAACCAGGCCTTGCAGGTCAGAGCACAGAGTGCCAGCTTCACTCGCCTATCAAAATCTGCCTGGAAGCGTCAGTAAGAAAACAGCCTGGCAGCCCTCAAACCCCTGGGCTGAGAACAGGGCATCCGGGCACCAGTCACCACACTGCGGACAGAGCCCGGTGTCTTTCAGGACACTGAGTAATGCGTTGTTACGAACCCCCAGAGCGACGACATGGCTGCTCACACTGCTATTTACAAAGACACCGCCCTAAGCTCCTCCGGACACCAGCTGTGGCGCCCACCTTTGAGGTGGCAGGATGAAGGGTCCTGGGAGAACCTGCTGGACACACAGGCTCCATGAGGAGCTCGGCCCACTGTGAGCCGAGCCCGGGGGCCTCAGACTAGCAGATCCCGCTGCCCGGGACCACTGCAGCCCAGCCGCCCAGTGACGCAGCCATGCCTGCATTTAACCCTGCCCGGGTCTGCGGGCCAGGGATGTAGCTCAGCTGCACTGTGCCCGCTGTTTCCCAGACTCTCTCTGCTCTGGACTGCGGGATGGCCAGACGTGGGGGCAGGTGTCTGAGACGACACAAGGACCCAGAGGCACCACACAGATGCGTTGAGGGTGGTCAAGAGTCTGAGGGGTCCTGAAACAAGTCTCTATACCTAACTGGAGAGAAACAGCGGGAAGCCCAGAGGAGCACCCAGTGGTAGGGCTTGGCTGCAACATGCCAGGCCCTGTGCTGTGGGAACGGGGGCCTGACCAGACACCTGACCCAACTTCAGTTCTAACAAACTCAGCCTGGATCCTCAGCACCTCCCTCCAACACACATTTATGTACCAAAATACACAGAGCGTTAGTGATCATGCCCCGATCCCGGGCAGTCCAAGTAGGACAAAGGGAATAGGAAGACGCCGCTAAGGGCTCCTGCTGCTTTTGCTGTCTCCTTGCCATGATCTGTTGCGCCTCTCCCACAGGCCCTGCAGCCAGCCCACTGTGGACTGGACCCTCTCCACTGTGAACCAGGTAAACACCCTGCTCCCGCCAGTACTGTATCTTCATTTCAGTTTCCGGATGTCACACGCTTACCCAGAAGTATACTACAATCGAATGAATACTGCGAGTTACCATAATTATCATAAGCATTTTCTAAAACACAAAATTTTGGAGATATCGAAAAACACTTGCTCACACCTCCAAAGTGAACAGGAGCAGCAGTTGTGAAACCCCAAGAACATTTTATAGCTCAGCAATTGGCAAAGCCATCGCAAAGCTCGAGGACTCTCGAAGTGAAAAGACCAAACTCACTGATTAAAATCAGCGGGGAATAACCTGAATTCCTATCAGCCAAGAACAGTTATAGACACAGCCCATCCAGGCTTTGGAAAACACGATCACCCATGGAAGGCACTTCCCTTCGTCCTGCACAGCTAAGTTTCCTGAGCTGCAGATCCCAGTCCTCAAAATCAAACCCCTCTTGGCTCTACCCTGGCCCCGTGAGTCACCATTCCACACCTTCATCCATGTCATCCTGCTCTCATGGCACTGACTTCTTGAGACCCAGGACAGGAAAAGCCTCTCCACTCCGCACACAGCCCCAGCTTGTCCTCCTGCACCATGTCCAGGGCTCCCAAGAGCTGCTCTGGTGCCTGTGTGTGAGCCCCTTCCAGGGTGAGACACAGGGCCCAGGGAAAAGGACTGAGGGGTGCTTCTGTGATCTGTGGGGATGACAGCTTAGCTCTGCTATCCTCGGGACGAACAGAAATCGAGGGAGCCCTGAGGACTCCTGCAGAGGCCCTGTTGGGGGCCACACCCATGCTCTACAGGACGCAATCACAGGCTTCCTCCTCCTCAGTGCACTGCAAAGGTGACCCCGCGGTGACCATTCAGAGACCGGACCAGACGCCTCAAAAGTTGGTGCCAGGAGCATCCTGTCTATACCATGTACCCCAGGGAGACTCAGCGATCACAGGAAGTGGCAGTGCTAGTCCCCAAGGAGCAGGGCTCCAGAGTGGGCTGAAAGACCCCAGCCACTCAACATCCACATTCCCCAAACTGCTCTTCTGTTCAGACCACAGTTCTGCTGGGATGCAAGAGGCCCCACGAGCTCCAGGGCCAGAAAGAGGCAGAGCCAGGTGGCCAGACAGACACCTGGGAAGGAGAGGCTGGAGCTGCAGTGCACTTCACCTGCCCACAGGCCAGCAGCCCCTGCAGGGGACGGAAAGGAGGCGCTCATGCTTCCTGGCTCTGCAGCAGCAGCCTGCAAGTCCCTGCAGGGCACTGGGCCTCATGTCCTCTGCAAAGTAACAGTGCTCACACTCCAGGCTGCAGACAGACTGCTGACAAGATGCAAATCAAGTCCCCAGCACAGCCCCGTGCACACAGCAAACTCTAGACTGCAGTGACTCTCCTGTCTAAGATAAGTGGCTCTTGAAAGTCTCTAAATTTGAAGTTTTGAACTCCAGTGCACACCTGTAAAATTGCAACACTGCTGACTCTTACAGGAGCCCTGGTGTGTGCTGGCAGCTATGCCAGGGCTGTGGAAGCTCTAACCAGCACCGCCCACCACCACCACCCTCGCACAACAGTGAATGCCTAACGCCACACACTGAACAGCTCAGGGAAACAATAACTGAAAGGCTCAGATACTTTCCGAAGGCCACAGAGCCAACAGAAGGTGGACCCAAGCCAAGCGCGGTGGAGCACACCAATGATCCCAGTGCTCTGGTAGGCTGAGGCAGGAGGATGGCAACTTCTAACCCAGCAACTTAGTGACTCAGCAAGATGATATCTCGAAATGAAATATAAAAAGGGCTAGGGATGTAGCTCAGTGCAGAGGCCCTGTGGGGAGAGTGCCCAGGTCTGACCTAAGACAGGGACAAGAGCCCAGTGTAAGCGGCTCTCAGCCCTATGTTGCTTGCTGGGTGTCCTGCCACCTCTCCACCTGAGGCACAAGCACTTCAAGAGCCATGTGAGGCTCAGGAGTGAGGCAGATAGCACCCAGCTGCTCTCAGGCCCGAGCAAGCCCCAACTCAATAAGCCAAGCATTCCTTTCAGGCAGGGTTGCAGGCAGGGGGACCACCCTGCCCATTCCGGTGCCAGGACTGGCTCCGTGGAGGGTGACGACCAGGTTGGACACTTGGTGGGCTTTGTCCCAGGTCGCTGCTGACACCAACGAGCACGCAGGTCCCTCCGGTCCCCCTGCCTGCCCACTGTGTGGCACCGAGGTGACCCCACCGCTGTCTGGGCCCAGACTCCTCCTCTGCACAGGCCAGGGACAAACCCCACACAGGTGCCCACAGCAGCCTTCCAGCCACACCACCCCAGCTCCTGTAAGGTGCCTCTGTGTCACATCTCTGCTGAACGTGCTGCCTCGAGCAGGAAGGGTCTGCAACCATGCAGGGCACGCCAGTGATGTCTGACAGCAGAGCCAGGAGTCACTGTACCCCCGGGACAAGGCACTGCCTCCAGAACCAACTCAGGTAGGGCGGAGAAAGCCTGAGCACAGAGCTCCAGGTGTGCAGGTGACCCCACCATGCCAGCCAGGTGTCAGGGCTTCCCAGGTGTCTTTTGTTCATGCAGAGGCATCCGACTTGCCTGGGGACCCAGACTGCACTCCACAGTTCTGAACAACCAGGTCGGCGACAGCGAGGTTTCCCCTGGGACCACGCTGGGCACCATCTCCCAGCACTCGAGGTCACACACAGGACACAGGTCAGACCCCACTTGGGGCTCTCTGACCCAAGACAGGTGGCAGGACTGTCCCTCGGGGCACTGGGAGAGAACCAGGGTCTGCAGCTGCACCACCTTCAGCTCCTGTGGCTGTAGCCTCGGCCCAATTCTTGCTCCTCTCCAGGCACTCCAGAAGGCCTCCCTCCTCGAGCCTCGAAGGATCTCAGTCTAGCCATCCTCTCTGAACCCCTCCATGCCAGGAACCTCACAAGCCCCCCTCGGCCCAACTCCTTCCCCTCCTCTGTGTTTCTGCGGGCTCGGGTCGTATGCGACCTTGGGGTCACCAGCACGCCTGCCCTTTCTTTAGGGCTTGTGTGCAGCGGCCCTGACACCACATGCACACTGAGGCTGGGGCGGCAAACCTGATGCTCAGGGCCTTGGTTCTGAAGGCCTTGCACCCCTCTGCCACCCTGCTGCCCTGTGCTCAGTTAGGAAGGCAGCCGAGTGGCTGCCACCTCACCCCAGGAGGACAACTCAGCTCTGCAGCTGGGCCAGACTGGGCTGTTCTAGATCAGTTCAGCCCCACCTGTGACCACAGCTCAGGCCAGGCCCTGCAAAGCCTCTGTCTGTGCGTATGAAGCAGGTGGCCTCCCTGAGACTGCCCAGCAGCTGAGCCTACAACATAAGCACGTTTTTACATGGTTTCTGTCCCAGGAACACCCTGGGAAGGCCAGCTAACCTGTGGACACTGGACAGCCCTAATGGAAGCTGTTGTCCAGAATCAGGGTGGGCACCAAGGACCCTGGCTCCTACTGAAGCCAGCGTCCTCACGAAGGGTTGCCCTAAGGTGCACTAGGCCCCTCATCCTCTGGCTAGTGTGGCTCTCTTGCTTGTTGTATTCTACTGCTTCCCTAAGCAGAGTGCCACCTGCCTGGTAGGTGGTGAGACCCGGTGCACTATTTTCAAGCGTGCTCAGCTCCAGCACTCCTGGAATGTTAATGTGAGCCACAGGTCTGGAGCCGTGCTCGTGACTCACATAGGTGACCTTGTTCAAAGCTCCTGACCTCCCCAGTAACTCAGCATCTCCTTCCTGTGGGAGAGGAAGCCCAGCTCAGAGTGACTTGTCATTTGCCAAAGATGTGCTCCATGCTGTGGACAGCTGCAAGGACACCGCTGCTCCGTTACAGCTGTAATTCTGTGCTGAACAGAGCACATGGTCCAGGCACAACCAGGCCCTCCACGAGGCCCCTGAGCCTGGACCTTCACCCTATCCATAGTCTCTTCAAAAAACCTCCCATCCTAACAGGAGCCAAAGGACTCAGCAAAGACCCCAAGAGACCCAAAAGCCCACAGAGAAAATCTGCACCCCCACCCAGCCTGATGATGGGGTACCCCGGGGCCACACTAGACAGTGGAGAGCCACCCCTCCTGCCTTGTCCCCCTGGCACCTCATCACTCCCCTACCTCCTGTGACCTTCCCATCCTCCCACGTACACAGCTGTGTGAGTAGCTGAGCTATGGAAACTGTCATGCAACAGCTGGCAGCTGGCAAGGTGCATAATACGGGCTGCAGGTCTGCAGCAATGGTGCTGGGGTGGGGACAGCAAGGCCCTCACTGCCCAGGATGTGCCTTGCAAGGCTTTCACATGCGAGGCCATCTACCCACCTCCACACACACAAAGCAATGCTAAGCCAGAGCTTGTGAGGACCAGCGCCTGGTGTGAGGCAGCGCTGGGGACAGGGGAAGGGACTTGCTCCAGGTGTTATACCCTGGGAGGTACATCTCCTTCTGCTCCTACTTCAGCTCCTCCTACAGCATGCTTGAAGGGAAGGGCGTGGTGACACCCTGGGAAGAGAGATTGAGAGGAGCTGATCAGCAACCAGTCAGAAAGGCTGAGCAGCTCAGGGTAACCAGAGGCACTGGACAGGAGGGATCCAGAGGCCTCACAGACAACTCCAGAGCTCCCAGAGCCCCTCTGGAAGCCCCAGGCTCCTGAAGGAAAGGCGGGCACAGCAGGGGACTAGCAGCAACCCCCTTACAGTTCTGCCATGTGACTCCAGGATGCCCAGTGCCCACGCAGACACAAGTGCAGCAAGTGCTGCCTTGCAGGCCATAGCTTCCTCTGGCTCTGGAGAAGTCGATCCCCTACATGACGGAATCAACACTAGTCAAAGGCCATTTCCGACAACCGCAGAGAAACGATGCTGCCCTAGATGCCAGCCACTCTTTTCCAAGCCTCACCAGGGACAGAAGCAAACCCACCAAAGCACGCCTACCCCCAGGAAACACTGTGAGGTCAGGACAAACCCATCCCATCCTACCCCTCCAGGTCTCATGAACGAAACTGTGCTCCTGTGACCACATCCCCACCCCCAAGAACAATCCTTCCGCAGGAGAGGAGGGAGCTGCTGGCCAGACACCTTCTGCAAGCCCAGCCTGCCTGCAGAACAAGGGAGAAGAGGACGACACGCCTATCTCCCCCTTACGTAATGTCCTGTTACTCTAGCTGGCGGCAGCAGATTTTTCAGCACCATAAATAGCCCGAGCCCTGCCAAGGAGCCAGGCTGAGAAGCCGAGACAGCGCCCTCCCCTCCGCAAACCATCCAGCAGTGAGTCCAATGACGTGAGGTGGACAGGGCCCAGCACAGGTGTGGGGCACCTGAGGGCCCTAAGGCTGGCAGGGCACTCCGCGGCAATGCAGGGACAGAGCCGCAGCATGCTACCCTGTGGGGCTTCCCAGCACGCCAGGCCATGGGAACAGGCCCTGGGCACTGATCCCGCCTGTCAGGGGCATGTAGTTGGGCTGGGCAGCAGAGGAGCAGCACGGTGTGATACACCATGCCCCGCTGCCAGCCCCAGTCAGCGGGCGGGCATGGCTCTCTCCCATCACAGGGCCCTGGGAGGAATCTGGGAGCCGGGCCAAAGCCGGGAAGAGGGTACGGCAGGACAGTAACCTCATCCCAAGTCCCGGTAAGGTGCCTGGCTGGGAATCGGAGATTCCAGCCTAGACAGCTACGGCTCTGAAGAAGGAAGCTGTGTGAGAAAAGGGCCAAAGGTCCTATGCCGGAAAGCCCTGGGGCCCACCCCGCACCTCACTCTGCACGGACAGAGGGCCTTCGGGATGGAAGAAAGGGAGCTTAGAGCCAGGGGAAGTGATCCCCACACCCTGCCTGACTGCCCAGGACAGGCCCGAGTCAGTGCTGACCCTCAGCCAGTCACAGCACAGCCGCCGAGCTGACACACCCCAGCACAGAGCTGCGTAATGACTGCGGGAGAAAGACCCCAGGAACACGGGGCGGTGGGCAGGAAAACCATTCTCTGCCTTTGACCCCTCCTGAGGTCCTGCTTGTACTGCACTGAGAGCTTCTGAAAAATTTCAAGAGCTAGCTGTGGTAGTGCACATCTGTAATCCCAGCTCTACAGAAGGCTGAGGCAGCAAGATAGCAAGTTTGAGTCCACGTTGGCCAAGTTAGCAATTTAACAAGATCCTGGCTCAAAACACAGAAAAAAGAGGAGGAGATGTAGCTCAGAGGGTAGGCCCTGGAGTCAATCCTCCCACAAAAGAATGTTTTAAATCACAGTGAGTGTGGGCCAGGGATTTAGCTCAGCGGTGCCTCACAAGCATAAGGTCCTAAGTTTGATCTCCGGTATCAGAAAAAAAAAAAATCATAATGAGTCCACTAATATGGAAAAGCACAGTGACTGTTCAGCCAGGCCTGGAAGCCTCACCCAGGGAGCCCCGGCCGCAGACTCACAGCAGCAGTGGGGCCTGCACCATTGCCCTCGTTAAGCTATGAAGGGCAAACCAAGGCTGAAAATAATCTGTCCATAGCCCTGGGAGCCTAGAGGTACAGCCAGTATTGAGCCCAAACCTGTTTCAAACCACAGCACGCAGCAGACACACCTACAAGTGCGTCAGGTAAATACCCATATGGCTCACTATCTTCCCTATCTACACAGAACAAAGACCAAAAACTTAAAAAGAGCAAAACTACCTGAAAAAAATTAAGAGTGCGAGACATCTCTGTGAAAATAAATGCATTCAAAGAATGAAGATCCTTCCAAATCCCAGAAAAAAATATAAGTCAGCATAGTAAAAATCTCCAGGTATGAACTTTATTAAAAGAATTTCAGTTGTAAAAGTTCTTGGAAAAAATAGTATGAATATTCAAAGAAATGGAAAAGAGAAGAAGGGTGCATCCCTGTCACCCGCCGCTGGTCCCAACCCTAGCCCGCCCAGCCACCCCCACACGGGAACCTGGTTCAGAAGCAATCCACGGTACACCGACTTCCTCAGCGAACCACCGCCACTACAGAAGTAAGACTTCCTCTTAGCGATGCGGCCCTCACAAACTGGAAAGTGGAAGTGTCCAAGGTGGAGTCCAGTGATTCTCCAACAAGTGCAGCAAAGCGGTGGGTCACACACGGTGCGGAGCAGGCTGTCGCCACTTACACACATGCCAGACAGGTGCAGAGACCGCCTCCCCAGGGCCCGGCCACCCCAGGCTCTGCGATCCTCCCTGCACTGGGCTGCAACTCCACACCCCCGAGCCACGCTGCCTCCACAGTTCCCTGCACTTCCTCCGCCTCGGGCTCACCACTTGGGGCCGGCAAGACTGGACAGCAGGACCCACAACCTGCTGGGCAGTGAGTGGGCCCACAGCCCGGCCACACTCTCACCAGCGCCAGGGGTAAGAACTGCACGTCACAGCGCCACACAGGCCACACGAGGAGAGGAAAGCACCCTCTAGGCACATGGCGTGTGCTCTGTGCCTCCCGCAGCCACCGGGAGCAGAGGCACCTGTGGGAGAAGTGCGGCCCCATCTCGACAGGGTTCTCCTTCCACAGGCTCTGCACGCTCACACCTGAGGACACGAGCAGAGCTGCCTGCCCGGTGAGCACCCCTGCCTGTGCCCTTCACCTGTGTGCCCGGCCCCCGGGCACAGTGCAGCTCGGTGACGGAGGAGGACTGTGTGACTCAGCCTGGAGGCCCCAAACACCACCCTGCAAAGCCACACCAGTCCTTCAGCCCTTCAGTCACGGGACAGGCGGTTACAGCTGGAACACCTGCGAAGTACAGTGAGTTTGCACTGAGTCACCCGCCACATGAGGACAGGAGGCAAAGGTCGGAGAAGCTTCCTGAGCAACACCCTTCACTGTCAGCTTCTGCAAACTTTCAACTAGAAAAATCTCACACAAGCACCAAGGGGGAACAGAAAGTATTTGTTTTCGAACTTGTGGATGGAATAAAGCCTCCTTTCCATTTCCATATCAGTTTCTCAGAGCTGAACTACAGTGAAATCACAGCCCCGTGTTTTTGAAAACAGATTCCACTGCTATGGAAACGAGCTGCCGCCACATTCTGACTGTGCTACAGATCAGTGAGAAGAACTTCTCAGCACCGATACAGCCCCATCCACCCAGTATTCTTTTCCACAAAATATCTTTACCGTAATCAATATGGAAATCCCCCCAAACTAGTTTTCTGGACAAATAGCCCTGCAATAAAAGTTCCTTCAACTAGCAAATCCTATGTCAGACACCAGCATGGAAAAGAATTCTAATCCCAATTTTACTGACTCTGAATGACCCCCAGAGGCAAGTGGCCTTCCCTCAGCCCTCACGGAGAGTCCGATTCTGGACTGAAACCAGTCTGATGGAATGGAGATTCTCTGCACAGCACCACATGGGCACCTGGAAGAAGGTGACAACAGCGGGACCCTGCAGCCACTCCCAGTGAGTGGCCCAAAGCAGAGACGTGGCACAGTAATTAGGAGTAGGGGCTTGAGGGGAGAAGCCGAGAGCCTGTGTACCAGGACACTCCGGGAACAGGCTGGGGCAGAGCAGCATGTTCTCACCTCACCCAGAAGGTGCCCAGTCAGCCCTTCTGGCTACAATGAACCACGTAGCAAGGAAGGGGTCAGGACACATACCGGCCAGGCCCTCAGCCACACCTTCCACAGCACGGCTGTCTCGTGAGCAGCTGTGATAAGAATGGCCATGAAGGCAGAGCGGGGCAGGAAGTGGCCAGAGGAAACATGGCGGCTCAGAACCCGGTGGAGTCAGTGGGGGGACCAAGTCCCCAGCAGTGGGGTCCCTGCTCCTGCCCACTCGCCCTTCTCGGGGGCCCACCCCACACTCTGCTTCACCAAGCCTGCAGTCACTGTGTCCTCCATGACCCTGCCCTGTAAGGCAGCAGCACCTGTCCACGGCCTCAGAGGGCAGGACCCACCCAAGGCCCTCACCGAAAGCCTGCTGTGAGGCCACACCCTGCTGGCCTGGCAGGGTCACGCTTTGATGAACAGTGGTTTTGCCTACAAGGTGCTTTTCAATTTTTAATTGCCAAGCCTTGAAATTCCAAAGTTTGCACATAAAAATTCTAGATCCGAGCCAGGGATTTGGCTCAGTGGTTCTGCCACCTGCCTTGCAGGCGCAAGAGCCCAAGTTCGATCCCAGTACCAAAAAAAAAAAAAAAAAGTCTAGATCCCTCAGCCTTTCCCTGTTTCCAGATGGGGCCACACAGGCTCCCCCAGGTGCTCCCGGCCCTCGTGCCAGTGCGCAGATGGCTCTGTCTCTCCTGCCATTCTCCTGGCCTCTGTCCACACACCACACAGGAAAAAGGAAGCTCCATGAGGGCCGTGTTTCCTTCACACAGAGTAATTCTGGTCTTGGCTGATCCCCGTTCTTAGAAGATCAATGCCAACTTTGCAAAATTCCAGTTAAAATGAATGTCTGCAAAGGAACTGATTTTAAGCAAACTTCTGGATAGCTTATTATTCGTATTTATAGTTAACAGGTATGCAAACCAACATATAAAGTATTTCAGAAACCCTTACAAATTCACACAAGGAAGATTTTCTCCTTCAAATCTACAACCAAAATTTCACAGGAGAATTCTACTAGGCAGTCAAAGACCAGAAAATACCAATGACACTTAAACTGGTCCAGAGCATAGGACACAAAATTACATCATGGGACCAATGATCCCAGGCAGGTAAACATGATTCCAGACTGAAAACTCCACTAATAGCATCTACCATCTTACTAGATCTAAGGTGAAAAACCATAAATATGGAAACACCTTCTATAAAATTCAATATCCTCTTCCCCCAAACAGTATTCTGCAAAACAGGAATTGATGGGTGGACACACAGCCCGCAGACCTGGGGCCAAGCCTGCCTCATGGGAACCAGCAGCATCTGCACTAAGGTGCAGCCCATAAACTCCAAAACACGCAATGTCAGGACCGTTAGCTAACACGATCAGACCAAAGGAAAAAACCAGCAGCCTCCAAACAGGAAGAGAAGCAGTGAAGTCATCCCTTCACAGATGACCTGATCCTACTCCTGGAATATAAGACTAACTCAAACAACACAGAGACTTAGTAAAATGGCAGAGTAGATTACAAAAATTTCTAGTATTACATTACTCAAAACTCAACAGCCTTCATATCCAGGGACAGTTAGAATGCATAATGGGAAATAAAATTCCATATATTATAGCAAAACTAAAATGCTGTTTGGAAAAAACTGAAAAAGAAATATGGAAAACAATTTTTTTAAATCACACAAAATTATTCGTTATGACATGCATTGTAAAATATGAGAAGCAGCCTAAATGTTTCTATGTAAGAGCTTAGCCAAACAATACAATACTCTGCAGCGGTAAAGAGCAAAATAAGAGAAATATCTCCACAAACTGCTCATGGAAAAGCCTCTGGAATATACTGCTGAGTGAACAATGAAAGGCATAAAAACATCACTGCTTCTTATATTTAAAAAAAGGAATGAAAAACTCACATGTGAGCATCTGGCTTTTCACAAAAAGAAACGCAGGGTGAAGGGAGGATGGGCTGGCTTCCTTGGAACATCAGCGGAAATCTCAGGGCTTAAGGGGTAACAAGCTACCTCTGGGCACCTTTTCCTACAGTCTGGACTTCAGACCATGCACCTGCTTTACATAACCCCAAAATTATAGTGAGGGAGTCCAAAACTCCACCAAAACAGAGAGATGAACCAGACAGTAGAGCCAACAAGCAGTGAACACACAGAGGAACAGAATGTATCGGTGCCTCTCTTCACCAGTCTTCTGTTAAATAAAATTCAAGATTCCCCTTTGCGCAGGAACACCCGAGGGGACACATGCAAAGGGGAATCTTGAATTTTATTTAACATATTGGATGGTCGTGGTAAGGGGATGAAGAATTTTAAAATTAATTAAAACATGTTTTCTGTGGGTGTGGGGTAGTCAGAAGGACAGGGAAAGCACTGATAGCAGGAGGGGAAATTCCTTGAAGTGGCCAGTATGAGTGGAGTCCAGGGCTGAAGCTGGATGGGGAGGCAGGGGCAGGTCCGGGCCGGCTCACCACACTACTCTGTGGCACCAACCACACTGCAACCAAGGTGGCCCTGCCCTAGGGCGTCCGCCCACGAGAGCAAGGCCCTCACTAGGCAAGCCACCCACAGGCAGGGGAATGAACCCGGGGACAGTGAAATGAGAAGGCCCGTGACCAGGGGTGAGGAGCGTCAGCCAGCACACCACAGGCAAGGTCTGCAGAGACATGCACCGCACAGCCTGTCCTACAACGACCACAACTTCATGCCCACTGGTTAGAATCAAGCAATACCAGACTTAGCAGCTTTATCTAATACAGTCTTTTGGTTAAAAAGTGTGACTACTTAACCCATTGCAAATTCACCCCTGATATTCAAAGGTAAAATCATCTGTAAGTCATTTTCAGAGAGACTTTGGTTTCTGGGAAGTCCGGAGTGAACGTTTTAACTTTGGTATCTTAGTGAACATTCTGTAAGCAGCTGTGTGCAGTTATTAATGCATTTGTTTTTCCATGACAAGTTCACAATGAAGCAGCACTCATTCTGTTTCTCTAGACACCTTCTCAGACTCCAGCAGATAATACTTGAGGGTTGTCTGGAGTTGTACTTGGTAACTCATGACACCAGGTTGATAATGTGTTTCACTGCTCCCCATCTCCCAGCACTGTCCGGGCACTGGTCTGTGCGGGCTGCGTGCGCTTGTGACATTACTACACCTGACCTGGAAGGCAATGGAGACCACTCTTGCACCTTGGGTGTTTCAGTTACCAACTGTTCTATAACAAACTGCCCCCAACCTAGCTGCTTAAAAACAATGGTTAATTCTCACAGTTCTCTGGCTGGCAGAGGCTCAACTGGGCCGTCTTTCTGTTCAGCCACAGACCACACATAAACAAATGAACATGGCAATGTTCTAATAAAACTTTATGCGCAACAACAGGGGGGAGGGAGGGCTGAGGATTTAGCTCATCGGCACCGCACCTGCCTCATAAGCTTGAGGTCCTGAGTTCAATCCCTGCTACCAAAAAGATAAATAAATAGGATAAAAAAGATAAATAAATAAATAAACCAGGGAAAATCTGCTCTGAGAAAAGAAGCACTGCGTCCAGGATTGGAAAACCACGCCTGCAGTGCTGACCCTTCCGGAGTGGCTCCTCACGTCTGAAACCCGGGAACAGGGAGCCCTCTCCCAGGGCGGTGGCTGTGAGCTTCAAGGGCACCACACGGTCTGCTCCGTAAGACAACTGTGCTTTGCTCTGGCTGCAGAGCCCACAGGACCGCTCCTGGGGAGCGCTGGGGAGCCCAGCCAGGCGGGGAAGGGGCGGTTGGGCACTGTGTTCCCATGAAATGAAACCCTCCCTGATGATAATATTCTGCAGTAGACTGAACAGTCTTTGTTCGAGACCTGGCACTGTTCTGCTCTTTCTCAACAGCAAAATACTGTTTTTTAAAGCCAGACAGACAACACTGACATGACTGGTTCTTCCCAAATAGCAATATGGTGGTCAGTAAAAAGAAAAAAAAAAAACCACCAACTTCTTCAGAGGCACAACTGTGTAATCACATTGTATCCAAGCTGGCTTGTAGCTCCTAACATTAAACAAAAGCGTTCGACTAGCAAAACACTAAAAGCATCACCAGAATTGTTTTAAACACGTGGATACAAGCTTTATTTTTCTGAAATTGGCCCTGGCAGGGAAAAACTATTACTCAAAACTGATTTTTAAATCTATCCTGAGCCAAATGGAACTGAAGTGCTTTGTTCACATCTCCCTACAGTACCAAGAGTGGACCAGGAAAATGGGGTTTCCCAAGAACAACTGGCAGCCTCTGCATCTGGAAATTTCCACCTCTTCCCCAGGGGAGGGGCAGACCAGAGCGAGCGACTGGCCCTCACCTAGACCCTGACCTCTGCCAGCAGAGCAGCCACCCAGGCTCCACCAGAAGACAGCTGCATGCTGGAAGGGTGGCATCAGCAACTCCCAGAAGGTGCCCCCACCGTGTGAGTGCCATGGCTGTCCTCTTCGGATCAGTCTCCCCTTCCCAAGCAACTGGACTGCATCCCAGGCAGAGTTGGGCTGGGTAATGCTGAAGGCCAAGCCGATGGACTCTTTGCTCCTGACTCACAGACTAATAAGCTGGTGTTTATTGTTGGTCTACTCATTCATAAAATAGAAGGGAAGGAAGGCAGACAACTTAGCATAACACAGGCAAAAGTGAACATTCCCAACTCCCTTGTTCTTGTGCTGGAGCAGAACAGAATTCTCACATGACAGCTGGGATGCTATATTAGGCATGGCAGGCCAACTTTCTAAATAAAGTTCAAGTGGCCCTGAGTTCGCATGATCCCAGAGCTCTCCAGACAGCTGACTGCCAGTATCTCTGCTCTGGAACGCCGGCTGCAGTCCCTCTGCCAGCTTCTGCCTGGGACTGTGTCCATTCTGTACCCGGGTGCAAAAGGACGAGTGTAAAGGGACTGGTGGCACCAGGATCTCTGTGTGTGCACACATCACACACACATGTGGCTGTGCAGTCCACCACCCTGAAAGCAGAGGCTCATGCTGGACTTGAATACTGGGGGAGCTGGGTCAAGGGTATGTGGGAACTCTGCACTCTCTGCAACTCCCTTTTCTGAAAACCTAAAATTAGCCCAGAACAGAGTTCAGAAAATAAGCCAGCCTGAGGTCAGCTGTGAGGCCTGAATCAAACCATTCTCATCTTCAGAGGCTCCTCCATGAAGCCACCGAATGCCCTGGGATCAGTTCATTAGACCGAGTGAAGCTGGTGAGAGCTCTGAGGGACCACAAGACCCCCGACCAGGACAGCGACATCCGCGTGACAGCACTCCCAGGAAATCTCGTGCCCAGGGACAGAATGCGAGTAGAAAGCCATGAGCCGGCCGGGCACGGTGGACAGCCCGGTCATCCCACACTCTCTGGATCGTGAGTTCAAGCCCAGGCTGGGCATGCCACTCCACTCCCCGCCCCGGGTCAGGGATGCCCCGCCCCTGCCCTCTCAGATGCAAAGGGACCACACCGACTGCCCTGCATCTTTCTATGCGCACCTCAATCCATTTCTACTCAATTTTCGTAGAAGGCTACTCATTATTACCAAAATATAAATAAAGAGTAAAATAAAAGGCAGTAGGAAGTAAGGAGAGGATCTTTTGTGAGGGCTAAGGGGCCCGAGCGATGGAGGAGGGCGAGGCGTGGGAAGATCCGGTGTTGTATGCATGAACCAGCTCCCCATGCTGGCACACTGTGTCCTGAGGACCTGGACTAAGGAAATAACATGAAAAGCGTGAGCAAACACCCTGTCAGAAGGAGGAAGCACTGCTGAGCTCGCTGTCTTCCCACCAGCCACCCTCGCCGGCCACAGGACTCTGCTCCCCACGTCCCATGGCCATGCTCTCACCCTCCGCTGACACAGGGAGCCCTGCCCAGCCTGTCCACACCGCACTGCCTCCCTACAGGCCGCACCCTCCTTCTCTTCCTGGAAACTAATCCTTCTGCTGGGCACGGTGGTGTACACCCGCGAGCCAGGCACTGGGGCAGCTGAAGTGGGAGCACTGCGAGCTCGAGCCCAGCCTGGGCTACCCGGTGACTTAGCAAGACCCTGTCTCAAAACAAACACAAAAAGAAGGGGACAGGGCCGGGATGCAGCTCAGTGCGAAGGCTCTGGGTACAAACCCCAGTACCACAGAAGAAACAAACAGAAAACCCAAGTCCCTCTGAAGTACAGCCATTCACTCCTTTGCTTCTCATCCATTTCCCCAAACAAAGGGCAAGTGCCGTGTGGCTTTGGCATTTCTGTTCATTGCTAACTTCGGAACCCCTGCAGGTTGGCCCCACCTGCCTGGTTGGCATGGTTCTTTGCGCTCAATGAGCAGACGTTGCAGAAAAATGTAACTGTCCACCAAACACTCCAAGTTAAGTCACTGCCTCCTCCCTGTGCTGGTGGCGGGGCTGTCCTAACTGCCGGTGCCTCTGCCCATCCTGTGATGAACACCCCTGCACACACCGCTCCGGGAGTCCCTGAGAGCAGAGGCAGATGCCCAGGGCACTGGCCACGTCGGGCAGGACCGCTGGGACAGACACAGCAGACCTGCCTCCACGCTGGGCTGGGGTGGGACGTTCGGCCGACATGACAGGGCCGCCCTGGATGACACGGGCTGAGCTGAGAGGTCCCTTCCAGTGCCCTGCCCCACGGCAAAGCTGAGCAGGATGAAACAGACTGCAGGTGAGCAGGCACTTACACCCAAACCTCAGCAGTGCACAGGTCACCCACGTCTTCCCGTCTTCACTGCACAGAGGAGGAAGAGGAGCGGTGAACACAAAGCAGGACACAGCTGGTCCCTACCAAATGCCCACTACTGCGGCCGCAGAGAGTGCTGCCAGGTGACCACAACGCCAGCAAAGGCACAGGGCATGGGGAGAGGGGGAAGTCAGCCCGAGATGCATTCCAAAGGAAGGTTGCAGAACAATGTGTTCCATTTTATTGCCATTAAAATAAAATTCTCTTCCGTTGGTTGTATTTTTGGTTTCTTTAACACAGGAGATAAGAACACAAACTGTGCGGGTGTGGGTACAGGGGCAGGTGAGCCAGGTGAGCCCCAAGGTCACAGGGCACATTACAGAGCAGAGGTACAAGGCTGACCCAAGCAGACGACCCAAGCAGACGACCCAAGCCTATGTCCGGCCTCAGGCAGCAGACAGGCCCCTCTGAGTCCCAGGCCCAGGACCAGGGCCAACAGATAGTGGCTCGCCACGGGCTGGAGGAGGAGGGCAGCCTCCCCTGCTCCTTCCCACCCTCGGGAGCCGTCCTTGGTGGCCCGCAGCAGTGCCAGGACCAGGCCCAGCTCACAGCCAGCAGGGCGTGGCCACCTGCACGGCCATCTCACTTAGCCTCGGCAACCCAGGCACACTGCGAGGAGCGGCGTGGAGCAGAGCCTGCTTCTGGGAGCCAGAGGGCAGTGGAGCAGGGGGTGGCGGACGAGCACTTCCTGCTGCTCCTCCCTGTCCCATCTGTCCCTTCATCCTTTCCTCCCTTCCTCTCTTCCTCTCGCCTTCCCTTCCTTCTCCCTCCTTTCCACTTTCCTTCCTCACTCCCTTCCTCTTCCTCTGGAAGCACCACTGTGGCTGCTTGCAGTCATGGTGGGGAAAACACAGACACTGAGTAGACTCTGGCCCCCAGGGTTTCACAGCCAGCCGTGTTCACACGAGGAAATTCCATGTTCCTGGGTGTTCGTTGTCTACGTACCACAGAGAAGTCTGCAGTGGCTTCAACCACTGCCCCTTAAAATGCGCTAACGCCATCACCGCCCTCAGGACGCGGCCTGCCGGATGCTGCCAAGCTTGGTCAGGGAGGTGGAAGAAGGTGCCTTTCACCAGGGCTATTAATGGCAGCAGAGCATGACTTGGGTCCTTCTAACCTGGCTCCTCCTCGGACCGAGGCAATTCGGGGACCAAACTATCTCTCAAGCAGGAGTTTTTTATAAACCCTGGCAATGCAAATAGAACGCCTAAGCCTAAAAGTACCACCATAACAAGGACGCAGAGCAGTACATGATTACAATCGGGGCCAGAAAAAACTGAGGACAGTGTATTTCCAAGAAATACGTAGCAACTCAACACAGCACAAACTGAAAGCCTGAGATACAAAAAATGCAGACATTAGAGTGCATTTGGGACAAACTAAAAAGTAGAAATTTTTCCCCGTTTTCTGGATAGCTGAGTGAACGGGACAAAAAAACACCTTTAATTTCAAACTTCCTGATATTTACCTGGGTGATATCATCTAATATGGGTTCATAGGTTTGTTCCATACAATTTAAAATCAAAACAGCAGAAGAATCTGTTTATGCTTACATATTTTAAGAATACATTTAAAGATGCTTATCCAAGATATAATTCAACTGAAATCCTTCCAAAAGTCAATAAGCACAAGAAAGGACATTCAACACCACCCTCCCTCAGGGAGCTGAAGCCAAGTCACGGGCAGCCCCCTCTTCCCATCCCAGAGAAGTTGTTAAGGCAAAACATCAAGTGTCACAGAGACTGGGACCTGGGGCTCAGACACAGCAGTGGCAGTGCAAAGTGGACCCTCCAGTCTGGAAAACAGCCGGGCAGCTGCACCAGAGGCCAACTAGAGCTCCCACGAGGCCCAGCAATTTCACTCACAGCTGTTCCGCTACCGAGAGCAATGAAAAGCTTCTCTTCGGGTGTTCACGGCAATAATCCTCACACAAGCCAAGAAGTAGAAATAGTCCCAAAGTTCACCCTGAACATACAACAGACGGTGCACAGACACAAAGGAGGCTGGCACACGCTGTAACTAGGCTCGTGGGGGACAGCAGGCACGGGGAGCAGACCGTGGGCCTGGGGCTAGAGAGCCAGGCCAAACGGGGTGACCACGATGAACATGGATTTCTTTCTAGGGTGACAAAAATGTCCTAAAACTGGTTACAGCGATGATAACACAGCTCTGGGAACACTGAATTCCAGGCTTGAGATGGATGCTCGCATGTGTGGACTGCCTCAGGAAAGCTGCTTTTTTTAAAGGTTTACAACAGTCTTTTTTTTTTTTTTTTTTTTTTTTTTTTTTTTTTTTTGGTTTTTTGAGACAGGGTCTCACTATGTAGTTGAGACTGACCTGGAACTCACTATGTAGGCCAGGCTGGTCTCAAACTCACAGCAATCCTCCTGCCTCAGCCTCCTGAGTGCTGGGATTATAGGCATGTGCCGCCATGCCCAGCTACAACAGTCTTTTTTTTTTTTTTTGGTTTTTTGAGACAGGGTCTCACTATGTAGTTGAGACTGACCTGGAACTCACTATGTAGGCCAGGCTGGTCTCAAACTCACAGCAATCCTCCTGCCTCAGCCTCCTGAGTGCTGGGATTATAGGCATGTGCCACCATGCCCAGCTACAACAGTCTTTTTATTTATTTATTTTTGGTACCGGGGATTGAACTCAGGTCCTTGTACTTGCGAGGCAGGTGGCAGAACCACTGAGCTAAATCTCCGGCCCCAACAGTCTTTTTAAAAGGAGGGTGACTGCAAAGGGACAGAAACAAGGCTGAAAGGTTCTCGGGTTGTGGAGGCAATTCCACATGACAACGCACGTGTGTTAGGACTCAGAACTGTACGCCAGAAGAAGAAAATCTATTCTGCTGTGTCATTTTAAAAGTAAACATTTTTCAAAAGTCTGACTTCCTCTCAGCACTTAGAAAGGCTAAGGAGGGAGAATCACAAGTTAAGTCCCATCTGGGTATCTTAGCAGGCACTGATTCAAGATAGAAAACGCGGCTGGGCAGGTGGCTTACTCATGGAATGGCCCTGGCTCCCGTATCCGTACCGCAGAAAAAGTCCACAGCTCTGGACAGACACAGCTGACATATTAACAAATGCTCACGGAGGCCGCCGTGGCTGACTAGTCTGGAAAAGGGGAGCTGACTCACCTCGTGCTGATACAGTCTCTACAGAGATGAACAGAACAACCAAGTTATTTCTATTTTCCACGATGCACAGAATTTCCACCATACAGAAGATGCTTCCTGAAACTTTCAACCATGCTGGAAGTAAGCGTGTCAGTGGTAAAAGCAAAGGGGCCATTTTTGTGGATAATAATTGTAAGGAGCCTTCACAGAGAATGTGCTCTCCCCTGAAGCCTCGGACAGAGGAGGCCTTGAGCCAGGCCTGGATCCTGCAGCGGGTGACCAGGGCCTGGGTTGCTGCTGGCAACCCTGAGTTGGCAGCTGCATGAGAGAAGGGTACTTGGCCTCTAGACCAGGCAGTCCATCTCAGGGCACCCACAGAGCTCAGGGCTCCCTGGAAGGCAACCCCCCAGTGACAGAGCCATCCACGGGGCCCTCTTTAGTCCCTCTGCTCCTCGCACCCCGACCCGGGGACCGGGCCTCTGCACAGGAACCCTGGGACACTAAAGCCACATCTGCCTCAAGTCCTCCTGACCACCTGCTGAAACCAAACCCACACTCCAGCCCTGGACTTTAGGTCTCTCCCTGTGCTGCTCCTACCCACCGCCCCTTCCTGCCTCAGTTTACCTGAGCAGAGTGCAGGACAGAGCAGGGCAGCTGGGCAGCCAGGCCTGGTCAGCCACTCTAGGTATTCACTGATTGTGTCACCAATTATGTGCACAGCACTGGAACACGAGGAGCCCTCCAGAAGCAACAGCAGCCGTGACTGCCACCGATGGCTCTGCAAGCACAAGCAGTCAAACGTCACACATACACACCCCGAATCCCTCCCCACACCCTCCACACCCCAGGGCAGCACACCACTGTAGGAAACTGGCCTTGGAGCAGGGAGAATTCGAGGAGAGCAGGGTGCAGGAAAAAGGCCCACTACAGTCCAAGGTGGCCCTGTGCGCAGCCAGGCGTTTTCTGTGGCAGCCTAAAGAGGCATCACAGCAGGGCAGGTTATCTGCGGGCAGAGACCAGAAGAGCAGAGCCCGTGTCCAGTTGCGGAGAAAGCAGAGGGCTGAGGGCTGCATTTCACGGTCACCTCCGCCCTTGGCCAGCGGAGACCTGCTCCAGCTGCAGGCGGGGTCAGGTGCGGTCAGTGTGGCTTGGCTCCGCGAGGTCCCCAGGAAAGGGGCCAGCTCCTGGGGAGCGGTGGGGAGGCCGCGGCTGCCTGCTGCACAAGGTTCTATCTCTGTCCTTCTCTCTACCCCCACCTGGAGTTCAGAAGGAAGGGTGGGTGCCACAGAAGGAGCCCAGACAGAGGACCCAGCTCCTCCACCCAGGGACCCCAGGGTCATCTAGCCACCTTCTCTGCTACAGCACCCTCCTCGCATCTGGTCTTTCCCAGTCTTCACTCTGCTCTCACACGAATCCGGCATGGCTACCGCCCTGCGCCAACCTACACAAGCGATCGCAGTGGCCCAGACGCAGTCCATACGGACTGTGGCCTGAGAGAACGGCAGAGAGAAGGGGCATTGTGAGGGACGCAGCCTGGGAGACGCAGAATGCATGAAGACAGCCATTGTTTGGGGAAAGGACAGCCGGCTTCAGTCCAGGAGCGCAGGAAAAAGCAACACTGAGCCACTGGCTGCAGGGGCGGAAATGGTAACGGAGCAGCTCCAGGGTGAGCAGGGAGCCCCGAGGCCCAGGTGCTTGGCAAAGTACCTGGCCTCACCCTCCGCCGCAAGACTGGGTGCATGTGTCTGCAGCCTCAGAGAGTAGACTTGGAGCAGCCTCAGCTTCCGCCACTTCTGCTTCTGCTCAGGATGGGGAGCAGTGTAAGTTCTTTTCTCCTCCACACGGAACCTTGCCGCCTCATCCAGCTGCCACTTTCCAGATCAGAGCAAGTGCACCCCGCAATTCAGGGACACAGGGGGGCCTCTTTCCAGGGAGCCCAGAGGGGCATCCACGCCCACCCCTGCCCCAGGGCCATCTGAGCCTGTGGGAGGCCTGCGACAGGATCACGGCCCAGTCCAGGAATGTGCACGTCTGAGGAACTCCCACCCCACACTGTAGGGCCAGGGCACTGCACCAGCCAGGCTCCCACGAAGGGCCCTACTGGAGCAGGGTGGTCCTGTTTGTAACCTCCTAGGGTCTCTGGGCGGCACTGTGGCTCCACTCATGTGGGACACTCCTGTGCCACGGGGCCCAGGGCGGTGCCAGGTCACGAAGCTGGCACATGGGTGGTGCGGATTGGCTGGGCCACAGAGAGAGAAGAAGAGGGGATGTTCAATGAGCAAACATTTGGGCATCACCAGGATGAAGCGACTGGACCTCCATGTCCTGCACAACGACGAGGACAGAGGGCCTCAGTCCTGACGTTCACACGTCCACCCACAGTCCTCTTCCTCCGCACAGAATGGGTCACCCACCGGCCAGCAGCAGGATACCATCCACTCCAGGCCTTTGCCAGCCTGTGCAGCCCAGGACCACCTGACACGTACTTGGCCACAGAGGCAGGACAGCTGGGCACAGCAGGGAGCTAAGGGACATCCCCCCAGCAGGCACCTGACCTCTGATCAGGGCAGTGCCACCTCTGCCCTGTGGAAGACGACGATGCAGGGACCACAATGAATCATCAAAGGCAGGGCAAAGAGAGCTCTACTGCTCTGGCCTCAGGTGACTACGGCTCAACCAGGCTTCGACACCATCGGGAACATGACAGTGATGACCACGCTACCACCAGCAGGCCACGGCCTGCACCCAAGCCTGAGCTCCTGGCCAAGCTGGGAAGGGAAAGGCCAACAGTTGCCAAGAAACGGGATTAAATGTATA
This sequence comes from Fukomys damarensis, assembly GCF_012274545.1. Classification (NCBI taxonomy): domain Eukaryota; kingdom Metazoa; phylum Chordata; class Mammalia; order Rodentia; family Bathyergidae; genus Fukomys; species Fukomys damarensis. Next base: position 57,879,882 of record NW_022900924.1, read on the forward strand.
TTAGCTCTTTTGTGCATAAAATAAAATTCTCCCTTAGAGGAGGCAGCCACATGTAGCCTTAATGGCCCACTAAAACCACACATTTCCTGAGGACCAGTGTCAGGCTTGTGGCCCAGAGCCTAAGCTCTGCCAGAGTCACACAGGAGTGCGGTGACCTGTCCCGGTGCGGTGCCCTCCTGTCCCCCTGAACACCCAGTGCCTGTCCAGTCAGGACCAGAGGACCAGAGGCAGGGAGGCCAAGACTCAGACCCTCTGGGCACCAGAGAAGGCAAAACAGGGCTGGGCCTCTTGGGAGAGCTTGTCTCTGCACACACGAGGCCCTAGGAGCCATCCAGCACCATAAAACATAAAGGGAAGCAGGAGTGTACAGAAACCCATACTTCACACACAAGAGCCCTGGCACCTCCACCCCAGCTCCCTGCCCAGCCCCAGCAGCCAGGAAGGAGACTACAGAAAGCCACTCTGGGAGCTCAAGGATCAGAGGGATAAAACTCTGCAACATCAGGGTCCCCGGGAAGAAGGCTAAGGGCCTCACTCCTCATGACAGCTGTCCATGCAGCTCCCACGGCCAGGCCTCCTGCAGGTGCCCAGGCAAAGTGAAAGAGACAACACAGGGGACAGAAGAAAACATCTGACATTATCGTGAATGTTTTCAGAGACTGGAGACACTGATCCCAGAACACAAGAAGAGGACAAACTCCAAGAGTTGAGGGCTTCTGACAGTGCTCGGAAACTAAAAATTGGCAACAAAAACAAAATCAAATGTGTAAAAGGACTGAGGAGAAAGCTGAAGAAATCTCCAAGAAAAGAGAAGAATTAAGAATGAAGACAAGAAAAACAGAAGATCAATCCCACAGGAGCTCCAGAACAAAAGAGGGGAATAAAAGGAGGAAATTTCCACAGAAACAATGCAAAGAACATTCCTAAGCCTACAGAACATGAACTGGATGGAAAGGGCCTACTGAGTGCCCCATGTGGTAGACAGGAAGTACCGCAGAGAATCCAAGATTCCAGAAGCTTCTCCAGCCATCCTGAGAGAACTACGACGACACTCAAGGAAACTGGAACCAGGACGGCAACCCTGAAGTGCAGGATGAGGACACCACCCTGAGACCTGGGGACACTCATTTCACCCCAGTCCCACACCCATTCCCCCTGCCAGCCATGTGCGACACAGCATCCAGGCAGTGCCACGTGCAAGATGCCACGCAGCGCCCTAGGCACGGCTCAGAAGAGAAGGCTGGCCTCACACGGCCACTGTGGAAGACACTCCAAGGGCTGAAAAGAGAATGAGGAGCCACCACCATCTTACCCAGCATTGAGTGTCACAGGACACCTGTACAGCGGGGTCCCCTTGGATGGAGGGCCACGCTGGGCCGCACGGGGCAATGTGGTGTCAGGCCTCAGGAGACCACAGGCCCAGCCTGGCTCTTCCACAGTCGACTGTGAGATCCAGGCACCACAGAGGGGCCTGCGGGTGAGGGAGATGCAAACACAGGTCAAAGGCCATAGAACAGGCAGGCATGCTGGTGTCTGGAGGTGGTGCTTCCAGAGGGTGGGAAGCAGGGGTGTCAGAGACAGGGGAGTCCACTGCCACTGGTCCCTTTATGTGGCTTTTTACAGGGCTATTCAGGAAGCTATGCACTGTGGGGCGTGTGGCACATACCTGTAATGAGAGGTTGAGGCCAGAAGATGCAAGTTCAAGGCCAGCCTGGGCAACTCGCTGAGACCTGGCTCAAAAACAAACATAAAGTGAACAGGAGCCAGGTGGGGTGGAGCATACCTATAAACCCAGAGAAACATAAGTTCTCGTCCAGAACTGACAACTTAGCAAGACCCCGTCTCAAAATAATAACAGGTAGGTTGGGGCTGTAGCTTCAGTGCAAAGGCCTGGGTTCAATCCCCAGTGACACAGAGTAAATAAATACATGGCTGTGTGCACATTACTGTCTTGATAAAAATGAATTATTTGAAAATAAAGGCAAGCAGACATCTATGGAAAATTTTCTGGCAAAACGCTCCCTTTTATCAACACTGGGTATTTCTGAACAGTGTGATTTGGGGAGGTTTCTAGCTCTAGTCGCTGCTCTTTCCTTACTAGGTAGAACTTCAAAACCAGGCTGGGTGTCACGTGCAGGAGATGCTGGTTCAATCCCCGACTCCAAGAAACACAACAACAAAAACTGGCTCTTATGAAAAACAAGTCACTATTTTAAATATTTTTTAAATCAGATACAGATTTGTACACCTGGGCTAATCTTTCCAGTCATGGGTAGCAGAGCTTCTAGCTTTCTTCTTTTCCACTACTTTACCTAATTGCTGCCAAGCCCAGAACAGAAGGATGGGATGCAGAGGGCCAAATTTAAATGAGTGCACATTTCTACTGTTCAGGTGTGTGAATGATCAGCCCTCACCAGGGCATTTATATTTCTGCTGTCCTCAATCAACACATGAAGACAACTTACATAAATAATAGTTTTTGTTTTTATTTTTGGTACCAGGGATTGAACTCAGGACCTTGCTCTTGCCAGGCAGGCACAGTGCTGCTGAGTTAAATATTCGGCCCTAGATATATAATAGTTATGCCACTTTACTTTTTTTTTCGGTCGGGGTTTTGTTTTGTTGTTGTTGTTGTTTTTGTTTTTCAGTATTGGAAATTGAACCCAGAGCCCTCACACTGAACTACATCCCCAGCTCTCTTTTACTTTTTATTTTTAAACAGACTCTTGCAAAGTCACTAAGTTGCCTAGGATGGGCTCAAGCTTGCCATCCATCCTCCTGCCTTTACCTCCCGGAGTGCTGGGATTACAGGTGTGCAGTACCTGGCAAAACTATTTTACCTTTTAAAAAGTATCATCGAACACCACGTTGGTGCTTAATTTAGAGAATAAATTTAAATATTAACTAGCTACTCTTTTTTTTTTTTTTTTTATACCAGGG
>NW_022900924.1:57882924-57891591 GCF_012274545.1 Fukomys damarensis
TTAACTAGCTTCTTTTTTTTTTTTTTTTGATACCAGGGATCAAACTTGGGTCCTTGCACTTGCGAGGCAGGCAGCAGAACCACTAAGCTAAATCCCCAGCCCAAACTTAAGCACTAAAGTGTTATCCTGAATTAGGTAAAAGTGTACACAGGAATGTTCGATTGCAATCAGTCTGCAGCCCTCCGTTAAGAACTAAATGAAGTTAAGTTAACTTTAATAAATGGGGAAAAGAAAAAAGCCCTTTTAGGACACTGAGGAAATACCAAGGCTGGAAAGACTCAGGACTCCCCCTTCAAAAAGCACACATTTGCTCAGCAGCAGGAGAGAACCACAGAATCAGCCCCAGAAACGTGACCCATGCCGATCGCTGGCCTCTGACTGGGACCATCCTAGGGGGAATAACTTTCTTCCTCCCCAGTCAGTGGATCCCAGCAGCCCCTGTGCTGACATAACTGCCAACACTCACCCTGCCGAGGCACCCTGGACTCTGCAGCCTCCTGTCTTCCCAGCAGAGGGGATGCTCCAGCCCAGCTGTTCCTCCTCCCTGCTCAAGATGAGCCTGCACACTCCTGCAGAGGTAGGGCCAGAGCCTGGTGGGACACAGCACCTGCAGGACCCTCTCGGAAGCTCCACCTGCTCAGACTCCGCCTGCTCCACCTCTCCCCGACAGCTCCAGAGACTGCCTGGTGCATGGTGCCAGGTGCATGCGTGCACCTCCCCAGACAGGCTCTAAGGCAGGCTTAGACACCAGGAAGGGTGCACCTTCAAAGGCTTCCGTCACACCCGGGGTCACCCAGGCCGCAGAGCTTCCAGGTCCAATTTGGTCTCTGCAGCCAGGAAGTGCCCAGCTCTCTGCCACTGGCACACACAGCTGGGTTAGGGCTGGCCTGGCACAGGGAGGATGATAGGGGGAGGGGGTGCCACAGGATGGTGCTCCCTGGGAGACACTTAACTCCCCCAGGGCCACACAACCAAACATGCAAACAAACATTTTAAAAAATGACTTCTGAGGCTGGGGATTTATTTAGCTTAGTGGTTCCGATGCCTGTCTCATAAGCACAAGGTCCTGTTTGATCCCCGGTACAAAAAAAAAAAACAAACAAACAAAAGAAAAACTTCTACATTCAATTTTAGCTTAAATGTATTAAAAACATTGCGATTGCACCTTTAAAATTGAACACGGGAGTCCAGCTTCTAAGTAAGGGTAGTCAGAAGTAATTCTGTACAGACACAACTGCTGTGAAACGCACCCCAAGAGCAGCAGCTTGTACAGCAACAGACTTCTGCTCTGAGAACAAGCGCAACGTCACCCTGCAAAACCACCAGGTCCAGTTTCCAGATTTAAAAAAAAAACTTTTGGCAGGCCAGGAATTTGGCTCAGTGGTTCCGCCACCTGCCTCACAAGTGCAAGGGCCCGAGTTCGATCCCCGATACCCAAAAAAAACTTTCGGCAGCACAGTAATCCACTTGTAGAGATTTTACTTCCAATAAATTGCTTCTGCAGCTCTAGTTTCTGAAAGTGGACTAACTTAAAAATCCAGAGAAATCATGTAATTCAAGTGAAAAGGCAGATCGCAGGAAGGAAAACAGAACTGCGGCACGGCTGGCATCTGCGTCAGCGCGCTGACCTTCGCAGCAAAGCCGCGGAGAATCTGGCAGGCAGCGTGGACTGACATCCCTGAGCCCCTCCGATCCACGCGGGGTGGGGACCCCGCGCGGGCTGCCAGAACCCCCTGAGCTGACCTGGCGCCTGGCTCTGCACATCCGGGTCACTGACTGCACTTTCTAGGAAAGCTGCCCTTTGAAACTGAGAAAACTCCTTCCACGCAACACAAACGAGATCCAAATAACCTCCTGGGGCACCAGCCTGAGTTCAAGGCCAGCCTGGGCTACACCTCAAAAGGCCAAATCTAAATAAAGGTCCCAATAACCCTAAAAATACTGAAAAGCTAGTGAAAGTAGATCAGACCCTCAAGCAGATTTTAAATAAAGCATTATTTAGAATTCCAATCTCAGTTTTAGGGTCCAAAACATAAGCCAGTGCAGTGTGAAAGGTGGGCTCCTCCCGGACTGGGCATCCAGGCCCAGCTGGTCAGAGCACCCCTGCCTGTCCCCAGCCAGCCCACCTCCAAGCTCAGCGGTCACAAGCAGAAACCATCTTCAAGTAAGGCATTTGACCAGCAAAATCAGTGTGCTTCATTTCTAATAAATTAAAAAATAATTTAAAACACTCGGGAGGCTGAGGCAGGAGGATCACTAGGGTTCGAGACCAGCCTGAGCTACATAGTGAGTTCCAGGTTAGCCTCAACTACACAGTGAGACCCTGTCTCAAAAAATCAAAATAAATAAATAAGTAAATAAAAATAATTAAAAAAATACAAGTTGGCCTCTCATCAACCAAAAGGCAGCTGAGTCAGTTCAAGTGCTGGCAGAGGTCAAAGCACCATTCTCTTTCGAACCCTGCAGGAGCAGGGGGAGTGGCCATGACACCTTGAGGGGCCACAGGAAGAACTAGGGGTACCAAGGAGCAAGCCACAGGCAAACCCTGCAGGCAGAAGTGCCTGGATGTGACCCTCCCAGAGCTGCAGTGGAGAAACCCACAGGCTGACAGCCAGAGACAGCATGCACAGGGAAAGCAGGGGTCGGAGCAGGGACAAAGGATTCCCAAGACAAAGGGAGGCAGGGGACCACGAGGAGAAACAAGAGGAGGCCAGGAGAGGCAGGGAGGGCCAGTGAGAGGGGCAGGAGGAGGGCAGACGAAAGAGGAGGACTGGGGGAGAGGGCAGGGAAGGCGGACGATGGTGGCCAGCAGCTGCCCAGGCCACAGTGACTAAACTGGGCCCAGAGGTGGGAGGAGGAAGGGCTGGAAAGAGCCCTAGAGGTCAGAGCCCCAGATCAGGTTTCACAGGCGCCTCCTGGCACACTCTGCTGAGCGGCAGCTGACTGCTCTTCACAGGGGGGAAAGGGGATGGGGACAACTGAAACATGTGCACACCAGGGGCAGGGCTCCCCAGCAGCTGCCAGCCGCGCCCACGCCACCCTCCCTGGGAGCTTTGGAACAGGCGGCGTTGCAACCAGAAGTGATTTCTACTCAGAAGACTACATCGTGGAGAAGAAAGGCTATTTTCACTTCATGGAAGTCCTGAAAAATAATAAGGTAGGAATCTGAAAAGGCATTAATTCTACCGTATTCAAGAAACAAAGAAAAAAGTACTACAGACACTCAACAGATGCAGAAAGAGCATTTGAGTTCAGTGCCCTTCCACGGTAAAACATTCAACGAACTAGTAGTGAAACTTCCGCAGCCCATACGGTGCATCGATGTCACAGCGGACAGCGACCAAACACGAAAGACAGAAGAGGCTGCCCCACGATGAGAAGACCAAGGCGTCCTGCCCTCCTGCACCTCTGCTCAAATACCCACAGGAGGCTCCAGAATGACAGAATGGGACAGAGAGAAAGAGAAAGGGGGAAGAGGATGAGAGAGGAGAAAAGCCACCCCGAGAAGGAAGCGGCAGCACTGCCGCTGCCCGTGGATGACACCATCTTAAACACAGAAAATCCCAAAGAACCTGCAGAAAATACTATTACAATAGAAAAAGTCAGCCAAGGTGCAGAACACAAAGCACTATGTCAAAAATCACTCACAGGTCTATACAACTTCCATAACCATTATTAAGAAGAGTACTCCCTTTATAATAGTACCAAAAAGAATAAAACACTTAGACATAAATTTAACAAGACAGGACAATACTGACACACAGAAAACTACAAACATCACAGAAAGAAATGAAAGAATGTCTAAACTGAGCTGGGGAGTCAGCTCCATGGCACCACACCCGCCTCACAAGCTCAAAGTCCTGAGTTCGATCCCCGGTACCCTCCCCGCGAAAAGACTAACTGAAGGAATGGGAAGATGTTTCATGCTTATGAGTCAGGAGACCAATACTGTTAGACGCATATTCCTAAAGTTTGTCTACATGGCTAATGCTGCCTTTTGCAGATAGATGTTCACAAGCGAGTCTGAAAATTCACATGCAAATGCAGGAACCCAGAATAGTCGAAACAGTCTTCATAAAGAAAAACAAGGCTGGAGAATTCTCATTGCCTAATTTCCAAACCTGCTGCACAGTGACAGTAACCAAGGCAGCGCAGTCCCCACATGAGGAGACACAGACCAGTGAGAGAGAACTGGGAGCCCCAAACAACTCTGACTTTTATAATCATTTTTATTTTCAACTCAATCTGGAAAAAAAGTCCTTCCAGCAAGTGGTGCGAGGGCAGCCCGGTACACTTCTGCCCGACAATGCTCTGGGCCCACCTCACAAGAGTTAGCCTGAAATGGGTCAGGGCCCCACACGCAAGAGCTGACACTAAAATCTTAGAACACATAGCCCTTCGTGACCTTAAATGTACTACCAAGTACAAATTAGCCAGCACACGCCCGTCATCCCAGCCCTCGGAAGGAGCCTGGGCAGGAGGATCACCCTAGAACACCCTGTCTTGAATGGGAGGGGGAAAATAGCTAAATAAGACTTTATCAAAACTGAAAGTTTTGTACTGACGTGACACTATCAAAACAGACGGTGTGCAGCCTGTGGGAGAGAATACCTGCAGGTCACGTCTGCGGACTGGCCTCTTGGCGAGCGTGTGAAACCTCGGACAAGGCCTGAGCACAGCAGCCTTGGTCACACGCCTGCCACACAGTCCCTGGAAGTGAACGTGACAAGTGCCTGGCCAGGCGAGTGGCCATCTCAGCCACCAACACCAACACCAGGTGGGGTCCCCCAACTTCAGTCCCTGCCACTCTAATGAAGCCTCGTAAAGACATTCTCGGGAGCCAGAGGTGAAAACACAGCTGTGGAAGCCCCTGACAGGGACGGTCATGGGGAAGGCTTCCCCACAAGGCAAGCGGGTCAGACCTCTCAGGTGACAGCCAGGGACAGTGCAGACAGCTGTGCAGAGCCGGGTGGGCGGGGCTGTATGGAAAACAGGCAGCCCTTTCCCTCTGGACCCTAAAAAGGCTCCGAAGGGCTTCGGGGAGGAGAGGCGCAGCCCCTGCGGCCCCACAGGGAGCTCCGGGCCGGTTAAGAAGGGGACTCCACTTCCACGTGCAGGTCAGAAGGGGACATCAGCAGCAGAGTAGAGACGTCACAGCAGGCCTGTCCAGCAGAGCACTGGCAGGTCCAGGAGGCCAGAGGCAGCTGGGCGGGGAGGGAGGAGGATGCAGGGAAAGGGCTGGGGAGCAGGTGGAGACGGAGGGGCCGCTGGTAGGGCTCAGAGTGGATGCAGCCCTGTTTTCAAGGCCTGGTCCCAGCCCTGCACCACCAGGACAGAGCACCTTCAGGAGGGGTCCCCCCAAGGGACCGCAGACACAGTGGGCTCTTCCCTCTTCCTCAAGTCTGGCCATGCAGCGAGGCTCCCTCCAGCTGTGTTCCTGCCACACCTCAGCCCTACTTACAGCACACTCAGACTGACGTTCACACCCGACAGCCCGACAGCCGGTCCCTGCCTCAGCAGGGTCTCTCGGGCACCTTGCTAGACTAGCACAGCAGGCAGGCAGAGCCCACAGCAGCTCTGGACAAGACCTGAGCAGTACTGGTGACCGAGGCACAGGTGCCAATGCAGGCACAGACACAGGACACCAGCAGTCACAGGTTACGTGGGGACAGAGGACTGGTGGCGACAGACACGGGAAGTGATTGGAGGAGCTGGAGGGAGCAGCTTCCCAGCAGCCAGAAGAGAACATTTGAAGAAGGGAAGAAGAGGGCAGCGCAGACCACGCAAGGCCAGGCACGTTGGCCGGCGGGAGCCACAGACGCAGCCCCAGGTTCAGCCCCAGAGCCACTGTGCTGCTGGCAGGAGACAACGGTGCAGGTGTCTGGTGGCCACAGGGACAGGGATAGTGGCAGGGGACATTTCAGTGAGACCAGAAGGCAGGCAGGGCAGAGTTATGGCTCGGAAAAGACACGAGGTACAGAAAGGTGGCAGAGACCGCAGGCCCCGGCGGCTCAGCAGGGCAGAGTCCAGGGACAGGACAAGGGGACGACAAGGCTCCTGGACAGAGCACACATCCCACACGGCAGTTGGCCAGCAGTGGGCAGGGGGACCAGGTCTGCTGACTCTGCTCATGGAGGGATCCTGTGGAAGGCAGAGGGCAGCAGGGCAGATGCGAGGGAGACGGAGCCCAGGACAGCGTCCGGGCAGAGCCTGTGACCACGCTTTATTGGCTGAGACAAGTGCCGCTCCCCGAAGGCGGGGCAGGCACAGCCAGGTACACGAGGGAAGGACAGCAGGGCTCAGGCCCAGGATGGAAGGAGGCCTGGAGTTCAGAGAGCACGGGGACTGCACCGAGGATTTCAGGGGAGGGCAGCTAACTCTAGGCGACAGTCCGCCACAGCTGGACAACGGTCATGGCCCTAGGTGTCACCAGAACCTGCCTTAACGCAACAGCCAAAGGTTCCATTCCCCGAGGATGTGTGGGAGCACAGGGAGGAAAGAGGGTGAAACCCACGTGTCACCTGCGCCACAGGAGCGAAGCCCGGAACCCCTCAGGCAACGTGCAAGGGGAGAGGGGTGCATGACTGCACACAGATCCGCAGGCACACACAGAGCCTGAGTCTTCCCGTCGAGAGCAAAGCCCCAAAGCCGCACTGGCCCGGAATCCCAGCTTCAGGCTCCCATCCCCAAGGCTGCTCTGCAGCAGGCACAGGGAGACAAGGAAGATTGCATTATTCATGCCCCAGCAATCTCTTGTCCACGCCAGAGCTCACTAACTGTACTTCACACCACTGTGAGGAGGCGGTCAGGGGCCCAGCTGCCGGTAATGAGCCCGGCCATCTGCCCTACACCAAGCCCAGGCGGGTGGTCACCCGAGCCATTAGCAGACACTGGAGCAGGAGAAACCCAGCAAGACGGCACCTTGGGAGGAGGCTCAGAAGGGCTGACCTAAGCAGGGAGCAGCAGGAAGCACCCCGCTTCCTCACGTTTCCAAACAAAGCAGCCAGTGTCTGGCTCCCACGACAATGAGTTTCGTTTTGTGGAAAACAGCGGCCCCCACACTTGTTTCAGGGATTAAACAGCATTCAGCGCACAGTTTGGGGGAAACTTTATTAAAACTAAGAAACTAAAGATAGCACAAGAGCCTTAGGGCCACACCAATGCCATGAGACGGCCACTCACGTCCGTCTGGCTCTGCATGGGTTTCTCACGTGTTGTCCACTGTGGGGAGGCTGGGGCGACACAGCCCAGCCACACCCTGCAGGTGCCAGTATGAACAGAGCCAGGAGATGCGGTCACCAGCACCTGGCGCAGCTGGCAGGATGATGCTGTGGTCTGCAGCACAGCAGGACAGCTGGGCTGGCAGCAACTGACCAGGTATTTCTAAACAGCGAGTAGAGGGGACTGAGAGTGACAAATGTCTGAGGGGACAGCTATGCCAGCTACCCTGATCTGACTGTTACACTCTTATCCATGATTAAAATGTCACTCTGCCCAGGGCCACAAAAAAGCCAAACTGTACCCCACAAATATGCACACTGTGTGTCAATTAACAATAAATAATTCACTTGAAAATCTCCTGGCATGGCAAAACCAGCCAGGACAGGGCAGAGAGGAAGCAACCCTGAGCCCCACCTGGGGCAGCAGCCAGGCCACCTGCTGTCCACACTCACAGCACCCCCAAAATGGTCTTACGCAATGCACAGGTGGCAGGATTCTATCCCACAGCACCCATTCCAGACCCCTGCTGGGACCCTCAGCTGCTCTCCACCTGAGCCCACCACTCTAAGGGCACCACCAGCATTCCCACCCCAGCCCTGGGCCAGGCTTTATCCCCTCCGCTCGCTGGACGGTCACAGGCCAGGGCTACAGGGGAACTAATTCTCACCCCCGAGCCAGTTGGTCCGGGTGACCATGGGAGCCCTGCTCAGCCATAATCACTTCACAATCCCCTCCGGGGAAAGGTTAAAGGCATCCTGAGGGAGTGGGTCTCACACCTGCGAAGACTCAGTGGCAAATTTCATGACCCAGTAAGAAAGTGCCACAGAACTGCACCCGAATCTCCCTTCCGACTCAGAAAACCAAGCAGTGAGGTGCACTGTGATCAAGTGTCACCGACCCTGGCTCTGGGACGCTTGCTTCTCTAAGAGGACTTTCTCCACCACAGAAGAGATATCTCATTTTCCCTCTCCTCCCCTCCACACCACTCACATCTGTGACTCAGTCCCTGCCCACCACCTGGCCAGCGGGGGACAACTCGGCAGCACTGTGCACACATGCCCCACTCACAGGGGCATCGGATCCCGGCTCATGCTGTGCCTGCACCTGCCAGCTCCTGCCCCAGCTGGCCAGGCCTCCGGCTCCAGCACAGCACGTCCTGCCCCTGAGCCACACCGGCCCCTCCCTCTCCCTGTTCCCCACCACTACCCAGCAGTCCAGACATGTTTAAAAAGTCCAAGCAGCCAGGCATGTGCCAACATGCCTGGAATCCCAGAACTCTGGGAGGCTGAAGCAGGAGGATTACAAGTTGGAGTCCAGCCCGGGCAAGTTAGCAACTTAGCAAGATGCTGTCTCAACATAAAATAATTTTACAAAGAGGTGGGGATGTGGTTCAGTGTGAAGGCCCAGGGTTCAATGCAGGCACCACAAAAAAAAAAAAAAAAAAAA
>NW_022900924.1:57891781-57903263 GCF_012274545.1 Fukomys damarensis
AAGAAAGAAAGAAAGAAAGAAAGAAAGAAAGAAAGAAAGAAAGAAAGAAAGAAAGAAAGAAAGAAAGAATTCAATCAACTCCTCACTGTCCGGCTCAGAATCCTCCACTAGCCCAAATCACAGTCAGGTTAAACTGTCACCTCCTCCTTGAAGCCTGCAGCAGGGGGCCATCCCTGCTCCCCAGAGCCTCCCAAAGACAACTGGCTGCCACTCTGTCCCCAAGTCTAGCTGAAACATCTTACACTCACTGCCCAGCTGCCCCAGCCCTGGCTGCCAGGGAAACCGCTCAGCCACACCTCCAGCTAATGTAAGCTCCCCACAGGGGCCAGAGACCCTGCCTCCCTCAGCCTCCAGGATCCTGACTCCTCCCCATGTTCATCGGGTCTGCTGGAGACCTAGGAGAGTCAGCAGCACCAGCATGAGCCAAGCCAGCAGAGTGTCCTGGCTTCCTCCTCCCAGGAAGGCCTGAAGGGAAGGAGGCCCACCACACCTGTGGAGGAGTTGAGGCTTTTGGTTCTTTCTGATCTTTTTCACAACTAAACAATGTTTGAAATCCACAAGTATTTTTCTAAAATAGATTCATTTATTTTCTTTTGAAGAAAAAATGCCCAGATTACAAAGCTTTCCTTAAAGTGCATTTCCAGTGTTGCAACTACCATTAAAAGAAACACCACTAAAGTATGCTCATGTTACTATTTTTGAAATGCAAATATGACCAAATGATTATGTCATATTCATAAAATTAATGTAAACACCAACATCTCTGCACCGAACAGCAGAAAACTTCTCCTGAGGCTGGTGCCTTCCCAAACTTTGGTGCAGATGGAGGCTGAGGGCAGAGCGGCCCTTCCCCAGGAACTCAGCCCGGAGCCAGAGCCAGGGCCAGGATCAATTCTCTTCCCACGGAGTCCACCTGTGATCCCAAACTGACACCGGGTCAGTGTAGTGAGGGGCACTTTCTGCTACAGGCAACAAGGAGATCCTGGGCAGCAGCAACAGGGAGGGGAACACCAATAACCACGTACAAACGGTGTGCAAACGATGTGTCCCGGCTGGACTGAGGTCTGTGCCAGGCAGGAGGTCAGGCCAGCCATGCAACTCCAAACAGGCACAGTCAGCCTGGACTTACCTGCCCGCCTCCCTTTCTGAGAAAGGCCAAGGTGCACGTCTAATCTAAGATAGGAAACTTTCTTCTTGTCCCACTCTGTTCTGTTCTAGTTCCAGACAGGGTTATGCAAAGAGGGCTCAGAAGAGAAAAAAGAAAGCAGCGAGTGAAGGGGGAGGCAGAGTGAGAACCCAGGAAAACTGAGAGAAAGGAGAGAGGCAGAGGGCCTGGGGGAGGGGTGGAGAGGGAGAAAAGACAGAGCGGAACAAAGAGAAGCAGACAAGGACAGAGAGGAAGTGGAAAAGCATCAGGGAGAGAGACAAAGGCAGGGAGAGAGACAAAACAAAGACAGAGGCAGAGAAAGGAAAAGAAAAGAAAAGGTCCACGGGAAAAATAGTGATGAGCTTCACGGAAAAGCTATGTGTTAGAGCAGTCTTTCCGAGCCGCATCAGGCCTTATGTGGGGAGGGACTGAGCAGGGCTGGAACTCCGCCTGGGAACATCTGCATGACTTCCAGGGCCCTAAGAATAGCACAGCCGGTGTCCCCAGCAGAGCTCAGCACCCATGTGACCAACCGCGCCTTCCTGTCCTCCACCCTGGCCCAGGCTCCACTTCCTCCAGGGCGCTGGCCCTGCAACCACTGCTATGTCAAGTCCCCCCAGAGCCGCTTCCTTTAAACAGATGGGGTCCTGATGTGAAGGGCAGGTATCAGAAAGGACTGAGGAACAGCACTGCTGAGGGTAGAGATTTCAAAAGGATCCCATTATGCTAACTGGTAGAGTGGAGAAAGTCCTTGAAATAGACAACTTACTACAACAATTAGGAAGTAAAGCTCTGACTATCCCATCTATTAAACACAAGGAATTCCTAACAAAAAGACAACACCAGTAGGTCCTTGGGATGCCTGCCACCACGGTGTGGGTCCTGACCCCACCAGGGCCCGGTCTCCACTCTGGGGACACCAGTGTGGGACAGGGAACCACGCCAGCCTGAAGAATGTTGCTAGGAGGAAACTAAACACAGCGGAATGGGCAGGGGAGGGAGGGAGACAAAGAAAAGGGGTTTCGGCTGGGTTGGGAAGTTTTAACCCAACCCTCTCCAGTGTAGTTTCTGAAAGGAATTCCCGCAGCAGTGCACTCACAAAGGCCTCTAGCATTTTAAGAAACTGCACCTCAACAAGGGAGGGGAGGGTTTCACTTCTCAGGGGAAGCCTGGGTTACACAGGAGACTCCCGCTGGCAGGGATGCCTCTCTGTCTCCATGGCAATGGGAACAGCAGCTGAAAAACCCGGGATCCCTCATTCCCCCCCAGGCAGCACATTCTGACTGCCAGGAAGAGCCAAATGGAGGCGAACATGGGGCTGGTTCAGCAGAAAGAGACAGAGGGCCACACTACAGCCAGGCTCAGTAGCTCATACAGAGCACAAGTGGTGGGCACGCTGTCCTGGGGTCAACCATGTAATTATATCAGCAGCGATCACACGGTTAGCTAAACAGTGGGCAATCATTAACCTTCCCTGCTGCGGAACACGGTTACACACTAAAAGACGGTGTTCAGTTCCTTGTTAACACCATAAATAAGTTATGTGACTGGTGCAGTAGACGTGTTTGTACTGTGCAAACAAGTACATGTGTGCACTTGACAAGTCCATGTGTGCACTTACAACGCCAGCGCCACTCTTGCCATGAGCGAACACACAAAAATTCAAAGACAATGATTACATTATTTTAAGGACCACCATAAACATTTTGTACATTATTCTATTTTGTTGGGAAGCTTAATACACTGAGAAGGCCTGGAAAGACACAACCGGGAAGCCCTTGTATCAATCCCGGCTTCTGTCGCCTCTCAACCGCATCCTTGCCCTCTTTCAGGCCGCACACCCAGGCCAGCTGCTGGCTCCCACGCCTTCCTGGAGATCCCCAGGCCCACCAGGCCATGCTGGAGCCGGGGGCAAAGGAGAAGTCGCCGTACCCATCCTGCCTGTCAGTAAGCTTTTATGTTCTGTTTATCATAAGATTTTGTTTTTGCTTCTGGGGTTTTCGAAGTATTGCATTGAGATATGGCTCATCTTGGGCTGGGGTGCACTCAGTGGTGCAGGGGGTGAGTAGTGTGCACAGGCCCTGGGTTTGACCCCAATGCCACACACGTGTGCACAGAAATTACTTCTCTGGGTTTGAGTTTCGCTGGCACCCTTGTTTAACCACCCCCCCATCCAATTATTTAAATACAGGATGACCAAAAACTACACATTTTTAGTTAATTTTTGTAAGATAATATAACAGGAAACATAAAAAGACAATTTCACCAAAAGTATTCCATATAAGAATCGACTGGTTGAAACAACACATGCCCGAGGGATGCCTGAGGCGAACTGTTCCATGGTTAAATTCTGTAGCCTGGGCAAGGGAGTCAGGAGCTTCATCCTTGCCCAGGCCCTGCCCACAGGACCCCACAAAAGTCCCTGGGCAAACCAAGGAAAGGAGGAGCAAATATGCAGCTCTACCAACTGCCCCAAAGTGGGGCAATAGCTGCAGAATGCCATGAGACTTCTACTCTACACAGTGCCATAGAACATTTATATGCCTAAGCCAACATCTCTTCTGAACAACACAAAACCAAGTGACATAACCGCAAATAACTGCACACTGACTGCATAAACCAACCCAAAGGACGTGGTATCCTGTATCTCACTCGTACTCACAGCAGTGACCAGGACCCCACTGTCACCCCAAGAACACCCTGCCCCAGCCCGCACTCCTGGGCTTCTCCCCATCTGCAGCCACTGCTTCGTGACACATAACACCTCCCTGTGTACACGGCAAGTCCTCAACCCTTACCTCAAGTTCGGATCTGTCCCAAGGGTTGGACAGCTCCCAAGGGCCTGAACGTCTGGACTCAGAAGCCTCCAGAGCACAGCCCAGCATGTCAGAAATGGAACTCTCTGGGCCCTCGCTCGCTCCGGACACCTGAGCCACCTCAGGCTCGCCTTGGACTCTGCCCCTTCCTGCACCCTCCCACTACTTCCCACTACTTCCTCGTGGGCAAGCCCAAGCTTTCCGCTGGGCATTGCCACGTCCCTGACTTCCATCCACAGCCACTCCCCATGACAGGTACCTGCCATCCGCCAGGTGGCCTGGGACAAGAACACCTGTTCTGCTGCCACGGGCCTTCTCTTCAACTTTCACCCTTTCCTGCCCCAGTGACCAAACATGGATGCAAACTCTCTGATCAGGACAGTGAGGAAAATTCGCAACCTTCTCCTAAGGGTCACTCTCTGCTAGACTGCTCTTACCAAACAGAACTCAGCATGCCAGAAAGAATAAAAGCTTGACTACAAACTAACCAAACCCAAGCAATGTTTATCATTTTCATTATTCCTTCTATATGGGCATCATTTCTCAAGCATCCAGAGACTTCACCTAGCTAAGTATTTTCCAGGTAACATTCGTTTTGAAACATTCCTCGTTTAAAGTAGTCTCTTTCCGGTCAGTGCAAACTACTTCCCAGTCTCCTGAGTACAGTACAAACACATCTACTGCACCAGTCAACAATTTAGTCTATTTTCCAAATGACTTGCTTTTCACCGCTTTTATCCACTCTTGTAATAATAAAAACATTCTGCTTACTTTCTCAAATAGAAAGCTGCTTTCTCAAACATGTAACAACAAACTACATTTTTTCCACAAGAGGCCTTTGGAATGTCTTGATATTTGTGTCTAAATATCAAGCCCAGAGGGATTTCTCTAGTGCCTTGGGACCATTGTAAAGTTAACTCTTTTTCCTCAAAGCCAAAGCAGGGAAGTTGGTTGTCAGATGAGCAAAAACCACACCCCCACCGGAGGGGCTGTTCCTGTTCCTGTTCCTGCTCCAAAGTGGGGGCCAGCAGCTCCCCGGCCACAGCAGAGAGGCCTCCCCCGGGGATTCTGTGGGTGAATGGACCAGGGGAGCGCAGTGACAATGATAACAGTGGCTCACACTGCATGCCGACTTGGCGGGCACTGGACTGGAGCAGGTGATCCTCTTCATGGCCACCTGAAGTTACCACAACATCAACGATCCAGAAACAGAGTCTGGGGCTGTAGCAGAGCACATGTGTGGCTCTGGGCTCCCAGGCAAGGCAAAAGAGAAAAGAAACAAGTGTCCTGCAGTTTCAACATATAAGCACTCGTCTTCAAATGGAAGAAAAAGGACAAATATACAGGTCATATGTTGCATCTTTGCAAACAAACGGTTAAATCTGAAGTTTTCTAATTTTCAAGTAACAAGGGGTGAGTGCCCACGTTGTGTTTAGAACATGTCCTAGATGTGAAGGCTAAAATGTGAGGCCCTCCATCTGGGCCTTTTCTCCACTGTGAGGCCAGGAAACCAGTTACACACCTCAGCCGTGTACTCACACCCCTGACTGCTCACTTCCAACCCACCCTTCCTCTAAGTCACCATGGTGCGTCCTGAATCACAGGCTTCATTTTTGTGTTTGCTTGGTTCTTTAATCCCCTGGCACAAAGGTTACTAATTCTAACTCTGTACCATGACAAGAATCTGCTTGTCCGTTTAGTTGAAGGAAACCTCCAATTTTCTTCCCAGGGTTAAATTCTGCTGTGCCAGTGAGGCCCTTTCTCTAGACCCTCACTTGGCAGAATGAGACCCTCATACCATAACTCTATGGCCACACGTCTGTGATATGAGGCCCCAGTCAAGCCCTCACTCACATCCAAGAGGCCGACAGAGTGTATGGCCAGAGCCCTGGGTTTGGAACCACACAGTGTGGCTGGGGTGTTGCTCATCGGTAGCACTCATGCTTAATATGTGCCAGGCCCTGGGTTTAAGGACCAGCATCCAAAAAGTCACAGACAGAAACACTGGTTCACTGAGCTACCTTTCTTCTTCTGTCCACCAATGTACTTGCTCCAATTTTCATTCAAAAGTTTAAAAGCAAGGAAGAAATGAAACACAGGCCCTGGAAGCCTAGCAGCTCTGGACCAGAGCCGCCTGAGTCCCGCAATTGCTGCTGAACTTCAGTGAGGCCCAAGAGGCAGCCAGCAGTCTGAGGCATGTGGTAAAGCCAGGGCTCCTAACTTTCCATCCAGCTCAGGAAAGGCAGGGATGATGGCTGGGCCTGGGAAAACAGCCAGATAAGGGGGGAAGCAACTCCAGAGAAACAATGGCTCCACACCCGTTAGGATGGCTATTATACAAAAAGCAAAGAAAATAAAAGCCACGAGTAGGTGCTGGTGAGGCTGTGTAGACCCCCAAGGCTGTGCTCCCCGGAGGGGTGTGAGACGATCCTAGCCTTGGTGAGATGGAAGAGCGGCTCCTGCAGATGTCAAGCCCCAAATGACCATGTGACCCAGCACTCACCGAGACCCCAGAGATGCGAAGGCAATGGCCCAAGTGGTGTCTGCAAACCAGCGCTCGCTCGCAGCACTGTTCACAAGACCAGAGGAGGAGAAAACACAAATGCCCATCAGCGTAGGAAGAAGACACAAAACGTGGTGCACACATCCAATGGGATGCGGCCCCCCAACAACGGACACTGAGATGTTCCCTACAGCACGAAGGAGCCTGAGGACACTGTGCCAGGGGAACCACCGGGCACAGCATGCCCTCTGCCAAGCACAGCTGCACTTTGTGAGGTCCCAGCTCAGCCAGGGAAGGCAAGGAGGCTCCGGAGACAGAGGGTGGTGGCACCCACACAATGATGTAGATGAACCTCACATCACACTGCCCCACTGTATGCTGGAAATGGGGGAAATAAGCCACGGTGCACATACTTGATCGGTCCAGGGAGGTCACATTATTACAAAACCCTTGGACAAGAAAAGGAGAACTTAGCAAAGACTGATGAGCTGCTTGACTGTGAGGCTGTGGCAGGAGCCCAGCAGGCAGAGTGCTCCACACCCACCAGGAAGACACGGTGCTGAGGACAAGGATGGGGGCACTGCTGGACCTGACCCACAGGCCTCCGCCCAGCTCCACTGTGCTGCCCAGACCCTCCATCCCGACTCCACAACAGAACGAGTGACCTGGTGCTTGAGGTCTGCTGGGCAGAGAGTGCGGGGGGCAGGCTGCTACTGTGCCGGAACATAGGGACACCTGTCACACATGGCCGCGGTGTATTACAGAGCCCAAGCCTGTGGCCAGCACTATGAGTGTGAGGGGAGGGGGAGGCGGGAAGCGTCACCGCCTGCGCGGACCATGCCTGAGAACCACAGGCTGTTCCTTCCCCAAGGGGCCTCCCACCTCACGGGTCACTGTGCACTGCTACAGAGGGCAGAGGTGGGGTGGGGGAACGGGTTCAGAAGCTGTTTCTGAGGCCTTAATCCTTTCCTTTTAGCACACCACGGAGCTGAATGGAGCCTGGGGCCCAGCTCTCCAGCCCGAAGGGGTAAGGGGTACAGCCACTTGTTCCCCCAACATCTGCAAAGCCTGCTCTGTGCTTGTGCAAAGAACACACCTGCGCGGACACAGAGCAGGGTCTCAGCATAAGGCCACGGAGGATGTAGGGACAACACAGGCTCTGGATGGGCAGGCTGGGCCGGGTCCTCTTTGAGCCTGCAGGTGATGCCGCTGACCCCTGGTGAGCTCGGCACCCTAAGCTTTTCAGGAAGCCTGAGCAGTGACCAAGGGACCAAGTCGGGCAGAACCACAGGCCAAGAGCCCTCCTGGGGGCAGCACCCTCTTCCCACCTCTGCTGTCATGGAGCACAGCCACCTGGGGTCACCGCAAAGCCAGGATCCATCTTGGTCCTTTCAACACAACACTTGTACCACACCAGGGCAGCCAGTGCACCTAGAGGCGGAAGGAGTCTGCCCACCCCTCAGAGGTTTCCTGTGGCCCTCTGACAAGCCATCAAGCTTGGTTACACCATGGCTCTGGGGTCCAGACTCCTGGTTCAATAGCGCAGCCACAGGTCCAGCCAGACCACTTTCAACATTCCAGGGGGACCTTCTGATTTGGCAGTACTGGGGTTTGAACTCAGGTTTAGGCTACATCTCCATCCCTCTTTACTTATTTTGAATCAGGGTCTCACTAGTTTACCAAGTTGCCCAGGCTAGGCTCAAACTTTTGATCCTCCTGCCTCAGCCTCCCAGAGTGCTGTTGTTATGGGTGTGAACCACTGTGCCCAGCTGTCTGCAGACATTTACTTCTGGCCACATCCCAAACAATTAATTATTTCGTAAGGACCTATGATTAAAGGAGGCGAGCCTATGCTAGATCATATCCATTCTGCTCTGTGCAAAACTGAAAAATGGAGAGCTCATAGAATGTCAACATGGAAATAACCCACTCAAGGTGGATGCTGCTGAAATTAAAGAACTGCCTAGAAAGACTGACTTTATCAGAAACCCAGAGGAACCAACAGAGAACTTCTAAAATCCCATGGTTCTCCCTCCATATCTGCATTTTCTCTCTCCAAACCGGCAGTAAGAGGAAACAAAACCCCATATTCCTAAGTCTCATTGATATCCATTTCAAGAAACATGAATAAACCGGTGGCAACATAAAGTAATGGAGATTTCCCAACAGCTCATCGGTGTGGACACAGGTCAGAGGCAGTGGCATTCTTTTGGCGGCACACTCATGCTCTATCATAAGGAAGTCTAGTCATCAAGGAGGTATGCAGAGGGAGAGAAGCTCCCAAGGGTAAGCTGAATGGACCCTTCAGAAAATGTCAGGCCACTTAATCCACACAGTTCACACCCATTTTCAACTAATTACCTTTTATGAAAGATTTTAGGGTCCCCTGAATACTCATAGCCAGTCTTACATATTCAAATCCAGATCATGTATATTCTAGTGGTTCTTTAGTTTATTAACATACCTATCTATTGCCCCAAGATCTTCTTTTTCACATTATTACAAACATCAGTCCATTTGCTCTAAGTAGGTGACCTGCTTTTGAATGTCCTGATGTGTCATAAAGTCTAGAACTAGAAGACAACCTAGAAACAATGCAGCCCCAAGATCCTCAAACTAGGGTACATGCATACTTAAACTGGGGGCCTCCTAGGACCTCAGAAAAGACAAGGTACATCTTCCCCCAGTGCTTTTTGACTTGGACAACAATTTAAACTGGGGTTTTCTTATATTAAAACAAAATGAATCCACACCAGTGGCGTGCACCTGCAGTCCCAGTATGGGGAGGCTGAAGTGACAGGAGCACTCAAGTATAAGAGTTCGAGACCAGCCTGGGCAGCACAGCAAGATCTTTCTAACAAAAGTTTTAAAAAGAATTCTACATTCCTTTCTTCCTCAAAGCCCCAAACCATTGAGTGAACACTGAAAGTGTTAGAAACCTCAGGCCAGGCTTCCAAATCCCCCTTTCTGGGTTTCTATTGCCCTGAAGCTTATAGGGACAAAATTAAGAAGCAACAACATCATCCATTCTGCAGCCAACTGAGGCCAAGCACTGTCCTGAGGCCATGAGTGGCCACCTGAGAAGTCATTACCCTGGTCAGTCTTCCTACAATGCTAGCGCACAGCCCTAATGAGGGCCTGAGGAGCATCCTGCCCCTTTTACACCCTCTTCCGACTCAGGTGCACTGTGAATGCTCCCATAATTAAATGGGCTTCCCGGTGAATAAAGCTGCAAAGCCTCTCTTTAAGCAGCTGCACTTGGCAATACATGTGCCACAATGTACCACCTGTCACCACGACTCTGATCTCGCCGTACCGACACAGCCCCCTCTGCATATGCCTGAGAAGGTAGGTACACGAGGAACACTGTCAGGAGGAAGAGCTTTCCTCCATAAGTCTGTCCATCCGACCCCAACCCAGGACCACAAAATAAAGTCCAAGCACTGCTGCCATCTCCACCCTCAAAGAAGCATGCTTTTGTCCCCCCATGGAAATCACCGAGCACACCACACTCAAGTGGGCTTAGCAGGTCAGGGTCCATCTGCAAATACCAGGGCCACAGCCACTGTCTGAAGAGCTGGTCATTGTTAAGTTATCCTCAAGCTTACCCTCGGCCACGCCGTGTATAACCACAGTCCACAAAGGTCTTCCTGAGGCCCTGCAGCCCACAGTTTACCTCAACTGTTCTCCCACCCATGTCTTTCTCACGTGAGCTCTGAGAGGAAAACAGAGATTGTCCCTGGTGGAGGAAGTGGCACAAGAGAAGTGTCGTGGCACAGAGACGCCAAGGCAGGGAAGCCCAGGTGTCCTCTCCACGCTGGGAGCACCAGGTCCAGGTGGGGAAGCCAGGGCTGATTCCAGAGCCTAGAGTGTGGGGCCACGGATGGGGGTGTAACCAACAAAGCCCCATGAGATGGCCACAGGGCTGTTGCTTTGGAAACCGAAAGTTTAGCAACTCCTTTCAATGTAAACAATGCTGTTGTTTTCAAAGCCCTTGTGCAGTATTTAATCTGACCTGCACAATAAACCTGCAGAAGGCAATGATGACTATAATCTGCTTTGTTATGCCTGGGGGGCTCCAGTGGGAAAGAGGACTAATAAGGCCTCTCAGATCACCCAAACTTTTAAAGATTCTTTCTGTTTCTTTAATCTTTACTATTGCTTGAAGTTAGGGACCCAGGTCACAGAGCCTGGAGACAGAGAGAAGCCAAGCTCTGAATCCAGGTTTCCCTGCTCCAAGGCCAGAGTCCCCAAATCATCAGAAAGTGGGAGTAGCAGCCACCCCGCAAGGGTGAGGACACCCTTTCTGGAGAGTTCCGCCAGGGACAGAAACTAAACCCCACAGGTCCCTGGGGCTCCCACAGGAAACGTTCTGGTGCTGGGGCCAAGCTGAAACCTGAGGCACTGCACAGGGGCTTTCTAGCCAGGCTCAGCTGCAGGAGCCCACGCTTGGCCCAACATTGTCTGGGTCCACTGTGCTAAATGGGGTCAGGGGTCGAAGAGCAGGAGGGTGAGGGTGTGAGCAAAGAGGAAAGCTGCCATCTGTCACCTCAGGTGCCCGCTCTGCAAACCTACCCTCCCGAGCTGGGGACGCAGCTTGCAGCCTGCAGTCTGCTCCGCTTTGTTGCTCTGGAGCTGGGAGCCACAGGATCCTGGAACAGCTTGTTCTCAAGTCACCAAAGGCCCCTACAGGAGAGGGGACGGCCCTGGTGCGCTCAGCAGCGCGGGTTAGGTATGGGGACACGGCTGCACGGTGGTTTCAAGCAGACAATGTCCCAGGGAAGAAGTCGGAGGCCTCATGATTGGGGTGGAGCAGAGGTCAGGGCAGGGGTGCCTGGCCCCAGCGCTCCAACTTTTGCATCCTCCTAACACAACTTCAGAGACAGGGTGTCACCGCGGTTTACCTGCGGGTCTCCGGCCTTGCGGGAGGATGACAGATGTCCGGCGCGGGCGCAAGCCGGGCCCGCTCGGACGTGATGTGACCGGTGCGGCTCTGCGGCGTTCCTGAAGGTCGCG